>NC_138313.1:47280000-47427500 GCF_965601325.2 Salmo salar | reverse complement strand
CTCTCCTGTGTTACGTCCCCCTCTCCTTCTCTCCTGTGTTACGTCCCCCTCTCCTTCTCTCCTGTGTTACGTCCCCCTCTCCTTCTCTCCTGTGTTACGTCCCCTCTCCTTCTCTCCTGTGTTACGTCCCCCTCTCCTTCTCTCCTGTGTTACGTCCCCCTCTCCTTCTCTCCTGTGTTACGTCCCCCTCTCCTTCTCTCCTGTGTTACGTCCCCCTCTCCTTCTCTCCTGTGTTATGTCCCCCTCTCCTTCTCTCCTGTGTGTGTCTCTATTTGTTGGATTTGTCCCAGCCATCTCTCTCTCTCTCTCTCTCTCTCTCTCTCTCTCTCCACGTCTTGTCTTTTCTCTCCATCTTCTCCCCTCGTTATGAACTTCGCTCTCTTCTCTGGACAGTGGCCAAATGTTCAGCTGGAGTTGTAGGGAAAAAGAAAGCAATCAAATACTGTTTTTGCGATGATGACAAACCTGAAGATGAAAATGGAATTGTGGACACTTGATGCTGATGTCCCTCTCTCTCGCTCTCTCTCCACCCCCCCACCCCCCCCACGCTCTCTCTCTCTCTCTCTCTCTCTCTCGCTCTCTCTGGCACAATATTAGTGACTCTCCCCCTTACTTGACCCCTTGTCGTCTGTGCTGTGGGTGCTGTGTTGTAGCTCCAACAAACGTAGAGATTATTTCAAAACTAAATGAACTGAACTGGGATGACAGGAGGAAAACAATAAACTTCCCAATCCGGAAGGCTTCATCCTGGTATTCCTAGTACAGTAAAAAAAAGCCCTGACAACGAGCAGAGAGAGAGAGAGAGAGAAGATAAACAACAACAACAACAACAAAATACTATGATGTCATTTTTCATAAAAATCTAACAACTGAAGAACACCAATCAAAATGTTCTTCCAACGATGTAGAAGAAGAAAAAAAGCTGAGTTTTATTGAGCCGTGGTCTGGTGCGGTCTGGTGCGTGTGTGTGTGTGTGTGTGTGTGTGTGTGTGTGTGTGTGTGTGTGTGTGTGTGTGTGTGTGTGTGTGTGTGTGTGTGTGTGTGTGTGTGTGTGTGTGTGTGTGTGTGTGTGTGTGTGTGTGTGTGTGTGTGTGTGTGTTTGTCTGTGTGTGTGTGTTCACTAACGCAGCACACCATTCAAACCTCTTATGTAGGATATCTTCTTCTCTCTCTCTCTCTCTCTCTCTCTCTCACTGGTTTCCCCTTCTCTCTTTCTTTCTTTAGCCCCTCCTTCCAACGAGGGCTTGGGGGAATTTTATCTGCACTTTTTGAAAAATGTAACAATAATAATAATAATAATAATAGTTTTATTGATGTAAATGATAACACTGATAATGCTGAAGATGGTAATGAAGGTGACAGTGACTAAAGGGAGTAGGATCTGAAGGGGTGAGCAGCAGTAGAATGGAGAAGTCTGGTCTGAGGTAGGATCTGAAGGGGTGAGCAGCAGTAGAATGGAGAAGTCTGGTCTGAGGTAGGATCTGAAGGGGTGAGCAGCAGTAGAATGGAGAAGTCTGGTCTGAGGTAGGATCTGAAGGGGTGAGCAGCAGTAGAATGGAGAAGTCTGGTCTGAGGTAGGATCTGAAGGGGTGAGCAGCAGTAGAATTGAGAAGTCTGGTCTGAGGTAGGATCTGAAGGGGTGAGCAGCAGTAGAATGGAGAAGTCTGGTCTGAGGTAGGATCTGAAGGGGTGAGCAGCAGTAGAATGGAGAAGTCTGGTCTGAGGTAGGATCTGAAGGGGTGAGCAGCAGTAGAATGGAGAAGTCTGGTCTGAGGTAGGATCTGAAGGGGTGAGCAGCAGTAGAATTGAGAAGTCTGGTCTGAGGTAGGATCTGAAGGGGTGAGCAGCAGTAGAATGGAGAAGTCTGGTCTGAGGTAGGATCTGAAGGGGTGAGCAGCAGTAGAATGGAGAAGTCTGGTATGAGGTAATCCGGTCTCGATCTCGGATAGGTTTAAGGCCCAAATGGCACCCTATTCCCTATGTAGTGCACTACTTCCTAATGAGCTCTGGTCCAAAGTAGTGCACTACATAGGGAATAGGGTGCGATTTTGGGATTGAACCGTGATTCAGGTCCGGAGGTCGGTTTGGGTCAGTCAGGGATCTGGAACTAGAGGGATACGAGGAAGAGTTGATTGTAGATTGTGATTTGTAGATTGATTGTGATTTGTAGACTGTACATGTATTTGTCTGTCTGTGACTGTGGAAGACAGGGGCAGGAGAATCTCTCATTTCATGATTTTGTTTAAACCGTTCTGTGTAATGTTCTGGAAGAGAGTGGAAACATTTGTATTTTTCTGCTAATTCTGCTGTTTTCTTCTGTTCTGTCCTGACCTCATCAACCCAGCTGGCCAGAACACTTTGCTCTAAGATTTTCCTATTGCACAGCATTATTTTTGCCACATTCAATGGGAATGCCTTGGGGGGCTCTTTTTGTTTTGGTGTTTGAATGTAAGAAATCAGATGGAAACCAGTACTGTGATTTGTAAGAGAACATCAGACCCATAGACAGTCAGTGTACTTCCATACCAAGGTGTTCTGTCTATACAGGGCACAGCACAATCTATATGGGAGTGTGTGATGATACATAGTCTCTCTCTCTCTCTCTCACCCCTCTCCATCTTTTTCTCTCTCTTTCCCTCCCCCCTCTCCTCTTCTCTCTCTCTCTCTCTCTCTCTCTCTCCCCTCTCCTCTCTCTCAATACAAAGGGGTTTTATTGGCATGGGGAAATGTGTTTACATTGCCAAAGCAAAGAACTATTTCCCTCCCCCCTCTCCTCTCCTCTCTCTCCTCTCTCTCCCTCCCCTTCTCCTCTCCTCTCTTTCTTCCTCCCCCACTCTCCTCTCTCTCTCTCTCTCTCTCTCTCTCCCTCCCCCCCCCCTCTCTCTCTCTCTCCTCTCTCTCTTTCTCTCTCTCTCTCTCCCCTTCTCCTCTCCTCTCCTCTCTCTCTCCCTCCCCCTCCCCCTCTCTCCTCTCTCTCTCTCTCTCTCCTCTCTCTCTCGCTCCCTCACCCCCTCTCTCTCGCTCTCCCTCTTGCGTGAGTGGTTAGTCAGTGTGCTGTAACATGCTGGGCCACTCCAGTCCCCTTCAGAACAATCATGCAACGGAGGAACAGAGGAACCCTGTTTTGACAGCCTAGTGCCTGGGGTGTCACAGCACGTTACGCTCCCATTCAACTGTCAGAGAGGAACAGAACAGACTCTCTCCACTCTCTCTTCTCTTCTCTCCTCTCCTCTCTCCACAGCCCTCCTCTCTCCTCTCTCCACAGCCCTCCTCTCTCCTCTCTCCACAGCCCTCCTCTCTCCACAGCCCTCCTCTCTCCTCTCTCCACAGCCCTCCTCTCTCCTCTCTCCACAGCCCTCCTCTCTCCACAGCCCTCCTCTCTCCTCTCTCCACAGCCCTCCTCTCTCCTCTCTCCACAGCCCTCCTCTCTCCTCTCTCCACAGCCCTCCTCTCTCCACAGCCCTCCTCTCTCCTCTCTCCACAGCCCTCCTCTCTCCACTCTCTCCTCTCCTCTCTCCTCTCTCCACAGCCCTCCTCTCTCCACTCTCTCCTCTCCTCTCTCCTCTCTCCACAGCCCTCCTCTCTCCACAGCCCTCCTCTCTCCACTCTCTCCTCTCCTCTCCTCTCTCCACAGCCCTCCTCTCTCCTCTCTCCACAGCCCTCCTCTCTCCACTCTCTCCCTCTCCTCTCCTCTCTCCACAGCCCTCCTCTCTCCTCTCTCCACAGCCCTCCTCTCTCCTCTCTCCCTTCCTCCTCTCTCCACAGCCCTCCTCTCTCCACAGCCCTCCTCTCTCCTCTCTCCACAGCCCTCCCTCTCTTCTCCCCCTCTCTCCTCTCCACAGCCCTCCTCTCTCCACAGCCCTCCTCTCGCCTCTCTCCACAGCCCTCCCTCTCTTCTCCCCCTCTCTCCTCTCCACAGCCCTCCTCTCTCCTCTCTCCACAGCCCTCCTCTCTCCTCTCCTCTCCTCTCTCCACAGCCCTCCTCTCTCCTCTCTCCACAGCCCTCCTCTCTCCTCTCTCCCTTCCTCCTCTCTCCACAGCCCTCCTCTCTCCACAGCCCTCCTCTCTCCTCTCTCCACAGCCCTCCCTCTCTTCTCCCCCTCTCTCCTCTCCACAGCCCTCCTCTCTCCACAGCCCTTCTCTCTCCACAGCTCTCCTCTCTCCCCTCTCCACAGCCCTCTCATCCCTCTCCTCTCCACCCTTTCCTCTCTCTTCTCCCCTCTCCCCTCTCCACAGCCCTCCTCTCTCCACAGCCCTCCTCTCTCCTCTCTCCACAGCCCTCCCACTTTTCTCCCCCCTCTCCTCTCTCCCCTCTCCACAGCCCTCTCATCCCTCTCCTCTCCACCCTTTCCTCTCCCCTCTCCACAGCCCTTCTCTCTCCTCTCTCCACAGCCCTCCCTCTCTTCTCCCCCTCTCCTCTCTCCCCTCTCCACAGCCCTCTCATCCCTCTCCTCTCCACCCTTTCCTCTCTCTTCTCCCCTCTCCCCTCTCCACAGCCCTCCTCTCTCCACAGCCCTCCTCTCTCCCTTCTCCACAGCACTCTCATCCCTCTCCTCTCCAAGTTCCTATCCCCAGCCTCCCACAACTCTCATAACAGCCTCCCTCTCCCTTTCTCTCTCCTCAGCCCCCCCCCCCCCCCCTCCCCCCAGGCCCTGTGGTCACAGGATTCAGCTAAAAATAATGAGCCGTGCAGGCTAGGGGACTAGGAGTCAGGGAGTAGGGGGTAGGGGACTAGGAGTCAGGGAGTAGGGTGGTAGGAGTCAGAGTGTTAGGGAGCAGCGGGTAGGGTGTAGGGAACAGCAGGTAGGGTGTAGGGAGCAGGGTGTAGGGTGTAGGGAGCAGGGGGTAGGGTGTAGGGAGCAGGGGGTAGGGTGTAGGGAGCAAGGGGTAGGGTGTAGGGAGCAGGGGGCAGGGTGTAGGGAGCAGGGGGCAGGGTGTAGGGAGCAGGGTGTAGGGTGTAGGGAGCAGGGGGTAGGGTGTAGGGAGCAGGGGGTAGGGTGTAGGGAGCAAGGGGTAGGGTGTAGGGAGCAGGGGGCAGGGTGTAGGGAGCAGGGGGCAGGGTGTAGGGAGCAGGGTGTAGGGTGTAGGGAGCAGGGGGTAGGGTGTAGGGAGCAGGGGGTAGGGTGTAGGGAGCAGGGGGTAGGGTGTAGGGAGCAGGGTGTAGGGAGCAGGGGGTAGGGTGTAGGGAGCAGGGGGTAGGGTGTAGGGAGCAGGGGGTAGGGTGTAGGGAGCAGGGTGTAGGGAGCAGGGGGTAGGGTGTAGGGAGCAGGGGGTAAGGTGTAGGGAGCAGGGGGTAGGGTGTAGGGAGCAGGGGGTAGGGTGTAGGGAGCAGGGGGTAGGGTGTAGGGAGCAGGGGGTAGGGTGTAGGGAGCAGGGGGTAGGGTGTAGGGAGCAGGGGGTAGGGTGTAGGGAGCAAGGGGTAGGGTGTAGGGAGCAGGGAGTAGGGTGTAGGGAGCAGGGGGTAGGGTGTAGGGAGCAGGGGGTAGGGTGTAGGGAGCAGGGGGTAGGGAGCAGGGGGTAGGGTGTAGGGAGCAGGGTGTAGGGTGTAGGGAGCAGGGGGTAGGGAGCAGGGGGTAGGGTGTAGGGTGTAAGCGGTACACTCCCATGGCTCCATGTGGAGGGGCTACACTGGAGGTCTGATAGGTTGAAAGGAAGGTTAGGCAGATAGATTTATTCAGCTGACACGTCATCACGTGACTGAGAGCAACATTCCGTTTAGACTCTGGTTGATTAACAAGACATGTCATATTAGAGGTCACATGATACACAGTGTACGGTTCTGTCTTCTCTCTGTGTACCTAGAGGTCCATTTCTACATACAGTAGCTATGTGTTGCTAGGATAATGTCTCTACTACCCAGGCTCTGCACACTGCACAAGTCTGGTTGACAACACTAACAAAACATGTTATCATAGAGGTCATGCTGAGAGATGAGCCTTAGCATGGTTACTGTGTGTTGTGGTAATGACACTAGCTCTGTAATCTCAGACAGAAACAATGACAGAGACAGTAGCTGTAATCTCAGACAGAAACAATAACAGGGACAGTAGCTGTAATCTCAGACAGAAACAGGGACAGGGACAGTAGCTGTAATCTCAGACAGAAACAATAACAGGGACAGTAGCTGTAATCTCAGACAGAAACAATAACAGGGACAGTAGCTGTAATCTCAGACAGAAACAGGGACAGGGACAGTAGCTGTAATCTCAGACAGAAACAGGGACAGTAGCTGTAATCTCAGACAGAAACAGGGACAGTAGCTGTAATCTCAGACAGAAAGAATGACAGAGACAGTAGCTGTAATCTCAGACAGAAACAGGGACAGTAGCTGTAATCTCAGACAGAAACAGGGACAGTAGCTGTAATCTCAGACAGAAAGAATGACAGAGACAGTAGCTGTAATCTCAGACAGAAACAGGGACAGTAGCTGTAATCTCAGACAGAAACAGGGACAGTAGCTGTAATCTCAGACAGAAACAGGGACAGTAGCTGTAATCTCAGACAGAAAGAATGACAGAGACAGTAGCTGTAATCTCAGACAGAAACAGGGACAGTAGCTGTAATCTCAGACAGAAACAGGGACAGTAGCTGTAATCTCAGACAGAAAGAATGACAGAGACAGTAGCTGTAATCTCAGACAGAAACAGGGACAGTAGCTGTAATCTCAGACAGAAACAGGGACAGTAGCTGTAATCTCAGACAGACAGAATGACAGAGACAGTAGCTGTAATCTCAGACAGAAACAGGGACAGTAGCTGTAATCTCAGACAGAAACAGTGACAGTAGCTGTAATCTCAGACAGAAACAGGGACAGTAGCTGTAATCTCAGACAGAAACAGGGACAGTAGCTGTAATCTCAGACAGAAAGAATGACAGAGACAGTAGCTGTAATCTCAGACAGAAACAGGGACAGTAGCTGTAATCTCAGACATAAACAGGGACAGTAGCTGTAATCTCAGACAGAAACAGGGACAGTAGCTGTAATCTCAGACAGAAACAGGGACAGTAGCTGTAATCTCAGACAGAAAGAATGACAGAGACAGTAGCTGTAATCTCAGACAGAAACAGCGACAGTAGCTGTAATCTCAGAAAGAAACAGGGACAGTAGCTGTAATCTCAGACAGAAACAGGGACAGTAGCTGTAATCTCAGACAGAAACAATGACAGAGACAGTAGCTGTAATCTCAGACAGAAACTGCGACACTAGCTGTAATCTCAGACACGGACAGGGACAGTAGCTGTAATCTCAGACAGAAACAATGACAGGGACAGTAGCTGTAATCTCATACAGAAACAATGACAGGGACAGTAGCTGTAATCTCAGACAGAAACAATGACAGGGACAGTAGCTGTAATCTCAGACAGAAACAATGACAGGGACAGTAGCTGTAATCTCAGACAGAAACCGGGACAGGGACAGTAGCTGTAATCTCAGACAGAAACAGGGACAGTGACTAGCTGTTATCTCAGACAGAAACAGGGACAGTAGCTGTAATCTCAGACAGAAACAGGGACAGTAGCTGTTATCTCAGACAGAAACAGGGACAGTAGGTGTTATCTCAGACAGAAACAGGGACAGTAGGTGTTATCTCAGACAGAAACAGGGACAGTTGCTGTAATCTCAGACAGAAACAGGGACAGGGACGGTAGCTGTTATCTCAGACAGAAACAGGGACAGTAGCTGTAATCTCAGACAGAAACAGGGACAGAGACAGTAGCTGTAATCTCAGACAGAAACAGGGACAGTAGCTGTTATCTCAGACAGAAACAGGGACAGTAGGTGTTATCTCAGACAGAAACAGGGACAGTTGCTGTAATCTCAGACAGAAACAGGGACAGGGACGGTAGCTGTTATCTCAGACAGAAACAGGGACAGTAGCTGTAATCTCAGACAGAAACAGGGACAGAGACAGTAGCTGTAATCTCAGACAGAAACAGGGACAGTTGCTGTAATCTCAGACAGAAACAGGGACAGTAGCTGTAATCTCAGACAGAAACAGGGAAAGGGACAATAGCTGTTATCTCAGACAGAAACAGGGACAGTCGCTGTTTTCTCAGACAGAAACAGGGACAGTAGCTGTAATCTCAGACAGAAACAGGGACAGTTGCTGTAATCTCAGACAGAAACAGGGACAGTAGCTGTAATCTCAGACAGAAACAGGGACAGGGACAATAGCTGTAATCTCAGACAGAAACAGGTACAGGGACAATAGCTGTTTTCTCAGACAGAAACAGCGACAGTATCTCCCTACACACTGCATCTAAACTGCTTGCATCCCAAAGAGTACCCTATTCCCTATATAGTGCATTACTTTTGACCAGAGAGTAGTGCACTATATAGGGAATAGGGTTCCATTTGGAATGCATTCCAATGCATACCATCCATACCAATGCATACCATCCATACATGTTTATTCATGGGACCAAGCCCAACTTCATAACTGTCACAACCGTACCCTCCCTCCCTCCCTCCCTCCCTCCCTCCCTCCCTCCCTCCCTCCCTCCCTCCCTCCCTCCCTCCCTCCCTCCCTCCCTCTTCTCCCCTCTCCCCTTCTCCTCCCCCCCCCCCCTCTCTCTCTCCCCTCTCTGTCCCTCATGCAAATAACTGAAAGCTTTATTGGCATAAGAGGTCAGAGCAGTTTGCCAAAGGATTAGCTAATTATTGTTCTTGGTCTGACCCGGGTTGTTTGTCCTTGCCATTTCCCCGGTCCCTCCATCCCTCAGTGTCCATCTTATTGTGTGACATCGCTCCTCCTGACAACTTAAAGGGTTGTGGGCAATGCGTCAGTGTATTGGAAAGGTGCCGAGCATACCGTTGAAATATTGAGATGAAATGTTGTGTACTGTACTTTAAGGGTACTGCGCTATATTGTAGTCTACGTTGTTGAAGGTAAACGCTTAGTGCCTGTAGAGGACAATTCTTCCTGTGTGTTTAGTTCTCTGAATCCTGTTCTTGACACATCGTAGTTATTACCTGGTCATTGTTCAGGTACTGATGTTCTGGTACCAAAACATAGATTGGATCCTCTAGGTCAGGTTCCTGGATAGATACTATGTCCAGGTTTAATATGGGTCAGGTTCCTGGATAGATACTATGTCCAGGTTTAATATGGGTCAGGTTCCTGGATAGATACTATGTCCAGGTTTAATATGGGTCAGGTTCCTGGATAGATACTATGTCCAGGTTTAATATGGGTCAGGTTCCTGGATAGATACTATGTCCAGGTTTAATATGGGTCAGGTTCCTGGTTAGATACTATGTCCAGGTTTAATATGGGTCAGGTTCCTGGATAGATACTATGTCCAGGTTTAATATGGGTCAGGTTCCTGGATAGATACTATGTCCAGGTTTAATATGGGTCAGGTTCCTGGATAGATACTATGTCCAGGTTTAATATGGGTCAGGTTCCTGGATAGATCATATGTCTAGGTTTAATATGGGTCAGGTTCCTGGATAGATACTATGTCCAGGTTTAATATGGGTCAGGTTCCTGGATAGATACTATGTCCAGGTTTAATATGGGTCAGGTTCCTGGATAGATACTATGTCCAGGTTTAATATGGGTCAGGTTCCTGGATAGATACTATGTCTAGGTTTAATATGGGTCAGGTTCCTGGATAGATACTATGTCCAGGTTTAATATGGGTCAGGTTCCTGGATAGATACTATGTCTAGGTTTAATATGGGTCAGGTTCCTGGATAGATCATATGTCTAGGTTTAATCTGGGTCAGAGGAACTGGCCCTCTGTGTCTTCCTGACTAGTCAGTAGATGTTAAGCTGTGCTCAGCCAGACTTCCTCCCCTAAAGACCATGCCTTCAGTAGGTGTAGTGTAGAGGTGTTAAGCTGTGCTCAGCCAGACTTCCTCCCCTAAAGACCATGCCTTCAGTAGGTGTAGTGTAGAGGTGTTAAGCTGTGCTCAGCCAGACTTCCTCCCCTAAAGCTCACCCCTTCAATTGTTTTTTTAAGCATCTGGTGTAAAAGCCTTTGGTGTGACTACTCCCTATCAGGTATGCAGTAAAGCGTTATTCTAAATGCTATCTAAGTGAATATGAAAAACAACAATAACAAAGTAATAATATTTAGGGTTTCCATTTTGACGGTTTGGTCTGTGTTTGTGTACAGTACGTGTGTGCTTGGTGTTCCTGTGTTTAGGTTTTGTTTCTCTCTGTTTTGAAAAAAAAAAAGAGTTTTGTACATATTGTTGTTGAAAAATGATGAACTATTTGTTTGTTGTACGCTGCAATACGTTTTACCCTGTGAACATGCGGTGGAAACGACGATAATATTCCACATGACGATGACGCTGATTATAACTGCCCTTCTTGAACAAGGGCTCTTGATGTCTGCTGTATTTGTTGTTGCAGGTGATAGTCGGGAGGGGAGGTTGGAGGAGCGAGAGACAAGAGAGGGAGTGATACCCAACACACATCCACAGACCAGAACAATCTCTTCAATAATATGTCACTACGTTAAAAGAAATCTTCACAATTACAAATATTGGATGCTTTTACGTTCATAAGTACCGTATTATTAGGAGATTGGCATCTGTCACAACAGACTAGTACTACAGTAATATCACCACCCAAAACAACAGCCTAAAGTCACAAATCACTGAAACATTGTTTTTTTAACCTTTATTTAACTAGGCAAGTCAGTTAAGAACAAATTCTTATTTACAATGACAGCCTACCCCGGGACGACGCTGGGCCAATTGTGCGCTTGCCCTATGGGACTCCCAATCACAGCCGGATGTGATACAGCCTGGATTCGAACCAGGCACTGAGATGCAGTGCCTTAGACCGCTGCGCCTCTCGGGAGCCCAAATCCTTCTCAACCGAGCCTATAATTAAACATAGTACGGTGTGTTAGATTAGATACAGACGGGACTAAAGCCCCTCAGATCACAGCAATTTGACTGGAACGCTCACGGTTGCACTCAATATGGTTGCCAGTCCACCCACCACCCATCACCCACCACCCATCACCCATCACCCACCACCCACCACCCATCACCCACCACCCACCACCCATCACCCACCACCCACCACCCATCACCCACCACCCACCACCCATCACCCACCACCCATCACCCACCACCCACCACCCATCACCCACCACCCATCACCCATCACCCACCACCCATCACCCACCACCCACCACCCATCACCCACCACCCATCACCCACCACCCACCACCCATCACCCACCACCCATCACCCATCACCCTCACTCACCACCCATCACCCACCACCCACCACCCATCAACCAGCACCCACCACCCATCACCCACCACCCATCACCCACCACCCATCACCCATCAACCAGCACCCACCACCCATCACCCACCACCCACCACCCATCACCCACCACCCATCACCCACCACCCATCACCCATCACCCCCACCCACCACCCATCAACCATCACCCACCACCCATCACCCACCACCCATCACCCATCAACCAGCACCCACCACACGGTAAACCAGCACCCACCACCCATCACCCACCACCCATCACCCACCATCCATCGCCCACCACCCACACTTGAGTGGGGAAACCTTTTCTAAGAATTGTATTTCAATGGGCTATATGTTCCTCCTCGTCGCTCCGCCGTGTTCGCTTGGAATTCTTTGGTAGATGGCTGTTCCCCCACATTGCTTCCCTCCCTCTGCCGTAGTGCATTCAGAGAGGGCTATATGTTCCTCAATGTCGCTCCCCTCCCTCTGCAGTGGTAGCTTGGCATTCCCTCTTGCCCCTATCAGCTCCTACAGAAAGCAGCCTGGCTAACTGGCTGGCTGGCTGTATGTGTTTTACTGTAATACAGAAAGCAGCCTGGCTGGCTGTATGTGTTTTACTGTAATACAGAAAGCAGCCTGGCTGGCTGTATGTGTTTTACTGTAATACAGAAAGCAGCCTGGCTGGCTGTATGTGTTTTACTGTAATACAGAAAGCAGCCTGGCTGGCTGTATGTGTTTTACTGTAATACAGAAAGCAGCCTGGCTGGCTGTATGTGTTTTACTGTAATACAGAAAGCAGCCTGGCTGGCTGTATGTGTTTTACTGTAATTCAGAAAGCAGCCTGGCTGGCTGTATGGGGGGGTTACTGTAATTCAGAAAGCAGCCTGGCTGGCTGTATGGGGGGGTTACTGTAATACAGAAAGCAGCCTGGCTGGCTGTATGGGGGGGTTACTGTAATACAGAAAGCAGCCTGGCTGGCTGTATGGGGAGGTTACTGTAATACAGAAAGCAGCCTGGCTGGCTGTATGGGTGGGTTACTGTAATACAGAAAACAGCCTGGCTGGCTGTATGGGGGGTTACTGTAATAGAGAAAGCAGCCTTACTAACTGTATGGGGTTTTACTGTAGTACAGCAAGGAGCCTGGCTAGCTTTATGTGGTTTACTGTAATACAGCAAGGAGCCTGGCTTGCTGTATGTGGTTTACTGTAATACAGCAAGGAGCCTGGCTAGCTGTATGTGGTTTACTGTAATACAGCAAGGAGCCTGGCTGGCTGTATGTGGTTTACTGTAATACAGCAAGGAGCCTGGCTAGCTGTATGTGGTTTACTGTAGTACAGCAAGGAGCCTGGCTGGCTGTATGTGGTTTACTGTAATACAGCAAGGAGCGTGGCTGGCTGTATGGGGGGTTTTACTGTAAAACCATTGTGTTATAGAGGATTAACTCTAGAATATGATGTCATGCTGTCTGTTTAAATCAACCCTGCTCATAGGTTGCACCTCCGTCACTCGGTCGCGTCATGCCGTTGTTATGAACGTTCTGAAGCCGCCCTCTACCGGCGGCGCCATAGTGGTGCCCGGAAAACGGTATTAAACCCGGTCATTCTGAACGGAGGCTGACGAACGTTTAGTCTAAATTACACTATAGTGCTTGGAAATACGATGACATTGCTAAAGTTCTCAAATGTTTTGTAGGAAACAACTTTGCCAGTATTATTAGGTTGTCAATTTTACTTTAAACAGATGGGAATGTTGCCATTAGATATAAAAAATTCAAAATGTAAATTGCTTTGACTCCTTCTGAATGGCATTGTATTTCCAAGACACTGTAATGCACTTTTGATTAAATCTTCATCGGCGCTAAATGACAATGCGTTGAGTAGAATGCTCAGTTGTGTATCAGTCCAAAACGACTTACCAAACAATACAAAACATGCGACCCGTGAATACACTGCTGGTAAAAAACGAGGGGGAAAAGTGCCATTAGTACTGTTTGTCCATTTTGAGAAGCCGTAGCCAGTATACACTTCCTCAAAATAGTTAGACTGAATCAAAAAATAATTTAAGAAATCGTTCATTAATTTTGATGTTTTTGCAGAGGAGATCTTAGTTGCGCCATTTTACATCTAACTAAGATGTTTGGTGCAGTTATTTCGCTATGAAAACGGTTCGTCTCTCCTTGAACGACAACAAAGACTTTATTGAAGAATCCCTACAGTCGACCAATCACAGACGAACGGTCGAGTACTGTGTGTGTGTGTGTGTGTGTGTGTGTGTGTGTGTGTGTGTCCGAACAGCCCAAAACAACCTTAACGAAGTCCAAAACTAACAAAACCGTCACAAAATGTCATCATAATATATGCACAAACTCTTCCCGAACTGTTTCGCTGGGAAGTATACGGACGCCTTTAGTTCCAGTCACATTTATAGAAACAGAAACAATGGATTTGACCCTGAACAATGTAAAAACATATATTGGGGGACTAGGGTTGCAAAATTCTGGTAACTGGATTCTAGATCCTGGTTGGGTGGATTCTAGATTTCCTCCTTATTCCTTCCTGATTCCGGAAATCTTCCAACAGGGACTTTTGTGGATTTTGAGAACGTTCTGGACATTTTGCTACCCTATGCAAGACCATATTGGGTTACTTCTCCAAAACAAACACAAGTTTATCTATAACAGGACATTTACACCAATAATAGAATAACAGCTTTTGTTATTGTTAGACCGATGTGATGACCTTCTGAGTGCCTGCTCCCTGGCACCAGACTGGAGGTGCCAAACACCAGGTCCAACCAAATCCCAGTGACCTCCCAGTGTCCCCTAGCTTCCTACTCCTATTTTCAGACTCAAACCTGGGCTCTAAAAAAAGAATGACATGCTGCTTTGGTGCGGTATGCTCAGAGAAGTACACTCTGTTTCAGAGCCGGCCATCAGACCTGCAGGTGTCTGCAAAAAACACTCCCCTCCCTAGTTCTCCATATGCTCTGGTCCTGAGTAGCTGGCAGCTCTGTGTGTGTGTGCGTGCGTGCGTGTGTGTGTGTGTGTGTGTGTGTGTTCAGGAGAGAGCTTATCATTGTCAGACGGCTTTCAGTGTTGACTAGGACACAGACATGATCCTCACAGCTGATACTCTGGCAAGGACACACACACAGATACACACACACACACACACACTGGCCATTTACAATCTGTCTAGCAAGGTCAACAAAATAAATATACCCCTGATCCTAACCACCTGAAAATTCAAATGTGGAGTTTTTTCCCCTACACCTACATGCACACATCTGTGGATAAATAGTTTATTATCATTCTCTACCTTCATGTTGTGAAGTTCATTTACATTTAGAACTCAAGGTCAAATTTCTTCCTGGGTGTGAACGGTATACTAGCCCTCTCCCTCTTCTCTCCATCTCTCCCAGACCCCACCTCATCAACAGACTGCTCTAACTTTCAACACACAAATTGTGATGTGTACAATCTGATTTAATGTACTTATGTATTTTTTTTTTTTTTGCCAACTTTGTATAGTGTATAAACATCTATAAATATATGAAAAATGACAGTACTGTATAGATTTTAGCGTCCTGGAACATGCAGGTTAATAGTGTATACTTGGTCGACTAAAAGACAAAACGTAGAGCCGCTATAAAGCTAGTTATTGAGAACATTCTGCTTTGTGTAGAAATCTGGTGTGCCACCATGGTCCCTTTTTATATTCTAGGTTTTGTTTTTTGTGTTGATGTTTTTTAAATACACCCGGTGGCATCCAAGGTGTGTTGTTTCTTCATTTTCTCAGTTTATTTACTTGTTTGTTGTTTTCTTGACGAGACGCAGCGAGGTTCTGGCAGCGCGGGAGAATGAACGGGAACGCCGAACAGAACCCTGGTGTTAGTTACTTAGTTACTTAGGTGTCAGTCAGTCCATGGCAGTGCTCTAGTGATCTCTGTATCTCCTCTCTGACCCCTCTATGTCATTAGTGCAGTAGTGATACAGAATGTGTGTTCAGGTATGGGGTGACCGTTTACACTGAATCTGACAGATGCCCTCCTCCTTCCTCATCCTCCTTCTCTTCCTCCTCCCTCCTCCCTTCCTCCCTCCTCCCCCTTCCTCCTCCTCCCCCTTCCTCCTCCTTCTTTCTCCTCCTTCCTCCCTCCTCCCCCTTCCTCCTTCCTCCTCCTCCCCCTCCCTCCTCCCCCCCTTCCTCATCCTCCTTCTCCTCCTCCTTCCTCCTTTCTCCTCCTCCCCCCTTCCTCCTCCTTCCTCCTCCTGCTCCTTCCTCCTCCCCCCTTCCTCCTCCTCCTCCTTTCTCCTCCACCTCGTCCCTCCTCCCCTTCCTCCTCCTCCTTTCTCCTCCTTCCTCCTCCTTCCTCCTCCAGCTATAGATTTCCTCACAGTCCATGACGTTGTCCATTGATTCTCCCATGAACAGTTAAATCAGTTTAGCACCTCTATTGTAAAAGGGAATAATTCTCCAGTTAGTCCTCGTCTGCTTTATATCCTCCTTGGCCAGACTAGTCACCCTCCACAACACAGTATAGTACACTGTCTCTACAGACTAGTCACCCTCCACAACACAGTATAGTACACTGTCTCTACAGACTAGTCACCCTCCACAACAAAGTATAGTACACTGTCTCTACAGACTAGTCACCCTCCACAACACAGTATAGTACACTGTCTCTACAGACTAGTCACCCTCCACAGCACAGTATAGTACACTGTCTCTACAGACTAGTCACCCTCCACAACACAGTATAGTACACTGTCTCTACAGACTAGTCACCCTCCACAACAAAGTATAGTACACTGTCTCTACAGACTAGTCACCCTCCACAACACAGTATAGTACACTGTCTCTACAGACTAGTCACCCTCCACAACACTGTATAGTACACTGTCTCTACAGACTAGTCACCCTCCACAACACAGTATAGTACACTGTCTCTACAGACTAGTCACCCTCCACAACACTGTATAGTACACTGTCTCTACAGACTAGTCACCCTCCACAACAAAGTATAGTACACTGTCTCTACAGACTAGTCACCCTCCACAACACAGTATAGTACACTGTCTCTACAGACTAGTCACCCTCCACAACACAGTATAGTACACTGTCTCTACAGACTAGTCACCCTCCACAACACAGTATAGTACACTGTCTCTACAGACTAGTCACCCTCCACAACACAGTATAGTACACTGTCTCTACAGACTAGTCACCCTCCACAACACAGTATAGTACACTGTCTCTACAGACTAGTCACCCTCCACAACACAGTATAGTACACTGTCTCTACAGACTAGTCACCCTCCACAACACAGTATAGTACACTGCCTCTACAGAGTAGCTGTCCTCTCCTCTTGCTGTATTCTCTACAGAGCCCCTGGTCTCAGAACCTCTGTCTTCCTCCCCTCTCCCTCTCTCTTCCTCCTCTCTCCCTCTCTCTTCCTGCTCTCTTCCTCATCTCTTCCTCCTCTCTCCCTCTCTCTTCCTCCTCTTTCCCTCTCTGTTCCTCTCCTCTCTCCCTCTCTGTTCCTCTCCTCTCTCCCTCTCCTCTCTATATTCTCTGTGGAGCTCAGTCAGACAGAGGAGAGGATAGGAGGATGATGAAACACAATGCACTCTCTCCTCTGAACAGGAGCTGTAGTTAAATAACTGAATAACAAACAGGTTCCTAGCCTGGTGACCTGCTACTCTGTTTATTAAAGCTGATATCACATCTAGTAGAGGTATTGGCCCAAAACTCTCCACAGCCATTAGAGGTAGTAGAGGCATTACACATGCAGTCGGTCCCAATTTGCTCCTTTCCCCTTGGTCCTAACCCTTCCACGTTTGCTGACCTAAAGGGTCTGGATAGGTATAAGTACTGTACTGCTAGAGCTTCCACCTTCCAGACATGGAAGGGTTAATAACCCAAACCTCTACAGTCCCCTGTACAGATACCAGACATGGAAGGGTTAGTAACCCACACCTCTACAGTCCCCTAGACAGATACCAGACATGGAAGGGTTAGTAACCCACACCTCTACAGTCCCCTAGACAGATACCAGACATGGAAGGGTTAATAACCCACACCTCTACAGTCCCCTAGACAGATACCAGACATGGAAGGGTTAATAACCCACACCTCTACAGTCCCCTAGACAGATACCAGACATGGAAGGGTTAATAACCCACACCTCTACAGTCCCCTAGACAGATACCAGACATGGAAGGGTTAATAACCCAAACCTCTACAGTCCCCTAGACAGATACCAGACATGGAAGGGTTAGTAACCCACACCTCTACAGTCCCCTAGACAGATACCAGACATGGAAGGGTTAGTAACCCAAACCTCTACAGTCCCCTAGACAGATACCAGACATGGAAGGGTTAGTAACCCACACCTCTACAGTCCCCTAGACAGATACCAGACATGGAAGGGTTAGTAACCCACACCTCTACAGTCCCCTAGACAGATACCAGACATGGAAGGGTTAATAACCCAAACCTCTACAGTCCCCTAGACAGATACCAGACATGGAAGGGTTAGTAACCCACACCTCTACAGTCCCCTAGACAGATACCAGACATGGAATGGTTAATAACCCACACCTCTACAGTCCCCTAGACAGATACCAGACATGGAAGGGTTAATAACCCACACCTCTACAGTCCCCTAGACAGATACCAGACATGGAAGGGTTAGTAACCCACACCTCTACAGTCCCCTAGACAGATACCAGACATGGAAGGGTTAATAACCCAAACCTCTACAGTCCCCTAGACAGATACCAGACATGGAAGGGTTAATAACCCACACCTCTACAGTCCCCTAGACAGATACCAGACATGGAAGGGTTAGTAACCCACACCTCTACAGTCCCCTAGACAGATACCAGACATGGAAGGGTTAATAACCCAAACCTCTACAGTCCCCTAGACAGATACCAGACATGGAAGGGTTAGTAACCCACACCTCTACAGTCCCCTAGACAGATACCAGACATGGAAGGGTTAATAACCCAAACCTCTACAGTCCCCTAGACAGATACCAGACATGGAAGGGTTAGTAACCCACACCTCTACAGTCCCCTAGACAGATACCAGACATGGAAGGGTTAATAACCCACACCTCTACAGTCCCCTAGACAGATACCAGACATGGAATGGTTAATAACCCACACCTCTACAGTCCCCTAGACAGATACCAGACATGGAAGGGTTAATAACCCACACCTCTACAGTCCCCTAGACAGATACCAGACATGGAAGGGTTAGTAACCCAAACCTCTACAGTCCCCTAGACAGAT
The DNA here is from genome assembly GCF_965601325.2 of Salmo salar. Lineage (NCBI taxonomy): Eukaryota > Metazoa > Chordata > Actinopteri > Salmoniformes > Salmonidae > Salmo > Salmo salar. Next base: position 47,408,963 of record NC_138313.1, on the reverse strand, counting down.
ACCAGACATGGAAGGGTTAGTAACCCACACCTCTACAGTCCCCTAGACAGATACCAGACATGGAAGGGTTAGTAACCCACACCTCTACAGTCCCCTAGACAGATACCAGACATGGAAGGGTTAATAACCCAAACCTCTACAGTCCCCTAGACAGATACCAGACATGGAAGGGTTAGTAACCCAAACCTCTACAGTCCCCTAGACAGATACCAGACATGGAAGGGTTAGTAACCCACACCTCTACAGTCCCCTAGACAGATACCAGACATGGAAGGGTTAGTAACCCAAACCTCTACAGTCCCCTAGACAGATACCAGACATGGAAGGGTTAATAACCCACACCTCTACAGTCCCCTAGACAGATACCAGACATGGAAGGGTTAGTAACCCACACCTCTACAGTCCCCTAGACAGATACCAGACATGGAAGGGTTAGTAACCCACACCTCTACAGTCCCCTGTACAGATACCAGACATGGAAGGGTTAATAACCCAAACCTCTACAGTCCCCTAGACACCCCATCAAGGAGCAGGGCAGCTGTCAGTATTATATTCAGAAACAGAAAGTGAACGCATTCAGATGACTAAAACAACTAGAACAACTAACTTATTAACTCAATATGTCAAAAGGGTCAACATAGTCTTATCTCATTGGCCCAACTATAAACCAATCTAATAACAGTAACCAATGTCATGTGATATTACCTGCCCTCTCCACACACAAAATTCCTTCTCACCCTGAATGTCAGTATGTTGTTCGGTAGCATCTTCGCTCTGGGAGACCTGAGATCAGTGTGTTGTTCGGTAGCATCTTCGCTCCGGGAGACCTGAGATCAGTGTGTTGTTCGGTAGCATCTTCGCTCCGGGAGACCTGAGATCAGTGTGTTGTTCGGTAGCATCTTCGCTCCGGGAGACCTGAGATCAGTGTGTTGTTCGGTAGCATCTTCGCTCCGGGAGACCTGAGATCAGTGTGTTGTTCGGTAGCATCTTCGCTCCGGGAGACCTGAGATCAGTGTGTTGTTCGGTAGCATCTTCGCTCCGGGAGACCTGAGATCAGTGTGTTGTTCGGTAGCATCTTCGCTCCGGGAGACCTGAGATCAGTGTGTTGTTCGGTAGCATCTTCGCTCCGGGAGACCTGAGATCAGTGTGTTGTTCGGTAGCATCTTCGCTCCGGGAGACCTGAGATCAGTGTGTTGTTCGGTAGCATCTTCGCTCCGGGAGACCTGAGATCACTGTGTTGCGTTACAGATCTCCCAGAGCAAAGTGACTAGGTAGCTCTTTACATATGTGACCGACCAGCTTGATTTGGTCTTATGTAGCAACATTTGAAATTGTGTTTTTTTACATTGGATAAAAGAAGAGAAGCAGAGCTAGAAAATTGGATTTCATACATTGCATTTTTTAGGAACAATAGGAAACTAATTCTGCTTCGAAAGTTGATCAACTTGTAACCTACATTTTGAGAAAATTGCCTTTGAATGTTTTGTTACACCTACCGGAGAGCTCTCCTTTGTCTACAGCCATTCAGCATCGTTCACACTATCTTAAGATTTAGCCCCACCCATCTCTTTAAGTATTCACATGTGAGGTCTTGTGCAACACAGAGTGAGTAGTTTAGGAAAGGTTAAGACTAAAAGTGGTAAAAGTAGTAGCCTACAATAATGAAAAATTCCAGGTAAACAGAAAGTGTGCAGATAAAAATATTTTATAAATATTAGATGACGATTACCCAGACACGCTTGTCTAAATTGTGAAAGAAATGCTCTAAACCCCCAGCCACATCTTGCTCAGTGGATGGATCTCTAAGGAAGGTGTAAACGGTACAGCCAAATGGTTACTTGCATAGTAGCAATATCAGAAATAGATAGTGTCAATATAAATTAAATAATATTCAGTATGTACAAGAACAATATCAATAACGATATCAGTGATAGATGAGGTAGTTATATTCATACAATCAGGGGTAAAGTGGCTGAGCAGCGGGATAAAAAAATATATAGTGTCCATGAAAGATACACATAGAGGCATTTTAGAACATTCCAGAAACCAGACATGAACATTCTAGGACATAGATATGAACATTCTAGAACATTCCAGAAACCAGACATGAACATTCTAGAACATTCCAGAAACCAGACATGAACATTCTAGAACATAGACATGAACATTCTAAAACACGGACATGAACATTCTAGAACATTCCAGAAACCAGACATGAACATTCTAGAACATAGACATGAACATTCTAAAACACGGACATGAACATTCTAGAACATTCCAGAAACCAGACATGAACATTCTAGAACATAGATATGAACATTCTAAAACACGGACATGAACATTCTAGAACATTCCAGAAACCAGACATGAACATTCTAGAACATAGATATGAACATTCTAGAACATGGACATGAACATTCTGGAACACGAACATGAACTTTCTAGAACATAGACATGAACATTCTAGAACAGAGGTACGTGCAATACCGTCGGGTTTAAGCCAAATAAACATGTTTGTTAATTTTTTATTAAAAAAATGTATTTAAAAAAATAAAACATGTCTTCACATTTTCAAACAATCCATTTATATTTTCCAAGGGGGCTATACATTTTTTTCTCGCCTGAGTAGCCTCGTTTCACTGCCAAAAATAAAATTAAACCATTTAGTGTTCAGCAAAACAACAACACAATGTCAAATACAGGTAGCCTAGTCAAATAATTAACATCCAATCACATTAACCATTACTCTCTAGTGGGAATTCCTCTAACAGTCAATATGTAGTCAAACGTAGCTACTGCTCATTCCGTTTGCTCAATAAAATGGATAAATGGTTTAAAAAAGTAAGGCCCACGTCCATAGAGACACATACCAGCTCTACTGGTAGTACTGCTACTAGTACTACACCTGCACCTTTCAACGACAGGTGCTAGCATCATTAATTCTACATTTGTTGTTAGCCCAGCTAGCATGGACACTGACAGTTGTGAATCTGATGCAGCTGAAGAGCTATACTGCCCCCTTACCAGGGAAAGCACCGAACAACAGACAGGGACGTTGGACCATCGAAGAGGCGCAAATATGATGAGAACTACATTTATTTGGGGTTCACTTATATTGGGAGTAGTGCCTTTCCTCAGCCACAGTGTGTAATATGTGCAAAAGTACTATATGCAGAAACAGAAAGTGAACGCATTCAGATGACTAAAACAACTAGTACAACTAACTTATTAACTCAATATGTCAAAAGGGTCAACATAGTCTTATCTCATTGGCCCAACTATAAACCAATCCACTAGCAGGAGCCAATGTCATATGATATTACCTGCCCTCTCCACACCCAAATTCCTTCTCACCCTGAATGTCAGTGTGTTGTTCAGATCAGTGCCCCAGGAAAAATGGTCTGTCTCCTCTAGTCACCTCCAGACCATATGTCTCCACTAGTCACCTCCAGACCATATGGCTCCTCTAGTCACCTCCAGACCATATGTCTCCTCTAGTCACCTCCAGACCATATGTCTCCACTAGTCACCTCCAGACCATATGTCTCCTCTAGTCACCTCCAGACCATATGTCTCCTCTAGTCACCTCCAGACCATATGTCTCCTCTAGTCACCTCCAGACCATATGTCTCCTCTAGTCACCTCCAGACCTCCAGACCATATGTCTCCTCTAGTCACCTCCAGACCTCCAGACCATATGTCTCCTCTAGTCACCTCCAGACCATATGTCTCCTCTAGTCACCTCCAGACCATATGTCTCCTCTAGTCACCTCCACACCATATGTCTCCTCTAGTCACCTCCAGACCATATGTCTCCACTAGTCACCTCCAGACCATATGTCTCCTCTAGTCACCTCCAGACCATATGTCTCCTCTAGTCACCTCCAGACCATATGTCTCCTCTAGTCACCTCCAGACCATATGCCTCCTCTAGTCGCCTTCAGACCTCCAGACCATATGTCTCCTCTAGTCACCTCCAGACCATATGTCTCCTCTAGTCACCTCCAGACCATATGTCTCCTCTAGTCACCTCCAGACCATATGTCTCCTCTAGTCACCTCCAGACCATATGTCTCCTCTAGTCACCTCCAGACCTCCAGACCATATGTCTCCTCTAGTCACCTCCAGACCATATGTCTCATCTAGTCACCTCCAGACCATATGTCTCCTCTAGTCACCTCCATACCTCCAGACCATATGTCTCCTCTAGTCACCTCCAGACCATATGTCTCATCTAGTCACCTCCAGATCTCAAGGCCTACACCTTGGGAGAGACTGCAGGCTGGGATTGGGTTAGGTTAGGTTAGGTTAGGTTAGGTTAGGTTAGGTTAAGGGGGAGGCCTGGGGGGAGTGCCCAGGGTGAGCTGGGATTTTGGGTGAGCCCTTGGCATGCATCCAGAGAGGCTTGTCCTAGTGGGCACATTGCTGGTCAGGAGACTTGGGACTGGGGGCGTCATGGGGTCAAGCCCAGCAGCACCCAGGTTTAGCGTCTCCTGTTTTTTGGTCCAAGCGGACAGTGATCTTAACTGTTGATTTATTTCCCGCCCACCTCCACCCAGCCGTTTAATTGGGTGTGTCGTTGAAATGTTTTTTTTCTTCTCCATATTAAATAATAATTTCTACTACGACAGGTGTGTAATGTCATTGGTGTGTGTTTCATTGGTCTGTTTTGAATATATTATTAGGGGAATTACACACTCTCTCTATCAGAACACTATACTGTACATACCTCGGCCTAAGTTCCACAAAGCTGTGAACGAGCTGAGAGACAAGGCAAGAAGGGAATTAAATTCTACAACCACCTGAAAGTAAGCGATTTGCAATCCTTCCATAACAAAGCCGTCACCTACAGAGAGGTAAACCTGGAGAAGAGTCCCCTAAGCAAGCTGGTCCTGGGGCTCTGTTCACAAACAGACCCCACAGAGCCCCAGGACAGCAACACAATTAGACCCAACCAAATCATGAGAAAATAAAAATATAATTACTTGACACATTGGAAAGCATTAACAAAAAAACAGAGCAAACTAGAATGCTATTTGGCCCTAAACAGAGAGTACACAGTGGCAGAATACCTGACCACTGTGACTGACCCAAACTTAAGGAAAGCTTTGACTATGTACAGACTCAGTGAGCATAGCTTTGCTATTGAGAAAGGCCGCCGTAGGCAGACCTGCACACTGCCCACAAAATGAGGTGGAAACTGAGCTGCACTTCCTAACCTCCTGCCAAATGTATGACCATATTAGAGATACATATTTCCCACAGATCACACAGATACACAAAGAATTCGAAAACAAACCCAATTTTGAAATACCACGGTGTGCCATCAAAGCAGTAAGATTTGTGACCTGTTGCCACAAGAAAAGGTCAACCAGTGAAGAACAAGCACCATTGTAAATACAACCCATATTTATGTTTATTTATTTTCCCTTTTGTATTTTTACTATTTGCACATCATTGCAACACTGTATATATACATAATATGACATTTGAAATATCTTTATTCTTTTGGAACTTTTGTGAGTGTAATATTTACTGTACATTTTTTATTGTTTATTTCACTTTTGTTTATTTTCTATTTCACTTGCTTTGGCAATTTAAACATGTTTCCCATACCAATAAAGCCCCTTAAAATTAAATTGAATTAAATTGAAATTGATAGAGAGAGAGAGACAGAGAGAGACAGAGAAAGAGAGAGACATAAATATTCTGGCCTGAATGATACAGCTTCCAATACTTCCAATCATCTCAGTCGTTGTTTTTTGTATTTTTCTTTTGTATTTTTTATTATTTATTACAAAAAAACACAAGGAAGGGGTAACATTAAAGTATTAGAACATGAAGGACAAACAATACAGCATCAAGACACTATCAAACATGTATCAGTCTTTCCACAGCAGAGCCATCCTTATGTGTGAGGGTGCGTGTGCATGATAGTGATATATACAACAGAGCCATCCTTATGTGTGAGGGTGCGTGTGCATGATAGTGATATAAAATATATGTCATAGTTTCCTTTTTCATGATTACAATCTTGTGAAACCCGAACTCTCCAAGATCCATCCACAGTTCCCCAATAGCTGTCCCTCAACCCTCCAAGATCCATCCACAGTTCCCCAATAGCTGCTCCCTCAACCCTCCAAGATCCCCCCCACAGTTCCCCAATAGCTGTCCCTCAACCCTCCAAGATCCCCCCCACAGTTCCCCAATAGCTGTCCTTTAACCATTCGAGACCCCTCCCACAGTCCCCCCCACCCATAATAATTTTTTTAAATTAATTCCATTCCCCACCCCCATGAACCCCCCTAATGGACCAACAACCAAGAGAATGAACTACAGAGAGAAAAGGAAAAGACAGAAGAAAACAGCAAACAACAATGACATTTGTTATTTTTTTTAAATAATACATTTACAACAAAGGACATCAAGGACAACTGAAATCATAGCAGCAATGCCTACTTTACATGTATGTGTGTGTTCTTGTATGCGTTTATTTGAATGAGAATGTGTGTATATGCATGTGTACAAACACCTGCACGGCATCATCCTCAGGCAAACCGGCATTAGTTGTAAAAACACTGCCACTTAGTGTCATTACATTTACATTTTATTTATTATTTATTTACTTTTATTATGTTATAATTTGACTTTTTTTTCTCCTTTATCTTTTGACAATCATTCTCTCTCTCACACAGCAACTCCACTCCCACTTGTCTCCAATTCCACATACCAACCCTCAGCTTCCCTCAGCCCATCCCATCTATCTCTGCTGGCCACCAACTTCGTGTTTCTACGCAACACATATCTTTCAACTATGTTATGATGTTTAACGTACAATTTCAATCTATCTAATTGAATAGAATCTACAGATTGCGTGTTGAAGATAAATACTTTTACTAAGAGTATTAGTATATTAGTAATTGACTGACCCGGTCTCTCCAGATCTCCTAACAGTACTATTTCTAGGGTCAATTTTAGATCAATTCTATGCATTTTCAGGCATTCCTGAACCTGAGACCAGAAACAGGCTACCTGAGGGCAATACCAAAATAAATGGATTATTGATTCTGTATCCTCACAACAAAATATGCAGAGCTTCGATGATTTTATGCCCCAAATATTCAAAATTTTGTTGGCAAGAATTCTAAATAATAATTTTAGCTGAAAAGCACGAAGTCTTGAATCTTGCGTTGTTTTATATATCAACTCATACACCCTGTACCATGGAATCAGTACATCAGAAATCTCTTCCAACTATTTTGCAATCTGTATGGCACAGTTGTCAACATCCTGGTCCTCAAATGAAACTGCTATACTTTCCTATGTATGCTATTTTTATTCCTCCGATAGTTTTGATCCTTTATACTGGGCAGACAGACCAGTTCCTTACCTCCTCCTGCTGCCACCCGCCTCCTCCATTTTTGGGGCAATGCTGTAATCAATTGGTTGTACTCTTGGATTGAGCAGACCTTCCCGTACAATTCTGATAACTCCTTGAAGGACATAACTCTTCCATTACAATTTACAATATCATTTAAGAACAAAATACCCTTTTCAAACATCTTTCCCATAAATACAGGTATTTTATCAAATCAAATTTTATTTGTCACACACATACACATGGTTAGCAGATGTTAATGCGAGTGTAGCAAATTGCTTGTGCTTCTAGTTCCGACCATGCAGTAATATCTAACAAGTAATCTAACCTAACAATTTCACAACAACTACCTTATACACTCAAGTGTAAAGGAATGAATAAGAATATGTACATAAAAATATATGAATGAATGATGGCCGAACGGCATAGGCAAGATGCAGTAGATGGTATAGAGTACAATATATACATATGAGATGAGTAATGTAGGGTATGTAAACATTATATAAAGTGGCTAGTGATACATTTATTACATCAATTTTTCCATTATTAAAGTGGCTAGAGTTGAGTCAGTATGTTGGCAGCAGCCACTCAATGTTAGTGATGGCTGTTTAACAGTCTGATGGCCTTGAGATAGAAGCTGTTTTTCGGTCTCTCGGTCCCCGCTTTGATGCACCTGTACTGACCTCGCCTTCTGGATGATAGCAGGGTGAACAGGCAGTGGCTCTGGTGGTTGTTGTCCTTGATGCTCTTTTTGGCCTTCCTGTGACATCGGGTGGTGTAGGTGTCCTGGTGGGCAGGTAGTTTGCCCCCGGTGATGCGTTGTGCAGACCTCACTACCCTCTGGAGAGCCTTACGGTTGTGGGCCGAGCAGTTGCCATACCAGGCGGTGATACAGCCCGACAGGATGCTCTCGATTGTGCATCTGTAAAAGTTTGTGAGTGTTTTTGGTGACAAGCCGAATTTCTTCAGCCTCCTGAGGTTGAAGAGGTGCTACTGCGCCTTCTTCACCACGCTGTCTGTGTAGGTGGACCATTTCAGTTTGTCCGTGATGTGGACGCTGAGGAACTGAAAACTTTCCATCTTCTCCACTACTGTCCCGTCGATGTGGATAGGGGGCTGCTCCCTCTGCTGTTTCCTGAAGTCCACGATCATCTCCTTTGTTTTGTTGACATTGAGTGTGAGGTTATTTTCCTGACACCACACTCTGAGGGCCCTCACCCCCCCTCCCTGTAGGCCGTCTCGTCGTTGTTGGTAATCAAGCCTACCACTGTAGTGTCGTCTGCAAACTTGATGATTGAGTTGGAGGCTTGCATGGCCACGCAGTCATGGGTGAACAGGGAGTACAGGAGAGGGCTGAGAACGCACCCTTGTGGGGCCCCAGTTTTGAGGATCAGCGGGGTGGAGATGTTGTTACCTACCCTCACCACCTGGGGGTGGATGGTCAGGAAGTCCAGGACCCAGTTGCACAGGGCGAGGTCGAGACCCAGGGTCTCGAGCTTAATGATGAGTTTGTAGGGTACTATGGTGTTAAATGCAGAGCTGTAGTCGATGAACAGCATTCTTACATAGGTATTCCTCTTGTCCAGATGGGTTAGGGCAGTGTGCAGTGTGATTGCGTTTGCGTCGTCTGTGGACCTATTGGGGCCGTAAGCAAATTGGAGTGGGTCTAGGGTGTCAGGTAGGGTGGAGGTATATGGTCCTTGACTAGTCTCTCTCAAAGCACTTCATGATGACGGAAGTGAGTGCTACGGAGCAGTAGTAATTTAGTTCAGTTACCTTAGCTTTCTTGGGAACAGGAACAATGGTGGCCCTCTTGAAGCATGTGGGAACAGTAGACTGTGATAAGGATTGATTGAATATGTCCGTAAACACATCGACCAGCACATTTGAGTTCAGCCATAATATTTGTTGTAATATTTGTTCTATCTTTTCAGGGGAATGAAATTGAAATTGTAGCCAGCTCTGCAATGCTTGTTTGAAAAAGACAGATACTTTGAAAAAAGTATCATTTTCAATTAATCGAAAATGAGACATGGCAATCTGCACAAAGGCAAAAAGGCCATTTTTAAACAATGGATGAGCTTTTCTTATTAATCTACTTGAGAACCATTTAGGGTTCAAATAGAACTTGAATGAGTGAAGCTTTTAGAGAGGGGTTTAGTGCTTTTATATTTAATAATCTCAACCCACCCAATTCATATTCCTTATATAGATAGGCTCATTTTATTATGTCTGGTTTAGCGTCCCAGATAAAGCGAAATATTTTTTGCTCATTTGATTTGAAAACGAATAATCAGGAGTAGGCAGCACCATAAGTAAGTGAGTAAACTGAGATATGACTAAGGAGTTAATTAGGGTAATTTTTCCATAAATAGACAGGTATTTACCTCTCCATGGTTGCAGGATCTTGTCTATTTTTAGAAGTTTTCTATTGAAATTCATTGTGGAGAGCTTATTTATATATTTTGTGATATGAATACCGAGTATGTCTACTTCACCATCAGCCCATTTTATAGGTAAGCTGCAAGGTAATGTAAAAGTAGTATTTTTTAAGGATCCAATAGGTAATATTGTACACTTATCGTAATTAGGTTTTAGTCCAGAGAGTACAGAAAAGTTATCTAGATCTTTAATGAGACATTGCAGTGATCTAGCTTGCGGACCTAACATTACACTTGAGTCATCGGCATACATGGACACCTTTGTTTTTAAGCCTTGGATTTCTAATCCTCTAATGTTGTTATTGGATCTAATTTTAATAGCTAGCATTTCGATGGCCATAACAAATAGATATGGTGACAGTGGACACCCTTGTTTAACTCCTCTTGACAATTCAAAACTCTCTGAGAAGTAGCTGTTATTTGCTATTTTACACCTGGGGTTGTTATACATTATTTTTACCCATTTTATAAGAGAATTACCAAAATAGAAAAAATCCAGGCTTTTATAAATAAAACCCAGTCTTACTTTGTCAAATGCCTTTTTAAAATCCGCTATAAATACCATTCCTGTCTCCTTATATGTTTTTCATGATGTTCTATTATTTCTAGTAGTTGTCGTATATTATCTCCAATGTATCGTCCATGTAAAAAACCTGTCTGATCAGGATGAACAATACCTGGTAAAACCCTTTAAATTCTGAGTGCTATGCATTTTGCTAGTATTTTTGCATCACAACATTGAAGTGTAAGGGGCCTCCAGTTTTTTTAGATAGACTGGGTCTTTATATTTGCCATCTGGGTCTTGTTTTAATAATAGAGAAATCAGACCTTCCTGCTGAGTACCTGACAGACTACCATTTCTATAGGAGTAGTTAAAACAACCTAACAATGGAGCTTTTAGTATATCAAAAAATACCCTGGGGTTTTTCCAGACTGGTAGGATTTAATAGCCTCAAAAAGTTATTCCTCTGGAATTTGGCCTACGCACTGACATTTGTTAATTTTCCATTTTTTATATTATTTGGAAAGAATTCCTTACCGTAATCTTCATTCAGTGGGAAAGGATGAGACGGAAAAGAGAACATCTGCCTAAAATAATTAGCTTCCACTTTTAAAATATAATTTGGAGAATCATAGATGACTCCGTCTTCAGTAACGAATTTCTGCAAATAATTTTTGTTGGCGTTCCTGTATTGGGGATTCAGGAAGAATTTTGTGCATTTTTCTCCATATTTCCATCCAGTTTGCTTTATTTTTGTAATAGATTACATTAGATCGTTCTTGAATAAGTTCCTCAAGTTATTTTTTGTTTTTCCTCTAACTTATTTTGTATCGCTGTAGTATCGTTTTTATCTACCTGTATTATTAGTTCATGGATCTCAGTCGTTGTTTACTTTGTAATCCAATTCATCACACATTCATTTGATTAATAATTACACGAAACAACATGTTAAAGGAAAGTTTCAACCATTTTTTATGTTGTATAATTTTTGTTCATCTCTGAAAAAATGTTCTATCGTTTCCCGGGGGTCATTTCATGTTTTCATGTGTCTCTGAGCTATTGTCCGATGAAGCAGTAAGAAATACAGCCGGTATGACGAGTTTTGCATTGTATAAACCCATCAGTAGAAAATCTGTTTATACCTGCCGCTTACATGCGTCCGTCGTCCTGATCAGTTGTAAGATCTGATCAAAATCAGTTCACAATACTTTATTTTTTAATTGTCTAAAAATCCATGTTGGAACCAGTTTCTAAACGGGGCTAGAGATGCACAAAAAATATATAACATAAAAAAAAGTAATCTGCCTATTTGTATTTAGAGATCATCAGCCATAATATCATAATAATAATAATTATAATATGTGTGTTTCTGTCTTAGGTTGATTGAACATTAAACAAGTGGTCTGTCTTATACAATATTTAACATGCAAATGATGTGTATTATGCATTCCTATATTGAAAATGACTGGGGCTTAAACATTTTCTTTTTATCTTGCTCAAACAGAGTAGCCTCTTTAGTATGGTGCATCGTGCACAAAGCAGATTGAAAGCCAAAATGGGAAAAGATGACTGCACAATTTACTATGAGCTGTCTGTACATGATTCGCCTTTTAAACTCAGAGGAGGAGACGAGAGGAGAGGAAGGGAGGGGATAGAAGCGGAGACGAGAGAAAAGGAGGGGAGAGCAGAGGGGAGAGAGAGAAGAGAAGAGAAGAGAAGAGAAGAGAGAGAGAAGAGAAGAGAAGAGGGAGTTGAGAGAAGATGAGAGGAGAGAAGAGGGGGAAAAGAGGAGAGGAGAGAAGAGGAGATGAGAGGAGAGGAGAGAAGAGGAGATAAGAGGAGAGAAGAGAAGAGGAGAGGAGAGAAGAGAAGAGAAGAGAGGGGATAGAAGCGGAGACGAGAGAAAAGGAGCGGAGAGCAGAGGGGAGAAGAGAAGAGAAGAGAAGAGGAGTTGAGAGAAGATGAGAGGAGAGGAGAGAAGAGGGGAAAAGAGGAGAGGAGAGAAGAGGAGATGAGAGGAGAGGAGAGAAGAGGAGATAAGAGGAGAGAAGAGAAGGGGAGAGGAGAGAAGAGAAGAGAAGAGAAGAGAAGAGAAGAGAAGAGAAGAGAAGAGAAGAGAAGAGAAGAGAAGAGAAGAGAAGAGAAGGGGAGAGGACAGAAGGGAAGAGGAGATGAGAGGAGAACAGGAGATAAGAGGAGAGAAGGGGAGAGGAGAGAAGAGGAGATGAGAGGAGAGAAGAGATAAGGAGAGAAGTGAAGGGTAGAGGAGAGAAGAGGAGACGAGAGGAGATGTGAGAAGAGGAGATGAGAAGAGAAGAGGAGAGGAGAGGAGAGGAGAGGAGAGGAGAGGAGAGGAGAGGAGAGAAGGGGAGATGAGAGGAGAGAAGAGAAGAGGAGATGAGAGGAGAGAAGAGAAGAGGAGAGAAGAGGAGATGAGAGGAGAGAAGAGAAGGGGAGAAGAGAGAAGAGGAGATGTGAGAAGAGGAGATGAGGGGAGAGCAGAGGAGCATTTTAATTCCCTAAATTCAAATTCCAGCTGAAAGGTATGAGACTATATAAAAACATAGGGGGACTTGGGGAGAATGAGATTAGAGAGAGAGAGAGAGAGAGAGAGAGAGAGAGAGAGAGAGACAGAGACAGAGACAGAGAGAGACAGACAGACAGAGAGAGAGAGAGAAAGAGAGAGAGAGACAGAGAGAGAGAGACAGAGACAGAGAGAGACAGAGACAGAGAGAGAGAGAGAGAGAGAGACTACTATGGGATATGTGTCATCAGCAACCTTGGGAAAATCCTCTGCATTATTATTAACTACAGAATAGTACACTTCCTCAGTGAAAACAATGTACTGAACAAATGTCAAATTGCCTTTTTAACAAATTATCGTACGACAGACCACGTATTCACTTTGCACACCCTAATTGACAAACAAACAAACCAAAACAAAGGCAGTCTTATGCATTGTTGATTTCAAAAAAGCTTTTGACTCAATTTGGCATGAGGGTCTGCTATACAAATTGATGGAAAGCGGTGTTGGGGGAAAAACATACAACATTATAAAATCCATGAACACAAACAACAAGTGTGCGGTTAAAATTGGCAAAAAAACACTTATTTTCCACAGGGCCGGGGGGGTGAGACAGGGATGCAGCTTAAGCCCCACCCTCTTCAACATATATATCTACTAATTAGTGAGGGCACTAGAACATTCTGCAGCACCCGGCCTCAGCCTACTAGAATCTGAAGTCTATTGTTTGCTGATGATCTGGTGCTTCTGTCCCCAACCAAGGAGGGCTTTCAGCAGCACCTAGATCTTCTACACATATTCTGCCAGACCTGGGCCTTGATAGTAAATCTCAGTAAGACAACAATAATGGTGTTCCAAGAAAGGTCCAGTTGCCAGGACCACAAATACAAATTCCATCTAGACACCGTTGCCCTGGAACACACAAAAAACTATACATACCTTGGCCTAAACATCAGCGCCACAGGTAACTTCCACAAAGCTGTGAACGATCTGAGAGACAAGGCAAGAAGGGCATTCTACGCCATCAAAAGGAACATAAAATTCGACATACCAATTAGGATCTGGCTAAAAATACTTGAATCAGTTATCGAACCCACTGCCCTTTATGGTTGTGAGGTCTGGGGTCCGCTCCAGCCAAGAATTATCAAAATGGGACAAACTCCAAATTGAGACTCTGCATGCAGAATTCTGCAAAATATCCTCCGTGTACAACGTAGAACACCAAATAATGGATGCAGTGCAGAATTAGGCCGATACCCGCTAATTATCAACATCCAGAAAATAGCCTTTATATTCTGCAGCCACCTAAAAGGAAGCGATTCCCAAACCTTCCATAACAAAGCCATCCCCTACAGAGAGATGAACATGGAGAAGAGGCAAGCTGGTCCTGGGGCTCCCTTCACAAATACAAACAGACCACACAGAGCCCCAGGACAGCAACACAATTAGACCCAACCAAATCATGAGAAAACAAAAAGATAATCAGTTGACACATTGGAAAGAATTAACAAAAAAACAGAGAAAACTAGAATGCTATTTGGCCCTAAACAGAGAGTACACAGTGGCAGAATACCTGACCACTGTGACTGACCCAAACTTAAGGAAAGCTTTGACTATGTACAGACTCAGTGAGCATAGCTTTGCTATTGAGAAAGGCTGCCGTAGGCAGACCTGGCTCTCAAGAGAAGACAGGCTATGTGCACACTGCCAAATGTATGACCATATTAGAGATACATATTTCCCACAGATCACACAGATACACAAAGAATTCGAAAACAAACCCAATTTTGATAAACTCCATATCTACTGGGTGAAATACCACAGTGTTCCATCACAGCAGCAAGATTTGTGACCTGTTGCCACAAGAAAAGGTCAACCAGTGAAGAACAAACACCATTGTAAATACAACCTATATTTATGCTTATTTATTTTCCTTTTTGTTACTTGAACTATTTGCACATAAAATGACATTTGAAATGTCTTCATTCTTTTGGAGTGTAATGTTTACTGTACTTTTTTAAATTGTTTATTTCACTTGCTTTGGCAATGTAAAGTATGTAAAGTAAAGTATGTTTCCCATACCAATAAAGTCCTTAAATTGAATTGAATTTAAAAATTGAAAGAGAGAGAGAGATTTCAAGATTTAAAAGTTCTCTCTGATGAGGCTACCAGCCCTGTTGGGGGAGGACGCAGAGAGCTGTGGGTTGGCAGCGCACTACACTGCTGCTGTCACGACTTCCGCCGAAGTCGGCCCCTCTCCTTGTTCGTTCGGTGGTCGACGTCACCGGCTTTCTAGCTGCCAACCAATCTACTTTTCTTTGTCCATTTGTTTTGTCTTGATTGTACACACCTGGTTTCCAATACGTTATAATTTATTCCCTATTTAACCCTCTGGTTCCCACATGGTTTTGTGTGTGTTTGTTCTTTGTTAAGTGGTCGCTCTTTTGTGTTCTGCTGGATTGTTTTCCCTGTATGGAATGAGTTTCGAGTAAAGTACGTTTTTACTCAGTTCTGTGTCCTGCGCCTGACTCCGTCCTACCCGCTGCACACAGACACTTGACAGCTGCCTGCCATAAGATGAGGGACAGTGTCTGACAGACCAACCAACCTGCACATGTCCTCTATGCCATTGCTGTATGTATGGTTATTTTGACCCTTGATTATTGTTGTTACTGTTGTCCTGTTGACAATATTAATTATTTTATTAATGCTGATTAAGCTTTGGCAATATGTACATTGTTACGTCATGCCAATAAAGCTAATTGAATTGACTTACATTTTAGCAGACGCTCTTATCCAGAGCAACTTACAGTAGTGAATGCATATATTTCATACATTGTTTTCTCCGTACTGGTCCCCCGTGGGAATCGAACCCACAACCCTGGCGTTGCAAAGACCATGCTCTACCAACTGAGCCACACGGGACTTAAATTGAATTGAGAGAGAGAGAGAGAGAAAGAAAGAAAGAAGACAGAGAGAGAGAGTCTGGGAGGGTTTGAGTAGTACAGTGTTTCCCAACCCTGGCCTCCACTACCCCCAAGGACCAGGATGTTGGGGGTAATGGAGGACCAGGGTGTTGGGGGTAATGGAGGACCAGGGTGTTGGGGGTAATGGAGGGCCAGGGTGTTGGGGGTAAGGGAGGACCAGGGTGTTGGGGGTAAGGGAGGGCCAGGGTGTTGGGGGTAATGGAGGACCAGGGTGTTGGGGGTAAGGGAGGACCAGGGTGTTGGGGGTAAGGGAGGGCCAGGGTGTTGGGGGTAATGGAGGACCAGGGTGTTGGGGGTAATGGAGGACCAGGGTGTTGGGGGTAAGGGAACACCAGGGTGTTGGGGGTAAGGGAGGACCAGGGTGTTGGGGGTAAGGGAGGACCAGGGTGTTGGGGGTAAGGGAGGACCAGGGTGTTGGGGGTAAGGGAGGACCAGGGTGTTGGGGGTAAGGGAGGGCCAGGGTGTTGGGGGTAATGGAGGACCAGGGTGTTGGGGGTAAGGGAGGACCAGGGTGTTGGGGGTAAGGGAGGACCAGGATGTTGTGGGTAATGGAGGACCAGCGTGTTGGGGGTAAGGGAGGACCAGGGTGTTGGGGGTAATGGAGGACCAGGGTGTTGGGGGTAATGGAGGACCAGGGTGTTGGGGGTAATGGAGGACCAGGGTGTTGGGGGTAATGGAGGACCAGGGTGTTGGGGGTAAGGGAGGACCAGGGTGTTGGGGGTAATGGAGGACCAGGGTGTTGGGGGTAATGGAGGACCAGGGTTGGGAAACTCTTGAGTAGTAGACCAAACGGACACACACAACCAGTCTTGTATAACTAATCATGTGGGGACACACAATTCAGTCCCATTCAAAATGATATTTTCCCTAAACGCTAACCCTAAACCTAACGCTAACCTTAACATGAAAACCTAACCCTAACAACAAAACCCTAAACCTAATTCTAACCTTGACACTAATTCTAACTTTAGGACTAACAAAATGTCCCCAGTTGGTCAAATTTTTGTCTGTTTACTAATCTTTTGGGGATTTCTGGTTAAACATGTCCACACCCATCCAAACTCCTGATCACATACATCAATACAGACACATCAATACAGACACACAAATACACATCAATACAGACACATCAATACACATCAATACAGACACATCAATACACATCAATACAGACACACAAATACACATCAATACAGACACACAAATACACATCAATACAGACACATCAATACAGACACACAAATACACATCAGTACAGACACACAAATACACATCAATACAGACACACAAATACACATCAATACAGACACATCAATACAGACACACAAATACACATCAGTACAGACACACAAATACACATCAATACAGACACACAAATACACATCAGTACAGACACACAAATACACATCAATACAGACACACACATCAATACAGACACACAAATACACATCAATACAGACACACAAAGACACATCAATACAGACACACAAATACACATCAATACAGACACACAAATACACATCAATACAGACACACAAATACACATCAATACAGACACACAAATACACATCAATACAGACACACAAATACAAACACACAAATACACATCAGTACAGACACACAAATACACATCAGTACAGACACACAAATACACATCAATACAGACACACAAATACACATCAATACAGACACACAAATACACATCAATACAGACACACAAATACACATCAATACAGACACACACATACACATCAATACAGACACACAAATACACATCAATACAGACACACAAATACACATCAATACAGACACACAAATACACATCAATACAGACACACAAATACACATCAGTACAGACACACAAATACACATCAGTACAGACACACAAATACACATCAATACACACACACACAAGCTACTGCAAACACACACACAAATACACATCAGTACAGACACACAAATACACATCAGTACAGACACACAAATACACATCACTACAGACACACAAATACACATCAGTACAGACACACAAATACACATCAATACACACACACACAAGCTACTGCAAACACACACACAAACCAAGCCAGGCCCCTGCAGACTGGATTGGAGATGTTGTCCTACTCTCAACTACAACAGACGGCTGAAGGCAACCCAATGCACACGCACACACGCACACATGCACACACGCACACATGCACACACGCACACATGCACACACACACGACAGCTGAAGTCACTCCAACCCAATGCGTCACTCCATGGGAGCCCTCACATCACACTATTTATAGTAACGCTGCACCCATATTTTCTCCTCCCTCTTCTCCTCCTCCCTCTCTTCTTCTCCTCCCTCTCCACCCACCTTTTTTCCCTCATCTGAACTGAACTGTGTACTAGGCTATGGGATGATGCATGAATGAAGGGAGTATTAATTAAGGATGAAGCAGGGTGTTCTCAAAAAACTAGATGTTTCTCTGATGTACTCATCAAAACCACAAACCACAGGGGAATCATTTAAAAATATATATATTTAACTAGGCAAGTCAGTTAAGAACAAATTCTCATTTACAATGACGGCCTCCCTCCGGCCAAAACCAGACGATGCTGGACCAATTGTGCACCGCCTTATAGGACTCCCAATCACGGCTGGATGTGATACAGCCTGGTTTCAAACCAGGGACTGTAATGACGTATCTTGCACTGAGATGCAGTGCCTTAGACCGCTGCGCCACTCGGGAGCCCTCGAAGAAGGTGAATTGAATTGTTCCTTTGGTGCTGAAGGAGTTTGTAGACATCTGATGTCTCATTAACTGTGGCCTGGAGGCTTCAACCCATCTAAGGTTTGACTTCAAAACTCCTATTTGGGAGGCCGGCTCCGCAGCCTCAAGGATATGTCCATCTGTCTGCCAGTCTGTAACATTACAGACGGTGTTCTGGGAGATCCTGAACTCATGACCCTCTAGGTCATCAGCTGTGGTTGTTACCCAGTTCATCTATTTTAATAGACTTAAACAGAATGACATCACGACCTTCAACGGATGTCCCCTCTTCTCATTTCACAGGCGCTGTGACTCCATCACACCACCACTCTTGCCAGGATTTAATTGTCCCGTGGCCCTAGAGCGACACCCGGTGGTTATTCTGAGTACTGCAGAACATAGGAACAGATCAGCTCCCTCCCTTGGTTGGCTGTTGACTCATGATGTGACAAGGCCTCATTAATAAAGTGATAAAACATGACGCGTGACCCACGTCTAAATCCATGTCAAAATTAGGATTTATACATCTTCACTCTAGTGATCTATGATATAAGGTTACAGGTTTGTAACGCTCAGCTATGATACAAGGTTACAAATTTGTAACGCTCAGCTATGATACAAGGTTACAGGTTCGTAACGCTCAGCTATGATACAAGGTTACAGGTTCGTAACGCTCAGCTATGATACAAGGTTACAGGTTTGTAACGCTCAGCTATGATACAAGGTTACAGGTTTGTAACGCTCAGCTATGATACAAGGTTACAGGTTTGTAACGCTCAGCTATGATACAAGGTTACAG
The DNA here is from genome assembly GCF_965601325.2 of Salmo salar. NCBI lineage: Eukaryota > Metazoa > Chordata > Actinopteri > Salmoniformes > Salmonidae > Salmo > Salmo salar. Next base: position 47,389,573 of record NC_138313.1, on the reverse strand, counting down.
GTTTGTAACGCTCAGCTATGATACAAGGTTACAGGTTTGTAACGCTCAGCTATGATACAAGGTTACAGGTTTGTAACGCTCAGCTATGATACAAGGTTACAGGTTTTTACTTTATTTTATACTATTCCTGTGATGTTGTTTAGTTCTATTGCTGAAAGACTGGAATCTTGAATGAAATAAAATATCGTGTTCACAACAAAGGACATAGCATGTCGACAGCTGCTATCTTGAATAAGTATTTCTTTAAAAGAGATGTGTATCTGAATGAGACAAAGTTGTATTAAAAAATAAGTCTATATGAATAAAACAGACATGACCAGTCTAGTTAGGACATCTCATTTTATTAAACAGCAAACAGTGAATAACAGGAAATACAATATCTTCGTCTTTGTGTTTTCATTTTCTTCATCTTATTGTGGGGCGTTGTGTACGGACTGACATTAGAGGGGGTGTGGGGGGTTGTGTAGGGACTGACATTAGAGGGGGTGTGGGGGGTTGTGTACGGACTGACATTAGAGGGGGTGTGGGGCGTTGTGTACGGACTGACATTAGAGGGGGTGTGGGGCGTTGTGTAGGGACTGACATTAGAGGGGGTGTGGGGCGTTGTGTACCGACTGACATTAGAGGGGGTGTGGGGGGTTGTGTAGGGACTGACATTAGAGGGGGTGTGGGGCGTTGTGTACGGACTGACATTAGAGGGGGTGTGGGGGGTTGTGTAGGGACTGACATTAGAGGGGGTGAGGGGGGTTGTGTAGGGACTGACATTAGAGGGGGTGTGGGGCGTTGTGTAGGGACTGACATTAGAGGGGGTGTGGGGGGTTGTGTAGGGGCTGTCATTAGAGGGGGTGTGGGGCGTTGTGTAGGGACTGACATTAGAGGGGGTGTGGGGGGTTGTGTAGGGACTGACATTAGAGGGGGTGTGGGGGGTTGTGTAGGGACTGTCAGTAGAGGGGGTGTGGGGCGGTCCATACACAACGCCCTACACCTCCTCTGTCAGTCCATTGTCATGTTATACTTAGGGATGATTCAATCTGTACTGTGTAAATTCAGCACTATAGCGCAATTTCAATTTAAAAAGGCAATGTTCCCCTTATTCATTACTACTGCATTCATTGTAAACCATCACATTTCAATCCCACCGTAGCGCTGAATTACCGCTGTACGGATTGGACGGAGCCCTCGATGTCCTTTAAAGCACAACAACAGTTGCTCTTGGAGGAATACAGAGAACAGAGTTCCCTAGAGATCTCACAGCCACAAGGCCTTAACGGGTGTCTCTGTAGAGCTGACTCTGACATACAGAGTTACTACTGGTAAATACCTGGTGTGATACCCCTGTTCAAAATGGCGCCCTTCTCATTCCAAATTCTAAGATGGCACTGTTCCAACATCAAGAGCTCATTGCCTTGTGTTTGTCTAGTGTTTTCAGTGATAGGATAGTCTCTTTGTATGACTAGTATCATAGTGAGTTGTGCTGTGATCTTGTGTTGTCTAGTGTTTCAGTGATAGGATAGTCTCTTTGTATGACTAGTATCATAGTGAGTTGTGATCTTGTGCCTAATATTCCTTTGTGCTTAAATGTAAAAAAAAAGAAATTGTATACACTCTAAATGTCTTATTTTGGTGTTCAGATTTCCTCGTTTCCCCCCATCGGTCCTCCTCGCCCCCTGAGATGCACACCACGTGGATGGACAGATAACAGAGGAGTGTGATAGACAAAAGGAGAGAGAAAAGAGAGTACAACTGACAATCAGACAGAAATGTACATGATAGTCATTTAGCAGACGCTCTTATCCAGAGCAGTTCGGGTTAAGAGCCTCGCTCAAGGAAACGTTAACAGATTTTTTTTCACCTAGTCGGCTCAGGGATTCAAACCAATAACCTTTTGGTTACTGGCCCAAACGATCTTAACCGCCAGACTACCTGCTGCCATACGGTGTCACAGTAACCGACTAAAAACTACTGGCATTACGACACAGTCAGACACATACACCACATATTCTACTGTACACTCACAAGCAGATCGAAGCAGTCAGCACAAATTCACAGCTGATCAAACGAAACGGAAATGACATCATTATTCAACATGTTTGAAGATTTAAACCGTAAAAAGAAATCATAGGAAAATGGGTAAAAAAAATAAATAAAGAAAGAAAACAATAACAATTGTCAACAATAATAACAACAGCATAATCACAAAAGCCATTTGTAATCACAATGATGACATCATTCGAGACGAGTTAAGCCATTGGAATGTTTTAAGGAATAAACAACATGAAAAAAAAATAACATTTTGAGGTCAACGAGTTCCATCCCAAATGGCACCCTATTCCCTTTATAGTGCACTACTTTTGACTAGGGCCCATAGGGTAGTGCACTATATAGGGTGCCATTTGGGATGCAAGTCTGTCTCTCTGGTCAAGACAGGGGGGTCCTAGGTCTCCTATAGGAGAACTTCCCTAGCTACCTCACCTCTATAGAATAGGACCTAACCAGGCCGGCTCTCACACTGTAAGACATGGATCCAGACATAGCTGTTACTACTGCCACCTTGGGGGAAAAAAACATATTCCAATAACAAAGATGAATTTCTAAAATCAAGTCGTTTTCCTGACTAGTACAGTAATGCATTTAAGAATTAGATTTACTAAATAGATTCAAGTATAATTTTGTTGGCTACATTTCTCCACTGCTGTAAGCAAAAAAAAATAAAAATAAAATATATATATATATATGCTTGATTTCACATTAATTTATAATGATAATCACATTAATTCATAATGATAATCACATTGTTTATTCTATTTACTTCAGAAGCTAATTCCTGGTGGCATAGTAGTAAACATGTATTTGGTCATAAATGATGAGATCACAGAGCGAAAACACTATCGTCCCCCTTGTATACAGTTAAGTGTATAAAACATTACCCTTTCTGCTTCCTGCATTCAAATTATATTATGTTTACATACAAATAAACATCAATTCCTTCACTGGAATGTTTCCACAACAATATAATAATAATAATAATAATAATAATAATAATAATAATAAACATAAAATCAACAACAATATTGATTGACAGAAGGAAGGGGGACTGGAGAGGTAGAACACCATCAATAAAGACACCGTTCAGATCATCTGTATATGTACAATATAGTACAGAAAAACAATACATACAGATATATAGATAGAGCTATATAACTATATAGAGAGACAGATATATATATATATATATATATAGGGTACAGAAAAACAATACATACAGATATATAGATAGAGCTATATAACTATATAGAGAGACAGATATATATATATATATATATATATATATAGGGTACAGAAAAACAATACATACAGATATATAGATAGAGCTATGTAACTATATAGAGAGACAGATATATATATATATATATATATATATAGTACAGAAAAACAATACATACAGATAGATAGATAGAGCTATATAACTATATAGAGAGACAGATATATATATATATATATAGGGTACAGAAAAACAATACATACAGATAGATAGATAGAGCTATAGATGTATAGAGAGACAGATATATATATATATATATATATATATATAGGGTACAGAAAAACAATACATACAGATAGATAGATAGAGCTATATAACTATATAGAGAGACAGATATATATATATATATATAGGGTACAGAAAAACAATACATACAGATAGATAGATAGAGCTATAGATGTATAGAGAGACAGATATATATATATATATATATATATATATATATATATAGGGTACAGAAAAACAATACATACAGATATATAGATAGAGCTATATAACTATATAGAGAGACAGATATATATATATATATATAGGGTACAGAAAAACAATACATACAGATAGATAGATAGAGCTATATAACTATATAGAGAGACATATATATATAGAGCTATAGATGTATAGAGGTATATATATATATATATATATATATATATATATATATAGAGCTATAGATGTATAGAGGTATATATATATATATAGAGAGAGAGAGAGCTATAGAGGTATATATATATATAGAGAGAGAGAGCTATAGATGTATAGAGGTATATATATATAGAGCTACATATATATATATATATATATATAGATATATATATATAGATATAGATATATAGAGCTATAGATGTATAGAGGTATATATATATAGAGCTATATCTATAGCTCTATATATATATATATATAGAGCTATAGATATATAGAGATATAGAGATAGATATATTTAGCTATAGATATATAGAGATATAGATATATTTAGCTATAGATATATAGAGCTATATATATACTGTAGATATATAGAGGTATATATATAGAGAGAGCTATAGATGTATATAGGTATATATATATATAGAGAGAGAGAGCTATAGATGTATAGAGACATAGATATATAGTGCTATAGATATAGAGCTATAGATATACTGTAGATATATAGAGCTATAGATATATAGAGCTATAAATATATAGCTCTATATATAGATATATAGAGATATATTTAGCTATAGATATATAGAGCTATATATATACTGTAGATATATAGAGCTATAGATATAGATAGAGCTATAGATCTAGATATATAGAACTATAGATATAGAGCTATAGATATAGATCTAAAGATATAGATATAGAGCTATAGATATATAGAACTATAAATATACAGAGCTATAGATATATAGAAAGGAATATTGATGATAATAATTATAATACATTGAGGAGTTGTTTTGCATATGAACGTTTCAAATGGCAAATGCCCTATTGGCCCTAAATAGTGGACAGCATTATGGACCCCAGGAAGAATAGCTGACGTCATGGGGATCCGAATAAACTTTTAAATATAGTGCACTAGTTTTGACCAGAGTACTATGGGTCCTGGTCCAAAGTAGTAAACTATATAGGGAATAGTGTATACTATTGGCCCGTGACCAGTACAACTGAAGAACTACTTTAGAGACGCTGGGAACAGAGCCTCAGAGGACAGAATCTTGATTGGATATGACACATCAAAGTCACCTTGATCTCCCCGGCGAGATCGGCCAATGGCGCGGCAGGCCTTCAATGATGTAACAAACGCATGCACAACGTAGATCCACCATGAAAAGTCTAGAGAAAAACCAAGAACACCTACTAACGCATAGATAGTCTGCATTTGACAACGATTGGAATACAAACAATTATAGGGTCCCGTTTATCTTTAGCATACTGTGGAAACCTCAATTATCATTGATTCTGTTCTCTAGTACAGTGGAAACTTAACAGACGTGTTTGTATAGGTATAGTATTAGTACTGTCACTGGCCCAAATTCTTTTTTGAGTTATTGAGGCATAATGCATTTTAGCTTTCCTTTTGCACACACTGTATATAGATGTTTTCTATTGTGTTATTGACTGTACGTTAGTTTATGTGTAACTCTGTGTTGTTGTTTTGTGTCGCACTGCTTTGCTTTATCTTGGCCAGGTCGCAGTTGTAAATGAGAACTTGTTCTCAACTAGCCTACCTGGTTAAATAAAGGTGAAATAAAAAATTAATGAATAAAAATAAATAAAAAAACGATAGATAATCATGTAGGGTCTAAAGAGGTGTGAAGACTACTCTGGCTGTCTGCGTTCTATAATTCTGTGGGAAAGATGACCGTCTCTATTTACAGTTTGTTTCTAACACAAACACCAATATCGATGTACGTCAGGTATTACGATAGTTCTATTATCCATCTATGTCACGGGCTAGCAAGGTACCGCATTTACGCTGGTCCCTAGAGAGGAGAGACCACCAGGGACAAGGCCTATCACGGTCCACTCAGAGCTATAAGGTGATTGGCTGATTACAACCCATTAAAGGCAGGGATCATTGGGCTGTTCAGGTGAGATCCAAAACGAGTGTGTTGCTTTAACACATTATTTCCCGATTTGGGCCTGAAACACAGACATTTAAATATACATTTAATATCTCATTCATCATTCTAATTCATAATAGCAGGTCCGGAGCGTTTTGTTCCGTAGCCCTTTACACACGTACCCGTATACGGGTTGAAAAATGGCAGATTTGGGCACCGATAAATGCCTAAATTGGAACACAATGGCTGTACAGTAACATCCTATTCGTGACATCAGAGCTCTGGCTCTGTGCTTCAACGGTGCTGTATGGGGTTTTGACTGACAGCCGTTCTGAACTTGAGCACCTCGCAACAACAAGTTGTCCCCCATCCCTCCTGCTAATTGGGTAGATTTTGCACATTTGTTGTTGTCTGAGTGAGGGGAAATGCTGTAAATGAAGACGACTCTGTGTATTTTGAAAGATGAGACGTTGACGATTAATAATAAATATCGCTTTGATGTCATACAAGCAAGCCAAACACCTGAGTCCCAAATATGCACTTCACATTTCCAAATCAGAAAACTGATGTCATATACAGCGATCACTATGTTTAAATGTACAGCTCCAAGATGACATGGGGTCATACCCTGGGTTGTTCTGAACAGAATGAGCCTATGTTTGTCTATTGTGAAGACAATCTGCCGTGGAACACACACCTAAATGCTTTCATTACTTCTTTCTATGCAACTAAATAATGATGTGTTTCCCTGAACTGCCTTGTTGAAAGCCCAACACTGTAATATCATATTTTATAACTTAGCTAGTCACGTTGGCAATAGAACAAGCCTTCAAATCATGCCCTCCTGACCCAGATTGCGATTTATAAATGGACATTTTTGGGATTGCATAAACAACAACAGTAATTGTGTGATGACGGGATGCAGGGTTGTGTTCAACTACAAGTGTGTTTGCTCTAGTTTAACAACGGCACAGCGAGGAGAGCTCAAAGAAAAAAGGTACCTTATAGTTGAAGACTCTTCTTTGAGTCATAAAAGTGCATTGAAATTGCTGAGGAACTGTGCACACTTTGGAGAGGAGTGTGTGTCCACTTGGAGACACCAGTTAGTGCTCTCACTCAAACCCATGTCATTGTTCTGTCTTATGTTGTATCTACCCCACATTTTCCAGGAATAATCTGATCGTGTTACTGAATGTATCCAGAGTATTTTCAGATGTCCTTATCAACAAATGGGGTGAAAAGTACAGTAAATGTAAAATACACATCAAATCAAGTGTAGTGTTTGGATTCAGTCTTGTATAAGGTGAACTGTTGTGTCCCCACCTTCGGTCTAATCATTTTATTATCTCTAAACTGTTCCCTTTCAATTGCTACCATCGTTATGCTTTTCATATTTCTTCTGTAAAAAAAAAAAGAATCATTTTAATTTAGCCCTATCCACATAGGCCAATTGCCACAAGTGTACAGGGTTAAATAGAGCATGCTTGGTAATCTATCTAACTGATCCTGTGTCTTCTTGAGAACTCATTAAATCCTTCTTCATTAGGATCAACCATTTTTTTTACTACTTATATTATTACGAGATATGTTGTTAAATGTGATTAATAGGCAACAGATGTCATCATGTGACCATTCTGCTGCTATGGCTGTACTGACAGAAAGGACTAACTTGCGATATAGCTGCTTGTAAAACTGCAGCACCCTACGCACACAAAAGGGTTACCCTGTAACCACGGCCACATTTACAACCAAAATAAATCAAAAATGAAATCAAAAAACAACAACGTAATTTAAAAACTTGATATTTGTGGCTTCATTTCCACTGGAATCTTGTGTTGACAGTTTGGCAGTCAACATCCTAGTGTTCTTGTTAGTGTGCTCACAACCGTAATATTACATTCAACACAATAGGGACACTGAAAGAGGCTATACGCAACTTGTTCACCTCTAGAGGGTCAAATAAATAAATCCCAAATTGTTGGATGTGATCAAAACCTTATTTTTTTGTGATGACAGGTGATCTCCTGGATCCTATCGATGTAGTTGTGAGGGAAAGAGAGGCAGAGAGTTGGGTCACATCAATGTAGGCAAACGTTGTGGGGACTGGATCCTAGAGGTGACTGGATCCTAGCAGGGACTGGATTCTAGAGGGGACTGGATCCTAGCAGGGACTGGATCCTAGAGGTGACTGGATCCTAGCAGGGACTGGATCCTAGCAGGGACTGGATCCTAGACGGGACTAGATCCTAGCGGGGACTGGATCCTAGAGGGGACTGGATCCTAGCGGGGACTGGATCCTAGAGGGGACTGGATCCTAGAGGGGACTGGATCCTAGCGGGGACTGGATCCTAGAGGGGACTGGATCCTAGAGGGGACTGGATCCTAGAGGTGACTGGATCCTAGAGGGGACTGGATCCTAGAGGGGACTAGATCCTAGAGGGGACTGGATCCTAGCGGGGACTGGATCCTAGAGGTGACTGGATCCTAGAGGGGACTGGATCCTAGAGGGGACTGGATCCTAGAGGTGACTGGATCCTAGAGGGGACTGGATCCTAGAGGGGACTGGATCCTAGAGGGGACTAGATCCTAGAGGGGACTGGATCCTAGCAGGGACTGGATCCTAGCAGGGACTGGATCCTAGAGGTGACTGGATCCTAGAGGGGACTGGATCCTAGCGGTGTGTGGTCCGTGCATGATGTAGTTGTGATTTTGTAAGGGAGGAGGGAAAGGCAGAGATCTGAATGGTTGATGTTCTTTGTCACTTAGTTGCCAGGCAGGAAGCTGAGGATGTATTCTCCCGCGCCGAAGAAGTAGACCACCTGGGCGATACCAAATAAGGGTGCGATGACCAGGGCACGGCAGTACGCCCCCTTCAGGAACGCTGAGGGACCCTCGTTCTTCAGGATTTTACTGATGGAAGAGAAGAGAGGAGAGACACGGGCAACATAGATTAGCAACAAGACATCAGTGAATAGTTTTACCTCGTTACTAATGGTGTGTTTTAATTGAATATGGCAATGCACCACAGCTGCTAATGATCCCCTGCTGATTTTGTACGTTTCCCACTTACAAAGAAATTATCAGTCTATAATTTGAATGGTAGGTTTATTTGAACAGTGAGAGACAATAACAACAACAAAAAATCCAGAAAAACGCATGTCAAAGATGTTATAAATTGATTTGCATTTTAACGAGGGAAATAAGTATTTGACCCCCTCTCAATCAGAAAGATTTCTGGCTCCCAGGTGTCTTTTATACAGGTAACGAGCTGAGATTAGGAGCACACTCTTAATGGGAGTGCTCCTAACCGCAGCTTGTTACCTGTAAAAAAGACACCTGTCCACAGAAGCAATCAATCAATCAGATTCCAAACTCTCCACCATGGCCAAGACCAAAGAGCTCTCCAAGGATGTCAGGGACAAGGTTATAGACCTACACAGGGCTGGAATGGGCTACAAGACCATCGCTAAGCAGCTTGGTGAGAAGGTGACAACATTTGGTGCGATTATTCGCAAATGGAAGAAACACAAAAGAACTGTCAATATCCCTCGGCCTGGGGCTCCATGCAAGATCTCACCTCGTGGAGTTGCACTGATCATGACAACGTTGAGGAATCAGCCCAGAACTACACGAGAGGATCTTGTCAATGATCTCAAGGCAGCTGGGACCATAGTCACCAAGAAAACAATTGGTAACACACTACGCCGTGAAGGACTGAAATCCTGCAGCGCCCGCAAGGTCCCCCTGCTCAAGAATACATATACATGCTAGTCTAAAGTTTGCCAATGAACATCTGAATGACTCAGAGGACAACTGGGTGAAAGTGTTGTGGTCAGATGAGACCAAAATGGAGCTCTTTGACATCAACTCAACTCGCCGTGTTTGGAGGAGGAGGAATGCTGCCTATGAACCCAAGAATACCATCTCCACCGTCAAACATGGAGGTGGAAACATTATGCTTTGGGGGTGTTTTTCTGCTAAGGTGACAGGACAACTTCACCGCATCAAAGGGACGATGGACGGGGCCATGTACCGTCAAATCTTGGGTGAGAACCTCCTTCCCTCAGCCAGGGCATTGAAAATGGGTCGTGGATGGGTATTCCAGCATGACAATGACCTAAAACACACGGCCAAGGCAACAAAGGAGTGGCTCAAGAAGAAGCACATTAAGGTCCTGGAGTGGCCTAGCCAGTCTCCAGACCTTAATCTCATAGAAAATCTGTGGAGGGAGCTGAAGGTTCGAGTTGCCAAACATCAGCCTCGAAACCTTGATGACTTGGAGAAGATCTGCAAAGAGGAGTGGGACAAAATCCCTCCTGAGGTGTGTGCAAACCTGGTGACCAACTACAAGAAACGTCTGACCTCTGTGATTGCCAACAAGGGTTTTGCCACCAAGTACTAAGTCATGTTTTGCAGAGGGGTCAAATACTTACTTCCCTCATTAAAATGCAAATAATTTTATAACATTTTTGACATGCGTTTTTCTGGATTTTTTTGTTGTTATTCTGTCTCTCACTGTTCAAATAAACCTACTATTAAAATTATTGACTGATCATTTCTTTGTAAGTGGGCAAACGTACAAAATCAGCAGGGGATCAAATACTTTTCCCCCCCACTGTATATTTTCATAATGACTGACCTAAGGTAACCCAGTAACATTTAACATCCAGTTCTCATCTACATGTCCAGTAACTTTGTGATTATTACAGTAGCAACATTGTTACATAGGAGTTTGGAAATTGCTTTATAATTGTATCATAATGGAGTCATTAAATAAGTGGAATAAGGAGCAGTCGCTATTCCTCGTATACAGTAATTACAACAAAAAAACTCTCAGCTTATTGCTATGCAATTAAAATGCAATTACCCAAGTACTATGTAACAGCATGCTAATAACATTTTGCAAATACTGCCCCCTATCCCCAACAGGTTAAAACTATAGTTAAAACCATAGTTAAAACTATAGTTAGAATTAAAGTTAAAACTAAAACCATAGTTAAAACTAAAGTTAAAACCATAGTTAAAACTAAAGTTAAAAACATAGTTAAAACTATAGTTAAAACCATAGTTAAAACTATAGTTAGAATTAAAGTTAAAACTAAAGTTAAAACCATAGTTGAAACTAAAGTTCAAACTAAAGTTAAAACCATAGTTCAAACTAAAGTTAAAAACATAGTGAAAACTAAAGTTAAAACCATAGTTACAACTAAAGTTAAAACCATAGTGAAAACTAAAGTTAAAACCATAGTGAAAACTAATGTTAAAACTAAAGTTAAAACCATAGTTAAAACCATAGTTAAAACCATAGTTAAAACTAAAGTTAAAACCATAGTGAAAACTAATGTTAAAACTAAAGTTAAAACCATAGTTAAAACCATAGTTAAAACTAAAGTTAAAACCATAGTGAAAACCATAGTTAAAACCATAGTTAAAACTAAAGTTAAAACCATAGTGAAAACTAAAGTTAAAACCATAGTGAAAACTAAAGTTAAAACTAAATTTATCCCAGGTGATTCTGAGAGAGAAAACCTGAAGAGCCACCATGCACTTCTCATATGTAGGGGATGATGAGCATAAAAAAGTAAAACATTTAAATCCTTGAAAAAATCTTCATCTGACAAAGATCCTTTCAGGGATCAAGATCAACTAGCCTAGTTAAGATATGTTGTAAACTAGCCTAGTTAAGATATGTTGTAAAACTAGCCTAGTTAAGATATGTTGTAAAACTAGCCTAGTTAAGATATGTTGTAAACTAGCCTAGTTAAGATATGTTGTAAAACTAGCCTAGTTAAGATATGTTGTAAAACTAGCCTAGTTAAGATATGTTGTAAACTAGCCTAGTTAAGATATGTTGTAAAACTAGCCTAGTTAAGATATGTTGTAAACTAGCCTGGTTAAGATATGTTGTAAACTAGCCTGGTTAAGATATGTTGTAAACTAGCCTAGTTAAGATATGTTGTAAACTAGCCTAGTTAAGATATGTTGTAAACTAGCCTAGTTAAGATATGTTGTAAACTAGCCTAGTTAAGATATGTTGTAAAACTAGCCTAGTTAAGATATGTTGTAAAACTAGCCTAGTTAAGATATGTTGTAAACTAGCCTGGTTAAGATATGTTGTAAACTAGCCTGGTTAAGATATGTTGTAAACTAGCCTAGTTAAGATATGTTGTAAAACTAGCCTAGTTAAGATATGTTGTAAAACTAGCCTAGTTAAGATATGTTGTAAACTAGCCTGGTTAAGATATGTTGTAAACTAGCCTGGTTAAGATATGTTGTAAACTAGCCTAGTTAAGATATGTTGTAAACTAGCCTGGTTAAGATATGTTGTAAACTAGCCTAGTTAAGATATGTTGTAAAACTAGCCTAGTTAAGATATGTTGTAAACTAGCCTGGTTAAGATATGTTGTAAACTAGCCTGGTTAAGATATGTTGTAAACTAGCCTAGTTAAGATATGTTGTAAAACTAGCCTGGTTAAGATACGTTGTAAAACTAGCCTGGTTAAGATACGTTGTAAAACTAGCCTGGTTAAGATATGTTGTAAACTAGCCTGGTTAAGATATCTGTTGGTGCGATGGAGGTTACCTGATACAATCAGTCACCCCACTGTACGTTTCCTCTGTACTCCCCCTGTTCATAGACTGGATTCTGGTCTTAATCACTGTAAATACACAACAACACCATGTTAACACAACAAAACACACACTAACGCAACTAAGAACATATGATTGGTGTAAGATCCAGACTAAATACAGAACATAGTATAAGACTTATTGTACGACATTCTAGGGTCTCATAAGAAGTGATCTAAAGCAAGTCCCATGTCTCACCATCTACAGGGTTGACAGCCACAGCGGCCGTGCTGCCAGCCTATATTACTACAGTATTACTAATTATATACTGGATATTATAATATTATGTCTCACCATCTACAGGGTTGACAGCCACAGCGGCCGTGCTGCCAGCCAGACAGCCTGCCAGGAATGACACATAGAACGGGGCGGGGCCCTGCGCTCCTCTCTTCCCCAGGGTGTTCAGGTTGGCAAACAGAGGGAAGTAGATGATGGAGAATGGAACATCCCTGAGAAGAGAAGAGTGGAGGGGAGGTAGTGGAGGGGGATGGAGGTAGTGGAGGGGAGGTAGTGGAATGAGATAATTAGAAATCAGCAGAGTAGAATTGATAATTTTGTCAAATCTCAGAGGACAGAGCATTGTGTCTGTGTCTCTATAGATAGACTGTAGTTATATTTCCTTGATTCCTTGCGTCCTCTTTCCTCGACCCCTTCTCAAAACATCCTGGAGGAGAAGTTCCAAGGTCACTTCGCCTTGGACCTTCTCCTCCAAAGCATGTTGAGGAGGCAAGGAGAAAGGAGGCAAGGAGAGAGGAGGTAAAGAACCAAGTTAAGACAATGCTAGAGTCTAGAGTGGTGTAGTGCTTGGTGGTCAGAGCAGTGTATGTTTCTAAATGGTGTCATGCAGTGTATCAGAGCAGTGTGGCCCCCAGGTCCTTGTATAGAGCCCTACCTGAGCAGTGTCCCCCCCCAGGTCCTTGTATAGAGCCCTACCTGAGCAGTGTCCCCCCCCAGGTCCTTGTATAGAGCCCTACCTGAGCAGTGTGGCCCCCAGGTCATTGTATAGAGCCCTACCTGAGCAGTGTGGCCCCCAGGTCCTTGTATAGAGCCCTACCTGAGCAGTGTGGCCCCTAGGCCCTTGTATAGAGCCCTACCTGAGCAGTGTGGCCCCCAGGTCCTTGTATAGAGCCCTACCTGAGCAGTGTGGCCCCCAGGCCCTTGTATAGAGCCCTACCTGAGCAGTGTGGCCCCCAGGTCCTTGTATAGAGCCCTACCTGAGCAGTGTGGCCCCTAGGCCCTTGTACAGCCCAGCGATGCCCTTCTCTTTCAGTAGTTCCCTGGTCAGCTGCATGGCGGTGGGGGACTTTGTCGGCACGGTCCCTGGTACTACTGTCTCAGGCATCAGCTTCCTCTGGGCCTCTGCGGGTGGGGGGGGGGGGGGGGGGGGGGGGCAGCATGGTGTTAAATTGTTCTCGCTGTGGGAAATAGTATCTATCTCTATCTATCTATCTATCTATCTATATATCTATCTAACTAGTTTGCTGGTATTTATTTTGGCAAGATTATTATGAGATGATAAGTCTTTATAAGGGTTGTTACAAGAAGGGGAACAGCCTATGTGATTCCATTATTGACCACACGAGGGCAGCATTTATCCATATTTTTGAAATATTACAGAAAGTTGGAGAGAGGAATCCCCACAGGGGATTTTAGAAACACTTAATATGAGGGCTGTGTTTTTACCCTGGCGTGATGTTTTGATATCCGTGTAAATCTCTCTCTGACAAGGTGACTTTTATCAATATATTTGCCTGTATTCCCCCCCCCCCCAGAAAAAAAAATGAAACGCTAATTAGCTGCTAATGTGGCTATCATAAAGAACTACAAATGCCATGATGATCCGGATGAAAATGACAAATCGAGGCAAAGGTAAGAATTGCTGGATTAACTAATTATAGCTAAATGTTGTAATGAATAAATTGACAACATTTCTTTGAATGGACAATTCTGTGAACTGTCATATGCAAGTTTTAAATTGACACAATACCCGTTAGCAAAGATGTCAGCTAGAGATGACGTGCAGGAGCATGCTGGGATTTGTAGTATTGGATGAAGTCTACTGTACCTCGGTGCTAATTTGCATTTTCGAATCTGAGAGTAAATAGAGCCGAATATATTGATAAAAGTCACCTTGCCCGAGAGAGATTTACACGGTTATCAAAACATCACGAAACACAGCCCTTATTTTAAGTTTCTAAAATCCCTTAGGGATATTCGCCATAGCCGATTTGAGTAAGACCTTTAAACAGGTCAATATTCACAAGGCCGCAGGGCCAGACGGATTATCAGGACGTGTACTCCGACTCCCATTCACTCCTTGAAGGAGTGCTCTCCTTGTCCCAGAATCGCCCAGAATGCACTTCACGGCCCATTGACGATGCAAGGGCAACGTAATACGATTCCAATGGAGATTCCTCAAAACTATCTCTGCTCAGGATCTTCTTTGTTCCTCCCTCCATATCAGCCATCTCTCCATTTTACTGATCCATCTGTCTCATAATCTAAATCTTTTACAGATTCTCCTCATTCCATCTAAATATCTTACAGATTCTCCTCATTCCATCTAAATCTCCTACAGATTCTCCTCCATCTCTAAATCTCTTACAGATTCTCCTCCATCTCTAAATCTCTTACAGATTCTCCTCCATCTCTAAATCTCTTACAGATTCTCCTCCATCTCTAAATATCTTACAGATTCTCCTCATTCCATCTAAATATCTTTCAGATTCTCCTCATTCCATCTAAATATCTTACAGATTCTCCTCCATCTCTAAATCTCCTACAGATTCTCCTCCATCCCTCTAAATCTCTTACAGATTCTCCTCCATCTCTCTAAATCTCTTACAGATTCTCCTCCATCCCTCTAAATCTCTTACAGATTCTCCTCCATCTCTCTAAATCTCTTACAGATTCTCCTCCATCTCTCTCAATCTCTTACAGATTCTCCTCCATCTCTCCAAATCTCTTACAGATTCTCCTCCATCTCTCTAAATCTCTTACAGATTCTCCTCCATCTCTCCAAATCTCTTACAGATTCTCCTCCATCTCTTAATCTCTAACAGATTCTCCTCCATCTCTAAATCTCTTACAGATTCTCCTCCATCTCTTAATCTCGAACAGATTCTCCTCCATCTCTCTAAATCTCTTACAGATTCTCCTCCATCTCTTAATCTCTAACAGATTCTCCTCCATCTCTCTAAATCTCTTACAGATTCTCCTCCATCTCTCTAAATCTCATACAGATTCTCCTCCATCCCTTTAAATCTCCTACAGATTCTCCTCCATCTCTAAATCTCTTACCAATTCTCCCAGCATCTTGAAGCTGAATCTTCAACATCTCCATAGGAGTCGTGACGATAACCTGTGATAATAAACAAACAGAAAATGAAAATATCTGACAGCAACATTTGATAAGGTGTTATAACCATGGGTGGGATATTTTCTGGGAGATAGGTAAAGGTGTAGGAGCTTAATTGACCATCCGGTTGTAGCAGGAAATGTCCCTCACAGCAGGAAATGGCAACTTGTAGTGTCTGTATGTAGCCTCGCTACTTTTAACACTAGAGCACTGGTTAAAAGTCTAGCTACATTAGCACTAGAGCACTAGTTAAAAGTCTACATTAGCACTAGAGCACTGGTTAAAAGTCTAGCTACATTAGTTATCTTATAGTAAGGACATAAAACCTTTCTATAGCCGAATAGCTATCAACTCACTAGCTCCTACTTGATTTATAAATAGGATATTTTCTAAGGGCAGCGTTTCCTGGAACTCGAATTTGTTTGCCTTAGTACTACACAGCCGATTTATATAAATCAACCAATCATCAAGCTTTACTTATTTTAATCAGCTGTGTAGTACTAAGGGCAAAAACCCAAAACATGCACCGCTTGGGGTCCCGAGGACCGACTTTGTGAAATGCTGTTCTAGGGGATAGATAGGCCTTCATTACTCCAGACGCTGTGTAAGATAGAGCACCACTACACCATTGGTTACAGTTATCGTCTATTTTACAATGAGGCTATGAAATCATGCTAATAGCAAAGACATTCAACCTCCTTACAGCTAATAGCTAGTATTAGCAACTCCGCAGTGTAACCGATAGGTCCAGAAGCTAGCTAATAGCTAATAGCTAGCAACTGACTAACTCCTATTTGTGTTACCAATAAGTGCAGGAGCTAGACCACACTACGGATAGCATTAACTAATATCCACTCTTGTTTTCCCTGTGTAATCCAGGCTGTAGTAACTGGATAATGGGATTTAAAGGTGAGATGGCCAGTTGGTACTGCTCCTAATTGAAATCAACCGTTCCCTGGGCTGTACTGAGCTACCTGCCTATGTCCTTATGGACTACAGGTTGACTACTACACTAACACAGAGAGACACACACACTCACGCTTTCCCTTTCTCACACATACTACGCACCCACGCACACACACACACACACACGTACAAACGCACACACATACACACTGTGCTCATGGTCCAATGACCTGAAATGGCTTATCTGGTTGATAACTCTAGTACAGCTGAACTACGTTAATCTCTTCCCACAGTCTCTGTCCGGCCAGGAAGACTAGTGAATTCTTTAATCTCTTCCCACAGTCTCTGTCTGGCCAGGAAGACTAGTGAATTCTTTAATCTCTTCCCACAGTCTCTGTCCGGCCAGGAAGACTAGTGAATTCTTTAATCTCTTCCCACAGTCTCTGTCCGGCCAGGAAGACTAGTGAATTCTTTAATCTCTTCCCACAGTCTCTGTCCGGCCAGGAAGACTAGTGAATTCTTTAATCTCTTCCCACAGTCTCTGTCCGGCCAGGAAGACTAGTGAATTCTTTAATCTCTTCCCACAGTCTCTGTCCAGCCAGGAAGACTAGTGAATAGTTGGTCACCTGCTGTGTTGCTAACTTCCTTATATCCTTAATGATGACATGCCAGAGATCTCTGACCTTCATAGAAGCTGCAGACAACATAATGTATAGACCTAGACTAGACATAGTGGTTATGTTGTATAGACCTAGACTCTACATAGTGGTTATGTTGTAGAGACCTTGACTAGACATAGTGGTTATGTTGTAGAGACCTAGACTAGACATAGTGGTTATGTTGTGGAGACCTAGACTAGACAAAGTGGTTATGTTGTAGAGACCTAGACTAGACATAGTGGTTATGTTGTGGAGACCTAGACTAGACTAGACATAGTGGTTATGTTGTAGAGACCTAGACTAGACTAGACATAGTGGTTATGTTGTGGAGACCTAGACTAGACTAGACATAGTGGTTATGTTGTAGAGACCTAGACTAGACTAGACATAGTGGTTATGTTGTGGAGACCTAGACTAGACTAGACTAGACATAGTGGTTATGTTGTGGAGACCTAGACTAGACTAGACATAGTGGTTATGTTGTATAGACCTAGACTAGACATAGTGGTTATGTTGTGGAGACCTAGACTAGACTAGACATAGTGGTTATGTTGTATAGACCTAGACTAGACATAGTGGTTATGTTGTGGAGACCTAGACTAGACTAGACATAGTGGTTATGTTGTGGAGACCTAGACTAGACTAGACATAGTGGTTATGTTGTATAGACCTAGACTAGACATAGTGGTTATGTTGTGGAGACCTAGACTAGACTAGACATAGTGGTTATGTTGTATAGACCTAGACTAGACATAGTGGTTATGTTGTGGAGACCTAGACTAGACTAGACATAGTGGTTATGTTGTGGAGACCTAGACTAGACTAGACATAGTGGTTATGTTGTGGAGACCTAGACTAGACTAGACATAGTGGTTATGTTGTGGAGACCTAGACTAGACTAGACATAGTGGTTATGTTGTGGAGACCTAGACTAGACTAGACATAGTGGTTATGTTGTGGAGACCTAGACTAGACTAGACATAGTGGTTATGTTGTGGAGACCTAGACTAGACATAGGGGTTATGTTGTGGAGACCTAGACTAGACTAGACATAGTGGTTATGTTGTGGAGACCTAGACTAGACATAGGGGTTATGTTGTGGAGACCTAGACTAGACTAGACATAGTGGTTATGTTGTGGAGACCTAGACTAGACATAGGGGTTATGTTGTGGAGACCTAGACTAGACTAGACATAGTGGTTATGTTGTGGAGACCTAGACTAGACATAGGGGTTATGTTGTGGAGACCTAGACTAGACTAGACATAGTGGTTATGTTGTGGAGACCTAGACTAGACTAGACATAGTGGTTATGTTGTGGAGACCTAGACTAGACTAGACATAGTGGTTATGTTGTGGAGACCTAGACTAGACTAGACATAGTGGTTATGTTGTGGAGACCTGTTACTGTACATTATCATGAATCAAAACCTTTTACAGTTGAATGAACAATCTGTACCAACACCTGAGAAACAACATGGCGACCATTAGACAACGTCTAAGAAGGCTGTATTATTTTCATATCAGTCCATTAGAGAGACCAGTTTAGTGAGAGCTAGAGAAGACAACAGCTGATAGCCAATGGGGCTGTGTGTGTGGCTGGGTACAGAGTGACTGAGACTGAGGAGTGTGTGGGTGGCTGGGTACAGAGTGACTGAGAATGAGACAGAGGTGTGTGTGTGTGTGTGTGTGTGTGTGTGTGTGTGTGTGTGTGTGTGTGTGTGTGTGTGTGTGTGTGTGTGTGTGTGTACCTGCCCTGCACCCACCACCCACTCACCTGACATGTACCTGTCCACCACCCACTCTACCTGCGCACCACCCACTCACCTGACATGCACCTGCCCACCACCCACTCTACCTGCCCACCACCCACTCACCTGACATGTACCTGTCCACCACCCACTCTACCTGACATGTACCTGTCCACCACCCACTCACCTGACTTGTACCTGCCCACCACCCACTCTACCTGACATGTACCTGTCCACCACCCACTCTACCTGCGCACCACCCACTCACCTGACATGCACCTGCTCACCACCCACTCACCTGACATGTACCTGTCCACCACCCACTCTACCTGACATGTACCTGTCCACCACCCACTCACCTGACATGTACCTGCCCACCACCCACTCACCTGACATGTACCTGCCCACCACCCACTCTACCTGCCCACCACCCACTCTACCTGACATGTACCTGTCCACCACCCACTCACCTGACATGTACCTGCCCACCACCCACTCTACCTGCCCACCACCCACTCACCTGACATGTACCTGTCCACCACCCACTCTACCTGCGCACCACCCACTCACCTGACATGCACCTGCCCACCACCCACTCTACCTGCCCACCACCCACTCACCTGAAATGTACCTGCCCACCACCCACTCTACCTGACATGTACCTGTCCACCACCCACTCACCTGACATGTACCTGCCCACCACCCACTCTACCTGACATGTACCTGTCCACCACCCACTCACCTGACATGTACCTGCCCACCACCCACTCTACCTGCCCACCACCCACTCACCTGACATGTACCTGTCCACCACCCACTCTACCTGCGCACCACCCACTCACCTGACATGCACCTGCCCACCACCCACTCTACCTGCCCACCACCCACTCACCTGAAATGTACCTGCCCACCACCCACTCTACCTGACATGTACCTGTCCACCACCCACTCACCTGACATGTACCTGCCCACCACCCACTCTACCTGACATGTACCTGTCCACCACCCACTCACCTGACATGTACCTGCCCACCACCCACTCTACCTGCCCACCACCCACTCACCTGACATATACCTGCCCACCACCCACTCTACTTGCCTACCACCCACTCTACTTGCCTACCACCCACTCTACCTGCCCACCACCCACTCTACCTGCCCACCACCCACTCTACCTGCCCACCACCCACTCACCTGACATGTACCTGCCCACCACCCACTCACCTGACATGTACCTGCCCCACACCCCGCCAGCATCTCTTTGACCAGGGTGAGCTTCTGACTGGAGAGAGACAGAGAGAGAGAGAGAGAGAGAGGAGAGAGAGAAAAAGAGAGAGAAAGACAGAGAGAGAGGGGGGGGGGGACAGACAGACAGACAGACAGTAAGACAGACAGACAGACAGACAGACAGACAGACAGACAGACAGACAGACAGACAGACAGACAGACAGACAGACAGACAGACAGACAGACAGACAGACAGACAGACAGACAGACAGACAGACAGACAGACAGACAGACAGACAGACAGACAGACAGACAGACAGACAGAAGGGGAGAGAAATAAACAAAAGAAAAGGGCATTAATATATATATGCTTGACATTAATATATATATGCTTGACATTAATATATATATGCTTGACATTAATATATATATGCTTGACATTAATATATATATGCTTGAGAATCATACAGCAACTGTGATGACTGACTGACTCTCTCTCTCGAGCCAACTGACATTTAGAGGGTGCTTATACAGATAGCTTGATATCTTTTTTTGTAAGGGAATAGCATAGAAAACATAGAAACATAGCATAGAAATCAAATGTGTTTATAAAGCCCTTTTTACATCAGCAGATATCAAAGTGCTGTACAGAAACCCAACCTAAAACCCCAAACAGCAAGCAATGCAGATGTAGAAGGACGGTGGCTTGGAAAAACTCCCTAGAAAGGCAAGAACCTAGGAAGAAACCTAGAGAGGAACCAGGCTATGAGGGGTGGCCAGTCCTCTTCTGTCTGTGCCGGGTGGAGATTATAAGACCACATGGCCATTAAGGCCAGATCATTCTTCAAGATGTTCAAACCTTCATAAATGACCAGTAGGGTCAAATAATTATCACAGTGGTTATAGAGGGTGCAAAAGATAAGCACTTTGTGACATTGGCTGATGTAAAAAGGGCTTTATAACTAAATGTGATTGATTGAGAGAGAGAAATCAGCCTCCTGTCATAACAAAAGGAAGACATCACATGTCACTGTGTCTAAGTTTTGTAGCTGATCTGTGACCAATGAAACAAACGTTTGGAAAACTGAACAGAGAGATACCATGAATCATTTACAAGATGGCCTAACAGTCAGCAGACTGGGTAATAATTCACAGTCAATCGTTTGCCTGCTCAGCCGTGGTCCAGTGTCTGTGCGGTGTGTGTGTGTGTGTGCGGTGTGTGTCATCATAGAGACAGAGATAGATAGATAGATGCACTAGAAACATATTCAATTTCACCCACGCACGCACGCACACACACTCACACACACACACACACACACACACACACACACACACA
Organism: Salmo salar; assembly: GCF_965601325.2. NCBI lineage: Eukaryota > Metazoa > Chordata > Actinopteri > Salmoniformes > Salmonidae > Salmo > Salmo salar. The sequence goes on along the minus strand of NC_138313.1, from coordinate 47,367,839 downwards.
CACACACACACACACACACACACACACACACACACACACACACACACACACACACACACACACATACCATCGGACACACCATTGGACAGAGCAGCGGGGGATAGTGGCCTCAGTAACAACAGATGTGCAGTATTGATATTTGTCATGTGATAGTGGTCTGCTCTCACATGCTCTACTTTTCCTTATTTTGACAAATTATTGATTTTCCAGAGATAAAATGGGATAGTTTTCCAGTAGTTTTCCAAAGAAAGGATAGAAACCCCTAGCCCAGAGATAGTTTTAAAGTAGTTTGACAGAGATACAGTGGGATAAAAAGAAAAGTAGTTCGTTTTATAGTTTTATATATATATATATATATATATATATATATATATATATATATATATATATATATATATATATATATATATATAGTTTTCCAGAGATATTTTTACAGTATTTTTCCAAATATGTTTTTTCAGTTTTTTTTCCAGAGATGGTTTTCCAGCAGTTTGACAGAGATGGTTTTCCAGTAGTTTGACAGTGATAGTTTTCCAGTAGTTTGACAGAGATGGTTTTCAGAGTAGTTTGACAGAGATGGTTTTCAAGTAGTTTTCCAGTAGTTTGACAGTGATAGTTTTCCAGTAGTTTGACAGTGATAGTTTTCCAGTAGTTTGACAGAGATGGTTTTCCAGGAGTTTGACAGAGATGGTTTTCCAGCAGTTTGACAGATGGTTTTCCAGTAGTTTGACAGAGATGGTTTTCCAGTAGTTTGACAGAGATGGTTTTCAAGTAGTTTTCCAGTAGTTTGACAGTGATAGTTTTCCAGTAGTTTGACAGTGATAGTTTTCCAGTAGTTTGACAGAGATGGTTTTCCAGGAGTTTGACAGAGATGGTTTTCCAGTAGTTTGACAGAGATGGTTTTCAAGTAGTTTTCCAGTAGTTTGACAGTGATAGTTTTCCAGTAGTTTGACAGAGATGGTTTTCCAGTAGTTTGACAGAGATGGTTTTCAAGTAGTTTTCCAGTAGTTTGACTTTCTTTCTAAAACTATCCGCCGCCATTGTTGCAACCCCTATTACCAGTCTGCACAACCTCTCTTTCGTGCCGTCCGAGATCCCTAAAGATTGGAAAGCTGCCGTGGTCATCCCCCTCTTCAAAGGGGGTGACACTCTAGACCCAAATTGCTATAGACCTATATCCATCCTGCCCTGCCTTTCAAAAGTCTTCGAAAGCCAAGTTAATAAACAGATCAGTGACCATTTCGAATCCCACCGTACCTTCTCTGCTGTGCAATCCAGTTTCCGAGCTGGTCATGGGTGCACCTCTGCCATGCTTAAGGTACTTGTCACGACACCTACGGAAGGTGTCCTCGCCCGGGCGGCGCTCGACGGTCGTCGTCGCCGGCCTACTAGCTGCCATCGATTTATGTTTCACGTTCTGTTAGTTAGGCCTAGGTTAGTTGCGCACCTGTTTTGTGTTAGTTGTTAGTGGGGAGGGGTATTTAGGCTAGTTAGTTAGGTTTGTTGTTTGTGCAGGATTGTTCGTTTGTCAGGGTGTGTTTTTCATGTGGTTCTGTATATTTTGGAGTTACTCTATTCCTTTTGGGCTGCGTCCCTGGTTACGTTCTTTTAAGGGTGGTGCGTTACTTTTGCACACCTTGCACTCCATACCTTGCATATTTTCCGTGTGGATATTTTTATTAAATTCATTAACGGAATCTTTCTGTCTCCTGCGCCTGACTCTTCGGAATCCACAAGCCACCCATTGTGACAGTACTAAACGATATCATAACCGCTATCGATAAAAGACATTACTGTGCAGCCATATTCATCGACCTGGCCAAGGCTTTCGACTCTGTCAATCACCGTATTCTTATCAGCAGACTCAATAGCCTTGGTTTCTCAAATGACTGCCTCGCCTGGTTCACCAACTACTTTGCAGATAGAGTTCGGTGTGTTAAATCGGAGGGCCTGTTGTCCGGACCTCTGGCAGTCTCTATGGGGGTACCACAGGGTTCAATTCTCGGGCCAACTCTTTTCTCTGTATATATCAATGATGTCGCTCTTGCTGCGGGTGATTCCCTGTTCCACCTCTATGCAGACGACACCATTCTGTATACATCTGGCCCTGCTTTGGACACTGTGTTAACCTCTTGACGGTCGCCTAGGATAGGGGGCGCTACAGCGATTTTTGAAAAAAATTTGTGCCCATTTTAAACGGCCTCCTACTCAAACTCAGAAGCTAGGATATGCATATAATTAATACTTGTGGATAGAAAATACCCTAAAGTTTCTAAAACTGTTTGAATGGTGTCTGTGAGTATAACAGAACTCATATGGCAGTCAAAACCCCGAGACCGATCGTAACAGGATGTGGAATTCTGAATTGCGGACTCAACTTCAGCACCCTGCCTATAAATCACACCATGAGCAATGGTTCATTGAGCACTTCCTATTGCTTCCACTAGATGTCCCCCGTCTTTACAAAGTGATTTGAGCCTTCTACTGTGAAAACTGAATGAATGAGACGCAGTGGAACGTGGTCACACGGAGAGGGCCGGCGCCCCTGGCTACCCTCCCCTTTCGAAACGTTTTGAAACACAATGCAATCGTCCCCCTTGAATCTTATTGGAGCTCTGGTTGAAAAAGGCCCTAAAGATGTATGTTATACAACGTTTGACATGTTTGAACGAACCTAAATTTTAAAAAAATGCATTTTGTTGAGAGAGAAGTCCCGCAGCCGACGGAAGTTTTGGAGCAGCCTTCAGAACGCGCTAACAAGAACAAGCTATTGGGATGTAAAGGATTAACTTTTTCGAACGAAAATACATTTGTTGTGGACCTGGGATTCCTGGAAGTGCTTTCTGATAAAGATAATCAAAGGTAAGGGATTATTGACAATAGTATACAAGAGTAGATTTGATATGCGATTGTTCCAAGATGGCGCTGACCTGTAACGGTAGCCTATTTTTCTGAGTATCGCATCCCCTTTTATCGCAAAGTGTGATTACCCAGTAAAGTTATTTTTAAATCTGGCATTACAGGTGCTTTCAAGAGATATTCATCTATAAATCTTAGAATGACAATATTACATTTTAAAAATGTTTTCGAATAGTAATTTAGTAAATTGTAGCGCTGTTTCACCGGATGCATTTGAGGGAAAATAGTTAGTCAACGTCACACGCCGATGTAAAATGCTGTTTTTATATATAAATATGAACTTTATCGTCCAAAAGAATGCATGTATTGTGTAACATGATGTCCTAGGTGTGTCATCTGATGAAGATTGTCAAAGGTTAGTGCTGCATTTAGCTGTTTTTTGGTTATTTGTGATGCATGTGGTTGGTCGGAAAATGGCTATGTGGCTACTTTTACGATATACTCCTCTAACATAATCTAATGTTTTGCTTTTGCTGTAAAGCCTTTTTGAAATCGGACAACGTGGTTCGATTCAGGAGAGTTGTATCTATAAAACGATATAACATAGTCCTATATTTGAAAAAATATATATATTAAATTTTGTTACGCTAATGGCGATAGGATTTTTCGCTGGATGTCCGTCCCGACCAGGGGTTAACTAACCTCCAAATGAGCTTCGATGCCATACAACACTCCTTCCGTGGCCTCCAACTGCTCTTAAACGCTAGTAAAACCAAATGCATGCTTTTCAACCGTTCGCTGCCTGCCTGGCCCTCGCTACATATTCGTCGCCAGACCCACTGGCTCCAGGTCATCTATAAGTCTATGATAGGTAAAGCTCCGCCTTATCACAGCTCACTGGTCACGATAACAACACCCACCCGTAGCACGCGTCCAGCAGGTATATCTCACTGGTCATCCCCAAAGCCAACATCTGCTTTGGCCTCCTTTCCTTCCAGTTCTCTGCTGCCAATGACTGGAACGAATTGCAAAAATCGCAGTTGTAAATGAGAACTTGTTCTCAACTGGCCTACCTGGTTAAATAAAGGTGAAATATATATTTTTTAAGAAAATGGTTTTCCAGTCGTTTTCCAGTATTTAGACAGAGATGGTTTTTCAGTAGTTTTCCAGTCATTTTCCAGTAGTTTGACAGAGATGGTTTTCCAGTAGTTTGACAGATGGTTTTCCGGTAGTTTGACAGAGATGTTTTTTTCAGTACTTTTCCAGTAGTTTGACAGAGATGGTTTTTCAGTAGTTTTCCAGATGGTTTTTCAGTAGTTTTCCAGTAGTTTTCCAGATGGTTTTTCAGTAGTTTTCCAGTAGTTTTCCAGATGGTTTTCCAATAGTTTTCCAGTAGTTTGACAGAGATGGTTTTTCAGATGGTTTTTCAGTAGTTTGACAGAGATGGTTTTTCAGTAGTTTTCCAGTCGTTTTCCAGTAGTTTTCCAGATGGATTTCCAGTCGTTTTTCAGTAGTTTTCCAGTCGTTTTCCAGTCGTTTTCCAGATGGATTTCCAGTCGTTTTCCAGATGGTTTTCCAGTCATTTTCCAGATGGTTTTCCAGTAGTTGGACAGAGATAGGATAGTAAGCAACAATGTATATGTCTAATCCTTGCTGTCAGTATATTGAAGGATTAACTAAATGTCACGACTGTCTGTAGAACGGGACCAAAGTGCAGCGTGTGTTTTGTTCCACATCTTATTTTCTCTGTGAAACTATGCAAGATATACAAATAAACTAATGAACAAAAACAACAAACCGTGACGAAGAGGTGCATCATACACTAACTCAAAAACAATCTCCCACACCCCAAGTGGGAAAAACAACAAAAGTATGATCTCCAATTAGAGACAACGATGACCAGCTGCCTCTAATTGGAGATCACCCCCCCCCAAAAAAACATAGAAATACAGAAACAAGAACATGACAACATAGAAAATCTAAACTAGACACAACCCCGTCACGCCCTGACCTGCTCTACCATAGAAAATAAAAGCTTCTATGGCCAGGACGTGACAGTACCCCCCCCCCCCCCCCCCCCCCCCCAAAGGTGCGGACTCCGAAAGCAAAAACATCTAACAAAAAATGTAACAAAAAAGGGAGGGTTAGGGTGGGTGTCTAATGTCGGTGGCAGCTCTGGTGCAGGATGAAGAACCCTCTCATCCTGCTTATCCGCCAGCATAGGAGGCGGCTCGGGTGCAAGACAACGAACCGACTCCTCCTGCAAATCCAGCATCATAGGAGGCGGCTCCGGTTCGGGGCGTAGCCCCCGCTTCTCCCGCCGATCCCTCCGCTTTTGTGTCACCGGACTGTGGATCGTCGTGGGAGGAACCAGACCGTGGACAGCGGACCGCTGTAGGCTCCAGACTGCGGGCCGCCGCTGGACGCTCCGGACTGCGGGCCGCCGCTGGAGGCTCCGGACTGCGGGCCGTCTCAGGAGGCTCCGGACTGCGGGCCGTCTCAGGAGGCTCCGGACTGCGGGCCGTCTCAGGAGGCTCCGGACTGCGGGCCGTCTCAGGAGGCTCCGGACTGCGGGCCGTCTCAGGAGGTTTGATGCGTGGCACAGGTGGCGCCAGACTGGTAACACGCACCTCAGGGCGAATGCGGGGAGCAGGAACAGGACACCTCGGACTGGGCAGGCGCACTGGAGCCTGATGCGTGAAACTGGTGCATATGACACCGAACTGGTGTCACGCTCCTCAGCACGCCCGCTCTGCAGCGCTCTCAATGCTAACACCTCTCTCCGGAATCTTGCGTCGAGTTCCTCACTCGTCTCCCTGACTGGCTCTGGTTCACCCCTCAGCTCTCCACGGTAAGCACGAGGAGTTGGCTCAGGTCCCAAACCTGAATCCACCAAACTCCCCGTGTGCCCCCCCCCCCAGCAATTTATTTTGGAGCTGCCTCTCGGGCTTCCGTCGTTGCCGTGCTAGTTCCTCGTATTGTCGCCATTCCTCTCTCGCTGTCTCCGCCTGCTTGCCTTGATGGTATAACGCCTCGTAATATCGCCGTTCTGCTCTCGCTGCTTCAATCTCCTCCTTTGGACGGCGATACTCCCCGGGCCTTGTCCAGGGTCCTGCCCCATCCAGGATTTCCTCCCAGGTCCAGTCCTCCTGACCACGCTGCTTGGTCTGTTGGTGGTGGGAGATTCTGTCACGGCTGTCTGAAGAATGGGACCAAAGTGCAGCGTGTGTTTTGTTCCACATCTTATTTTCACTGTGAAACTATGCAAGATATACAAATAAACTAATGAACAAAAACAACAAACCGAGACGAAGAGGTGCAACATACACTAACTCAAAAACAATCTCCCACACCCCAAGTGGGAAAAACAACTACTTAAGTATCCCTGTGGCTCAGTTGGTAGAGCATGGTGTTTGCAATGCCAGCATGGTGTGTGCAACGCCAGGGTTGTGGGTTCGATTCCCACGGGGGGCCAGTACAAAAAAATATATAAAAAAAATGCATGAAATGAAATGTATGTATTCACTACTGTAAGTCACTCTGGATAAGAGTGTCTGCTATATGACTAAAATGTAAAATGTAAATGTAAGTATGATCTCCAATTAGAGACAACGATGATCAGCTGCCTCTAATTGGAGATCATCTCCCCCCCAAAAAACATAGAAATACAGAAACAAGAACATGACAACATAGAAAATCGAAACTAGACTCAACCCCGTCACGCCCTGACCTACTCTACCATAGAAAATAAAAGCTTCTATTGTCAGGACGTGACACTAAAGCAGAAAGTTAAAGTAGAAAACCAATCAAAGAAACAGAATGTGTTCCAAATTGTACACTATTCCTTATTTAGTGCACTACTTTGTACCAGGGCCTATAGGGATCAGGTCAAAAGAAGTGCACTATAAAGGGAATAGGGTACCATTTGGAACGAAGACACAGTGAAACAGACAGCCCAACGTGTCAGGGATTGTATTGGCTCCGAGACCTCTCTTTCTCTCTGTTCGTGTGTGTGTGTTCGTGTGTCTTAGTCATCACATCTTACCCATCCTTGGAGAGGTATTGTCTGAAGAAGTCATTTGCTGCTAGTTTGATGGCTTTCTCTGGCGTGACAAGGGTTAGGTTCACCGCAGACCCTGTAACAATGAGAGAAAGTGAGAGATAGAGAGAGATGGAAGGAGAGGGAGCGAGAAAGAGATGGAAAGAGAGGGAGCGAGAGAGAGATAGAGGGAGAGTGAGAGAGAGGGGAGGGAGAGAGAGAGAGCGAGAGAGATGGAGGGAGGGAGAGAGAGCAAGAGAGATGGAGGGAGGAAGAGAAAGAAGAAAGAGGTAGAGAGAGGGGAGGTAGAGAAAGAAGAGAGAGGTAGAGAGAGGGGAGGGAGAGCGAGAGAGAGGCAGAGAGGGGAGGGAGAGCGAGAGAAAGAGGCAGAGAGAGGGGAGAGAGAGCGAGAGAGAGAGGCAGAGAGAGGGGAGAGAGAGCGAGAGAGAGAGGCAGAGAGAGGGGAGAGAGAGAAAGAAGAGAGACAGAGAGAGAGGAGGGAGAGAAAGAAGAGAGGCAGAGAGAGGGGAGGGAGAGTGAGAGAGGCAGAGAGAGGCAGAGAGAGGAGAGGGAGAGCGAGAGAGAGAGACAGAGGAGAGAAGAAAGAGAGAGACAGAGAGAGAGAGACAGAGAGAGAGGAGAGAGAGAGAGACAGAGGAATTATGCTTTTTCCAGTCACACACAGCAGGCATATTTTTGTGCATTATGTTCCCAGACCTGAGGCTGTCCTGTATACCTGAGGATGTCCTGTATACCTGAGGATGTCCTGTATACCTGAGGATGTCCTGTATACCTGAGGCTGTCCTGTATACCTGAGGATGTCCTGTATACCTGAGGATGTCCTGTATACCTGAGGCTGTCCTGTATACCTGAGGATGTCCTGTATACCTGAGGCTGTCCTGTATACCTGAGGATGTCCTGTATACCTGCGGCTGTCCTGTATACCTGAGGATGTCCTGTATACCTGAGGATGTCCTGTATACCTGAGGAGGTCCTGTATACCTGAGGAGGTCTTGTATACCTGAGGCTGTGGTTAGCTGTGTGCTGGTGAGAGTGAGTTGTCTCACGGCTATAAGCAGCCCTGATAGTCTCAGTGTTCAGCAGTGGTCAGCAACTTTCAATAGGACCTCACTGTGCTACGTTTGTCTTTAGTATGTACCTGCCACTTTCTGGTGCACACACACACACACACACACACACACACACACACACACACACACACACACACAAATATACTTCCACGTCCTCACCCGAACCTACCTCTGTACATCCCAAAGTATCCCTCTGAGCGGATGGTCTTGATAAGGCAGTCAGACCTACAAGAAACAACCAACTAGTTACTACAACATATAACATCAACTAGTTACTACAACATCAACTAGTTACTACAACATATAACCCCAACTAGTTACTACAACATCAACTAGTTACTACAACATATAACCCCAACTAGTTACTACAACATCAACTAGTTACTACAACATATAACATCAACTAGTTACTACAACATCAACTAGTTACTACAACATATAACCCCAACTAGTTACTACAACATCAACTAGTTACTACAACATATAACATCAACTAGTTACTACAACATCAACTAGTTACTACAACATATAACATCAACTAGTTACTACAACATCAACTAGTTACTACAACATATAACCCCAACTAGTTACTACAACATCAACTAGTTACTACAACATATAACCCCAACTAGTTACTACAACATCAACTAGTTACTACAACATATAACATCAACTAGTTACTACAACATATAACACCAACTAGTTACTACAACATCAACTAGTTACTACAACATATAACATCAACTAGTTACTACAACATATAACACCAACTAGTTACTACAACATATAACATCAACTAGTTACTACAACATATAACATTAACTAGTTACTACAACATATAACACCAACTAGTTACTACAACATATAACATCAACTAGTTACTACAACATATAACATCAACTAGCTACAACATATAACATCAACTAGTTACTACAACATATAACATCAACTAGTTACTACAACATATAACATCAACTAGTTACTACAACATATAACACCAACTAGTTACTACAACATATAACACCAACTAGTTACTACAACATATAACATCAACTAGTTACTACAACATATAACACCAACTAGTTACTACAACATATAACATCAACTAGTTACTACAACATATAACATCAACTAGCTACAGCACATAACATCAACTAGTTACTACAACATATAACATCAACTAGTTACTACAACATATAACATCAACTAGTTACTACAACATATAACATCAACTAGTTACTACAACATATAACATCAACTAGTTACTACAACATATAACATCAACTAGTTACTACAACATCAACTAGTTACTACAACATCAACTAGTTACTACAACATATAACATCAACTAGTTACTGCAACATATAACATCAACTAGTTACTACAACATATAACATCAACTAGTTACTACAACATCAACTAGTTACTACAACACCAACTAGTTACTACAACATATAACCCCAACTAGTTACTACAACATAAGATAACTGCATTTGCCTTGATGACAGCTTTGCACACTCTTGGCATGAGTGAGTGAGTGAGTGAGTGAGTGAGTGAGTGAGTGAGTGAGTGAGTGAGTGAGTGAGTGAGTGAGTGAGTGAGTGAGTGAGTGAGTGAGTGAGTGAGTGAGTGAGTGAGTGAGTGAGTGAGTGATTGAGTGAGTGAGTGACTGTGTACATACATGCTGGTGTAGAGGCGTGATCCATTTTGCTGGTTCTGCAGGCGGGTCTTGGCCAAGTCAATGGGAAACACACAGCTCACACCGATCAGCCCTGCTATTCCACCATTTATCAACTTGGCAGGCAAACTGGGGGAGGAGAGGAGCAAGAGGGAGGGAGGAAGGGAGATGGAGGAAGAGGGAGGGAGGGAGATGGAGAGAGGAGGAAGAGGGAGGGAGGGAGATGGAGGAAGAGGGAGGGAGGGAGGGAGGGAGATGGAGAGAGGAGGAAGAGGGAGGGAGGGAGATGGAGGAAGAGGGAGGGAGGGAGGGAGATGGAGAGAGGAGGAAGAGGGAGGGGAAAGGAGGAAGAGGGAGGGGGAGGGAGATGGAGAGAGGAAGAAGGAGGGGAAGGAAGAAGGAAGAGAAGGAATTAGGGGAGAAGGAGGAGAAAAATAATGCTGTGGTGAAATATCGCTGCAGATCACATCTGTCGCTTTCATAGTGTTACAGGGGACAATATCCCACCGCTGACACCAAATGTGGCGCTATGTTAATTTTATCAGCTATGGTACAAATATGATACATGCAACATGTAGATTTTATAGAACACGGGGACCTTGAATAAACTCTGAGGGAGGAGCACACTTGTTTAACATTGAAGAATATAGTGCTATGCTTAACAATTTTCAGATCTGTTTTCTTATACACAAGTTGTGTCTGAAATGGCACCCTTTTCCCTATATAGTGCACTACTTTTTACCAGGGCCTGCATATTAGTGCACGATATAGGGAATAGGGTGCCATTTGAGGGAGACACCACAGTTAAATGTTAACTGCTAATGCATACTAACCTGATCTGCTTGTCAGCCATTTAATTTCTCTGTGTTGATGTGTTCCACAATACAACTGCCCGTCTGTCTGAAGGTTTGAGCCAGTCAGGACATCTGTTGTGTGTTTGTTTCTCTAGTCTATAATGGAGACTCGTTGCTTGTCAGCTCTTTCTTGGTTTCTGTGTCTTTCAAACTGTATTTGTTTCAGTCAGTCAGTCACTTTGCTTGTCTGTCCGATGGTGTCTGAAGCGCTGGTCGGTAGAGGTTGAGGGGATATCTGAAACAGATAGAAGATGAGAAAGAGCGAGCCTGTTAGTTAATAACACCAAGGAGTTGTTGGTTAACAACACCAAGGAGTTGTTAGTTAATAACACCAAGGAGTTGTTGGTTAACAACACCAAGGAGTTGTTGGTTAATAACACCAAGGAGTTGATGTTAACAACACCAAGGAGTTGATGGTTAACAACACCAAGGAGTTGTTGGTTAACAACACCAAGGAGTTGTTGGTTAATAACATAAAGGAGTTGATGGTTAATAACATAAAGGAGTTGATGGTTAACAACACCAAGGAGTTGTTGGTTAATAACATAAAGGAGTTGTTGGTTAATAACATAAAGGAGTTGATGGTTAACAACACCAAGGAGTTGTTGGTTAATAACATAAAGGAGTTGTCCACTGATATGTGTCAACAACTGGTGGCTTGATAAGTCTGGCACACCCGCACGCACACCCACACACAGTAATCATACAACATTATTTCCTAAGATGTTTTCAACATGAACTAAGTACCCTTATGAGCTGCTATATGCATTCAGTTGACAGTATCCTCGCGCCAAAAGGTTGTTAAAGGGTTATGCAGGCTTATAACAAGCTTATAGCAAGTTATAAGGCATTATACGTGCAGGCTTGAAGTGAGGGATAGGTAAAGAGCTACACAGTTTGACATACTGTGTATCAATGGTATTCCATCAATAGAGCTAACTCAATGATAACTGTCCCTCTCTCCCTCTGATTCTTTCTTTGTCCACTGAACTACAGGTGTGTCAGGTCTAAAATAGTGACAATGTGGGTTTTAGTGAGGGGAACATTACAGAACCACCTAACCACAGTATGAGATATTTGTGAAAACGTGACTAACAGCTCTCCTATAGTTATTACAGTATTTAGGTACTTCGTTATTACAGTATTTAGGTACTTCGTTATTACAGTATTTAGGTACTTCGTTATTACAGTATTTAGGTACTTCGTTATTACAGTATTTAGGTACTTCGTTATTACAGTATTTAGGTACTTCGTTATTACTTATTTATTACAGTATTTAGGTACATAGTTATTACAGTATTTAGGTACTTCGCTATTACAGTATTTGGTACTTAGAAATTACAGTATTTAGGTACAGTATTTAGTATTTGGTACTTAGAAATTACAGTATTTAGGTACAGTATTTAGTATTTGGTACTTAGAAATTACAGTATTTAGGTACAGTATTTAGTATTTGGTACTTAGAAATTACAGTATTTAGGTACAGTATTTAGTATTTGGTACTTAGAAATTACAGTATTTAGGTACAGTATTTAGGCACTTCATAATTACAGTATTTAGGTACTTAGTTATTACTGTATTTTTAGGTACATTTTACATTTACATTTTAGTCATTTAGCAGACGCTCTTATCCAGAGCGACTTACAGTAGTGAACGCATACATTTCATACATTTTTTTCTGTGCTGGCCCCCCGTGGGAATTGAACCCACAACCCTGGCGTTGCAAACACCATGCTCTACCAACTGAGCTACAGGGAAGGCCCAGGTACTTCTTTATTACAGTATTTAGGTACTTAGTAATTACTTATTCAGGTACAGTATTTAGGCACTTCATAATTACAGCATTTAGGTACTTCGTTATTACTGTATTTTTAGGTACTTCTTTATTACAGTATTTAGGTACTTAGTAATTACTTATTTAGGTACAGTATTTAGGTACTTAGTTATTACTGTATTTAGGTAAGCTATTACAGTATATAATCTTGCATACTTTCCTGCTTATAAATATTTGTAACAATAATCAGGGGGTATTGATGGGTGGCATGATGCCAAAACTCATCAGTATACTGTACTGACATTACGTTTGTGTTGCCTTGATAACAGACAATATCTGGATGTAATAAATGTATCACTAGTCACTTTAAACAATGCCACTTTATATAATATTTACATACCCTACATTACTCATCTCATATGTATATACTGTACTCTATACCATCTACTGCATCTTGCCAATGCCGCACCACCATCGCTCATCCATATATTTATATGTACATATTCTTATTCATTCCTTTACACTTGTGTGTATTAGGTAGTTGTGAAATTGTTAGATTACTTGTTAGATATTACTGCACAGTCGTAACTAGAAGCACAAGCATTTCGCTACACTCGCATTAACATCTGCTAACCATGTGTATGTGACCAATAAAATTTGATTTGAATGTGTGTTGCCTTGCTTGCGTGCAAGTTATGCGTTTACAGGGTAGCCTACATTCAAATGTATGTTCTTCAGCAATCAGAGTTGAATTGGTGAACCAGAAAGAACAAACCTTCATGTAGTGGTTTTAAATCTGAAACAGACTGGTGGGATGATGTAGAGAGAGGAGATGTGGCCTACAGAGAGCAGTGAACACAGCAAATCTGTTTCCATTTCCCCCTCCACACGCTCCACCCCCTTCCTCAACCTATCACGACGTCTCTCTCTGCCAGCTGTGACCCATCTACATCTCCTCCTCCTCTACCTCCCTCCCCCCTCCTTCCTCCCTCCCCCCTCCTTCTCTATCTCCCCCCTCCCTCCTCTACCTCCCCCCTCCTTCTCTACCTCTCCCTCCTCTACCTCCCCCCTCCTTCTCTACCTCCCCCCTCCCTCCTCTACCTCCCCCTCCTTCTCTACCTCCCCCTCCCTCCCCCTCCTTTTCTACCCCCCCTTCTCTACCTCCCCCCTCCTTCTCTATCTCCCCCCTCCCTCCTCTACCTCCCCCCTCCTCCTTCTCTACCTCCCCCTCCTCCTCTACCTCCCCCCTCCTTCTCTACCTCCCCCCTCCTTCTCTACCCCCCCTTCTCTACCTCCCCCCTCCTTCTCTATCTCCCCCCTCCCTCCTCTACCTCCCCCCCTCCTCCTTCTCTACCTCCCCCTCCTCCTCTACCTCCCCCTCCCTCCTCTACCTCCCCCCTCCCTCCTCCTTCTCTACCTCCCCCCTCCTTCTCTACCTCCCCCTCCTTCTCTACCTCCCCCTCCTTCTCTATCTCCCCCTCCTCTACCTCCCTCCTCCACCTCTTTTCCTTCCTGTCGATCATGACTCTCCAACACAGGGCTTCCTTTCTTTTGCTGACTGTACTTTTTCTTTGAAACAAAAATAAAGATCTGACCACGCCTCCTTTCAAGACCGGACCCCGCCTCCTTTCTAGACCGGACGCCGCCTCCTTTCTACACCGGACCACGCCTCCTTTCTAGACCAGGCCCCGCCTCCTTTCTAGACCGGACGCCGCCTCCTTTCTACACCGGACCACGCCTCCTTTCTACACCGGACCCCGCCTCCTTTCTAGACCAGGCCCCGCCTCCTTTCTAGACTGGACCACGCCTCCTTTCTAGACCGGACCACGCCTCCTTTCTACACCGGACCACGCCTCCTTTCTACACCGGACCACGCCTCCTTTCTACACCGGGCCCCGCCTCCTTTCTAGACCAGGCCCCGCCTCCTTTCTAGACCAGGCCCCGCCTCCTTTCTAGACCGGACCACGCCTCCTTTCTAGATAGATATATTCATGCAGCGAGTTCTGTCTGTCTGTCTCTCTTGCTCTCTCAATCCTCTGAACTAATATCTATTAGTCCTACCAGGAATGCACTCCCACGCAGGGATAATAGTTTTCTATCTGACGTGTGTGTGTGTTGCAAGAGAGAGATGTGTGTTGTCAGTTCAACACTGACTCACCACTAAAATCCATCTGGAGAACGATTTTACTGTCATAGTTGTAACATGTAGCTATGTAGTCAGTCAAACATTACATATTAGCAACATCATCTGAACCATACATCTACAACAGTACCAGCAACATGTAGGTGTACATACTAGTAAACAGCAATAATGTAGGTGTACATACTAGTAAACAGCAATAATGTAGGTGTACATACTAGTAAACAGCAATAATGTAGGTGTACATACTAGTAAACAGCAATAATGTAGGTGTACATACTAGTAAACAGCAATAATGTAGGTGTACATACTAGTAAACAACAATAATGTAGGTGTACATACTAGTAAACAACAATAACGTAGGTGTACATACTAGTAAACAACAATAACGTATGCAACAATGTTAGAAAGAGTAGAATCCAGATGTTCTCTTTAGAACAGCTGAGGACAGGAAACAGCTGAGGACAGGAAACAGCTGAGGGCAGGAAACAGCTGAGGGACAGGAAACAGCTGAGGACAGGAAACAGCTGAGGACAGGAAACAGCTGAGGGCAGGAAACAGCTGACGGACAGGAAACAGCTGAGGGACAGGAAACAGCTGAGGGACAGGAAACAGCTGAGGGACAGGAAACAGCTGAGGACAGAAAACAGCTGACGGACAGGAAACAGCTGACGGACAGGAAACAGCTGAGGGACAGGAAACAGCTGACGGACAGGAAACAGCTGACGGACAGGAAACAGCTGACGGACAGGAAACAGCTGAGGGACAGGAAACAGCTGACGGACAGGAAACAGCTGAGGGACAGGAAACAGCTGACGGACAGGAAACAGCTGACGGACAGGAAACAGCTGACGGACAGGAAACAGCTGAGGGACAGGAAACAGCTGACGGACAGGAAACAGCTGAGGACAGGAAACAGCTGATGGTTTAAATACTGAGTAAAATGCATCCAGATGGATTAGGGAGCTCAGGTTAGAGGACACAGACTGTCTGTCCTTTAAAGACTGATAACGCTGATCAATAACCAATAGGAGGGGGGAATGAGTGCAATCGGAAAGTATTCAGACCCATTCCCTTTTTACACATTTTGTTACGTTACAACCTTATTATAAAATGGATTAAATATTTGTTTTCTCTCAATCTACACACAATACCCTATAGTAAAAAAATGAAAAAAGGTTTTGAGAAATGTTCAGACGCTTTGCTATGACACACGAAATTAAGCTCAGGTGCATCCTGTTTCCATTGATCATCCTTGAGATGTTTCTACAACTTGATAGGAGTCCACCTGTGGTAAATTCAATTGATTGGACATGATTTGGAAAGGCACACACCTGTCTATATAAGGTCTCACAGTTGACAGTGCTTGTCAGAGCAAAAACCAAGCCATGAGGTTGAAGGAATTGTCCGTTGAGCTCCAAGACAGGATTGTGTCAAGGCACAGATCTGGGGAAGGGTACCAAAACATTTCTGCAGCATTGAAGGTCCCAAAGAACACATTGGCCACCATTATTCTTAAATGGAAGAAGTTTGGAACAACCAAGACACTTCCTAGAGCTGGCCGCCGGCTAAACTGAGCAATTGGGAGAGAAAGGCCTTGGTCAGGGAGGTGACCAAGAACCCAATGGTCACTGACAGAGCTCTAGAGTTCCTCTGTGGAGATGGGAGAACCTTCCAGAAGGACAACCATCTCTGCACCACTCACCAATCAGACCTTTATGGTAGAGTGGTCAGACGGAAGCCACTCCTCAGTAAAAGGCACATGACAGCCCACTTGGAGTTTGCCAAAAGGCACCTAAAGACTCTCAGACCAAGAGAAACAAGATTCTCTGGTCTGATGACACCAAGATTGAACTCTTTGGCCTGAATGCCAAGCATCACGTCTGGAGGAAATAGTTTGCAAGCCCTGTCACATCCGACAAGCGTCAGAGCTGGTGTAGTAGGGTTCAATCTTAGTCCTGTTTGATGGCTTGTTGGAGGGCACAGCGGGATTTCTTATAAGCGTCCGGATTAGTGTCCCGCTCCTTGAAAGCCAGCAGCTCTAGCCTTTAGCTCAGTGAGGATGTTGCCTGTAATCCATGGCTTCTGGTTGGGATATGTACGTATGTAACTGATGTGAAATGGCTAGTTAGTTAGCGGTGGTGTGCGCTAATAGCATTTCAATCAGTGACGTCACTCGCTCTGAGACTTGAAGTAGGGTTTCCCTTTGCGTTGCAAGGGCCGCGGCTTTTGTGGCGCGATGGGTAACGATGCTTCGTGGGTGTCAGTTGTTGATGTGTGCCAGGGTCCCTGGTTTGAGCCCAGGTTGGGGCGAAGAGAGGGACGGAACCTACACGGTCACTGTGGGGATGACGTCGGCGATGCACTTATTGACTGAGGTGTTATACTCCTCAATGCCATTGGATGAATCCCAAAAATATTCCAGTCTGTGATAGCAAAACAGTCCTGTAGCTTAGCATCCACGTCATCAGACCACTTCCGTATTGAGCGAGTCACTGGTACTTCCTGCTTGAGTCTTTTCTTGTAAGCAGGAATCAGGAGGATAAAGTTATGGTCAGATTTGCCAATTGGAGGACGAGGGAGAGCTTCATACGAGTCTCTGTGTGTGGAGTAAAGGTGGTCTAGAGTTTTTTTCCCCCTCTGGTTGCACATGTGACGTGCTCATAGAATGAGGTCAAACGGATTTAAGTTTTCCTGCATTAAAGTCGACGGCCACTAGGTGTGCCACTTCTGGGTGAGCGGTTTCCTGTTTGCTATTGACCTTATACAGCTCGTTGAGTGCGGTCTTAGTGCCTGCATCGGTTTGTGGTGTTAAATAGACAGCTGCGAAAAATATAGATGAAAACTCTCTTGGTTAATAGTGTAGTCTACAGCTTATTATGAGGTATTCTACCTCAGGTGAGCAATACCTAGAAACGTCCTTAATATTAGTGATCACACACCAGCTGTTGTTGACAAATAACATAACAATAAATGGTGCGTGTCTATCAGTAGACTACAGTAGATACCAGACATGCCTTAAATCTTTGATATTATTTGGCATCTAATAACATATAGGCTAGGCCACTTAGTAGACACTTTTATCCCAAGTGATTTATTACAGTTCTTACAGTGAGCGCATACATGTTTTTGTATTTACGTGATTCCTGTAGGAGTTGAACCCACCACCTTGGTGTTGCCTGCTCCACGACCTTACCAACTGAGCCACACAGGACTACTCTCAATCTCTGCACTTGTGTTGAATCACATCTCTGTCTTTTTGAAAGAGCACTGTGTACCGTAATTGCAGCCGAGATGTTATGGTCTCTCAGGTTTGGACGCTAGAGTGTGATTATATTTATGGGCATAGAGGCTACTAGACAAGAGTTATGCACCAGGAAGGATCATATTTGTGGTTTCACAAATAAATCAGATTACTCTTTCCTCTTCCTGCTCTAGGATTATAAACCTAATACCCATCTACAGAATCACTCTCTTTTTATTTCTCTCTCTGTATCTATAATCGACCTCTCCCTTCTGTGTCCATCCGTCCGTCTCTGTCTGCCTTTTTTTCCTTCTTTGTCTGCGCCTCTCTCTCTCGATCACTCTCTGTCTGTCTGCCCCGCTCCCTCTGTCTGCCCCGCTCTCTCTGTCTGCCCCACTCTCTCTGTCTGCCCCACTCTCTCTGTCTGCCCCGCTCTCTCTCGCTCTCTCCCTCTGTCTGCCCCACTCTGTCTGTCTGCCCCGCTCTCTCTCGCTCTCTCCCTCTGTCTATCCCGCTTTCTCTCTCTGTCTGCCTCGCTCTCTCTCTCTATCCCTCTGTCTACCTCGCTTTCTCTCTGTCTGCCTCGCTCTCTCTGTCTGCCCCGCTCTCTCCCTCTGTCTATCTCGCTTTCTCTCTGTCTGCCTCGCTCTCTCTCTGTCTGCCTCGCTCTCTCTCTGTCTGCTTCTGTCTACCTCGCTCTGTATGCCTCACTCTCTCTCTCTGTCTTCCACGCTCTCTCTGTCTGCCTCGATCTCTCTCTCCCCTGTCTACCTCGCTCGGTATGCCTCTCTCTCTCCCTCTGTCTACCTCGCTCTGTATGCCTCTCTCTCCCTCTGTCTACCTCACTCTGTCTGCCTCTCTCTCTCTTTCTCTCTCTCCAACATCTGGACAGAGGTATAGACCTATCAAGCCTCTAATTGAGAAGCTTCAGAATAGTCTGTTTATTTCTATGAACATCATTGTGTTTCAGTCTTACAGTCAGCAGCATTTATCATTTTCTCAGTGTCAGAAAAGATGGATCGCCTACGGTGACTAACAAATAGAGAGAATCAACTTCCTTGTGGGTTTTTGATGTATTTGTCTTTGCTACTAGACACTGTGTGGCCTTGAATGTCTCCTCTCACTGGTCAGCAACACATCCATTTATCTTCTAGCCAGGCAGAGTGAGATAGCAACACTCATGAGGTTTAGTCTACGCCTTCTGCGGAGTTGGTCCTCATTCCTATGGAATGTAAAATAAAAAGAGCAGTAGCATACAGATACAATAGCCTACTGATTGCTGTGAAGAAGTTCTACTCATAGGTTGTCTATAACTTATATTTTGAATATATTTCACACAAAAAAAAGAATTTAGCTAAAACACCCAAAGGCCAAACATGTGGATAATTCTCTATGGACTGTAGGTTAAGTAGGTCTAACCACATGAGACATCTTTCCATTCAAACTAAGACATAGACCGCTCAGGGTGTCAGTCCAAGGACAGGATTTAAAAATCATTTCACAGCTGCAATAGAATGGTTGACACACGACTGGGACTTGCAACACAGCAGTCCTGCACTGTCTGCCATGGTATAAATCATGCTTAAATCGGGAATGTAGCATAATGAATATGATAACCCATAAATCACACTGTGCACGCAGACAATTACGCAACGATCACGACCCAGCAATTTGAGTTCCATATTCTCTACACATGCGCAGAGCTCCTAGTCCCAGATTCTCTCTCTCACACACACACACACACACACACACACGCCTGTGTCTGAAATCGGCTTCAGGCAGGCTGTCACACGACAATCGTTACGCCCACCCTCCGAGGTCTCCTGGGACTGCAAGGGAAACATGTATATCCCGCTGTCCGAACCGCTAATCCGGGGATAAAAAACCCATCTCGACCCGGTCGGAGTTAGTAAACTAACATGTACACCAAATCGGCATTTCCTAGCAAATGTGCTGCAAAATTATTCCCAACGAGAGATTAAATCCGTGTCCTCACGGCTACTTCTAGTGGTATTGGATGTTACCTAAACTACATTATCATCGTAGCCTACGGTAGCTACATCCCCGCTTCAGCGTGTGAGGAACGGTAAAGTCGCAATAACCATCCGCTATTTAAATTGATAGGCTACCGGTATTGTTACCGTTATTTCAAATCATCTTCCATAAAAACCTAAATCAAACTGTATTCATGTCAAATCACAACAGGGAATCATATCCTGCCACATAACGGGAAACGATTGGCTCTTTTGACTGAAGAGGAATGGTAGCAGCGCACCGCCGTTGCTCAGAGCAGATTGCTGGAATTAGATGAAACGTTAACTACCGGGTGCTCACTACACATGAATTACAACCATTCTCTATTCTGTAAACTCAACAACAACAACAAAAAATGCATCCTATATTTATCAAGTAGTTGAGGTTTGCCTAATATCACAACGCGCTATTTCTCCGTTATCCATGAAGACATGCTTTATCAGAAATGATTAGATGATGATAGCACACATTATTCACATACCGTGTTGTACAGTTTCCGTTCATTCAGATGGATAATATCTGGGTTTTGACAATAACCGTTTTCCTCTGGTGTCCTTCTCGCTTGCTGGCAGTCTGCTTGTTAACCTGCCGGTGTTACTAGCATTTGTGTCCCTTGGAGGGAGGTAGAGAGAAGGGGTGGGAGGGAGAAGAGAAGAGAAGGGGCGATGATGGGAGAGAGATGTGTATATATATTATATACATATATTAGGATCTATGGCCTCGAGTGGCCGGTAGATTTCCAGTGACTGCAAAGGTGTACAGCTGAGGTAACTGACAAAATAAAGGAGGTTCTTAATAATAGGGCGTTGGGTCACCATGAGCCGTCAGAACAACTTCAATGCACAGCTCCGTGAAAAAATATGAATAAAAAAAAATATGATTCTTTTTCATTTTTTTTATTATAACAATCTTCACAAAACAGGTGCACTGTGCCTTTACTAGTCCAGTATTATCAGACCGATATAGCCTTCACTAGTGCAGGCCCAAAAAATAACATTCTGCCCGTCAGAGAAAACAATGCAGCAACCCGACCCCCAAACATCGACCACGGACATGTTTCAATGCACCTTGGCATAGATTCTACAAGTCTGGAAATCTGACAAGTCTGGAAATCTATTGGAGGGATGAGACACTATTCTTCCACGAGAAATTCCATAATTTGGTGTTTTCTTGATGGTAGTGGTGGAAAACGCTAAGTCTCTAGCCTCTATGTTCCTTTGAGAGCCCTCTTTCAGTCACTGAGATCTCTTCTTCTGGCCATAATGGGCAACTGGGCATTTTTAGACATGACCCTGAGCATGATGGGACGTTAACATGACCCTGAGCATGATGGGACGTTAACATGACCCTGAGCATGATGGGACGTTAACATGACCCTGAGCATGATGGGATGTTAACATGACCCTGATGGGACGTTAACATGACCCTGAGCATGATGGGACGTTAACATGACCCTGAGCATGATGGGACGTTAACATGACCCTGAGCATGATGGGACGTTAACATGACCCTGAGCATGATGGGACGTTAACATGACCCTGAGCATGATGGGACGTTAACATGACCCTAAGCATGATGGGACGTTAACATGACCCTGAGCATGATGGGACGTTAACATGACCCTGAGCATGATGGGACGTTAACATGACCCTGAGCATGATGGGACGTTAACATGACCCTGAGCATGATGGGACGTTAACATGACCCTGAGCATGATGGGACGTTAACATGACCCTGATGGGACGTTAACATGACCCTGAGCATGATGGGATGTTAACATGACCCTGAGCATGATGGGACGTTAACATGACCCTGAGCATGATGGGACGTTAACATGACCCTGAGCATGATGGGACGTTAACATGACCCTGAGCATGATGGGACGTTAACATGACCCTGAGCATGATGGGACGTTAACATGACCCTGAGCATGATGGGACGTTAACATGACCCTGAGCATGATGGGACGTTAACATGACCCTAGAGCATGATGGGATGTTAACATGACCCTGAGCATGATGGGACGTTAACATGACCCTGATGGGACGTTAACATGACCCTAAGCATGATGGGATGTTAACATGACCCTAAGCATGATGGGACGTTAACATGACCCTGAGCATGATGGGACGTTAACATGACCCTGAGCATGATGGGACGTTAACATGACCCTGAGCATGATGGGACGTTAACATGACCCTGAGCCATGATGGGGACGTTAACATGACCCTGAGCATGATGGGATGTTAACTGCTTAATTAACTCAGGAACCACAAAAGGCTCCTTAACAGCTTCTACCCCCGAGCCATGAACAATTATCAAATGGCCACCTGGACTATTTTCATTGACACCCCCATTTGTTTTTATACTGCTGCTACTCAGTTTATTATCTATGCATAGTCACTTTACCCCTACCTACATGTATATATTACCTCGACTAACCTGCACATTGACTCAGTACCGGTACCCCCTGCATATAGCCTCCACATTGACTCAGTACCGGTACCCCCTGCATATAGCCTCCACATTGACTCGGTACCGGTACCCCCTGCATATAGCCTCCACATTGACTCGGTACCGGTACCCGCTGTATATATCCTCCACATTGACTCGGTACCAGTACCCCCTGTATATATCCTCCACATTGACTCAGTACCGGTACCCCCTGTACATATCCTCCACATTGACTCGGTACCGGTACCCCCTGTATAGAGCCTCCACATTGACTCGGTACCGCTACCCCCTGTATTTAACCTCCACATTGACTCGGTAACGAGTAGAGTAGAGTAGAGAATCGAGGTAACAGATGTTTACAGCAATAGAGTAGAGAATCGAGGTAACAGATGTTTACAGGAATAGAGTAGAGAATCGAGGTAACAGATGTTTACAGGAAGACATCATCATGGTTTACTTATAGAACATTTGAGAACAAATACATATAATACAAGTAGAGGTATACACAACTCATACACATCTCATACAGAACTCATACACATCTCATACACAACTCGTACACAACTCATACACAACTCTTAGGCATACAGTGACTTGCGAAAGTATTCACCCCCATTGGCATTTTTCCTATTTTGTTGCCTTACAACCTGGAAATAAAATAGATTTTTTGGGGGGTTTGTATCATTTGATTTACACAACATGCCTACCACTTTGAAGATGTAAAATATTTTTTATTATGAAACAAACAAGAAATAAGACAAAAAACAGAACTTGAGCGTGCATAACTATTCACCCCCCCAAAGTCAATACTTTGTAGAGCCACCTTTTGCAGCAATTACAGCTGCAAGTCTCTTGGGGTATGTCTCTATAAGCTTGGCACATCTAGTCACTGGGATTTTTGCCCATTCTTCAAGGCAAAAACTGCTCCAGCTCCTTCAAGTTGGATGGGTTCCGCTGGTGTACAGCGATCTTTAAGTCATACCACAGATTCTCAATTGGATTGAGGTCTGGGCTTTGACTAGGCTATTCCAAGACATTTAAATGTTTCCCATTAAACCACTCGAGTGTTGCTTTAGCAGTATGCTAAATCGTCCTGCTGGAAGGTGAACCTCCGTCCCAGTCTCAAAGTCTCTGGAAGACTGAAACAGGTGTCCCTCAAGAATTTCCCTATATTTAGCACCATCCATCATTCCTTCAATTCTGACCAGTTTCCCAGTCCCTGCTGATGAAAAACATCCCCACAACATGATACTGCCACCACCATGCTTCACTGTGGGGATGGAATTCTCGGGGTGATGAGAGGTGTTGGGTTTTTGCCAGACATAGTGTTTTCCTTGATGGCCAAAAAGCTCAAATTTAGTCTCATTTGACCAGAGTACCTTCTTCCATATGTTTGGAGAGTCTCCCACATGCCTTTTGGCGAACACCAAACGTTTGCTTATTTTTTTCTTTAAGCAATGGCTTTTTTTCTGGCCACTCTTCCGTAAAGCCCAGCTCTGTGGAGTGTACGGCTTACATTGGTCCTATGGACAGATACTCCAATCTCCGCTGTGGAGCTTTGCAGAATCTTTAGGGTTATCTTTGGTCTCTTTGTTGCCTCTCCGATTAATGCCCTCCTTGCCTGGTCTGTGAGTTTTGGTAGGCGGCCCTCTCTTGGAAGGTTGTTTGTGGCGCCATATTCTTTCCATTTCTTAATAATGGATTTAATGGTGCTTCTGTGACTTCTGAGGGTAATTGGTTGCACCAGATCATATTTAGGGGCTTCATAGCAAAGGGGGTGAATACATATGCACGCACCACTTTTCTGTTTTTAATTTTTTAGAATTTTTTGAAACAAGTTATTTTTTTCAATTCACTTCACCAATTTGGACTATTTTGTGTACGTCCATTACATGGAATCCAAATAAAAATCCATTTAAATTACAGGTTGTAATGCAACAAAATAGGAAAAATGCCAAGGGGATGAATACTTTTGCAAGGCACTTTATCATAACATTTTAGGCATATCATAACATCACAAATGAATCACTTCAGAGTTCAGCTCAGAGGCAACAGGAGGTTTACAAAGACCTCTGGTGATTTCAACAGGTGTATATTGTATATCTGACAGGAATGATGCCACAAATAACAGGACAAGAACACAAGCGTGATGAGTCCATTCCTTCATCTGTCTGTTTATCAGCAAGTCAAGAACACATTGTTCAATAGAGGTGCCAGGATTTGAATAGAACACCAGTCCAACAAACAGGGTTGGGGTCAATTTCATTTCAATTCTAGTCAATTCAGAAAGTAAACAAAATTTAAAGTCCACATTTTTCCTAATTGAAAACTAGAATTTCAGTGTTCTTCCTGAATTAACTGGAATTGAAATGGAATTCACCCCAACCCTGTAAGCAGCATATGTTGTTTTCCTTCTTCTCTGTGCTACAGTTCTAACAGCCATCATTAGAGCAGCTGAATGGCTGGCGGCTGGGTTATGGTACTCACTATCCAGACCATACTACACATGGCGGGTGTTCAAGTTAGTCAAGAGTAAGACTGCCATCTGTACCTAGTGTGGAGCCACCATCTCTGCAGCTGAGCAGGGCTGGAACACACAAGTGAAATAGTCCAGGGTCTTGGTCTCAGCTCAGTCTGATCATGTCTCTCTACAGCTGATGGTCTCAGCTCAGTCTGATCATGTCTCTCTACAGCTGATGGTCGCAGCTCAGTCTGATCATGTCTCTCTACAGCTGATGGTCTCAGCTCAGTCTGCCCATGTCTCTCTACAGCTGATGGTCTCAGCTCAGTCTGATCATGTCTCTCTACAGCTGATAGTCTCAGCTCAGTCTGATCATGTCTCTCTACAGCTGATAGTCTTGTTCTCAAACCTAATTATAGGTCACATTTCATAGAAACAGTTACTTTAAACCCCAGTGTTTTACTGAGTTCAGTCTACTGCTTCAGAATGAAGGGATGGGTTCAGTCATCTCCTCTTCCTGTAACCCCACTCTCCTCAGTGTGAAGATGAGGTGGTCTCTTCCTGTAACCCCACTCTCCTCAGTGTGAAGATGAGGTGGTCTCTTCCTGTAACCTCACTCTCCTCAGTGTGAAGATGAGGTGGTCTCTTCCTGTAACCTCACTCTCCTCAGTGTGAAGATGAGGTGGTCTCTTCCTGTAACCCCACTCTCCTCATTGGCTCTCTATACTTCCTGTCAGTTGGTTCAGTGTGAAGGTGAGGGATCTGTTTCTGCTGAAGGCCTCTTCTCTTCCTCTTCTAGGCCCACCCTCCTCAGTGACTCATTATACTTCCGGGTTCCTAGCCTCACTATGTCTTTAATCTCCTCAGCCAGGTCCCTCCTGTCGCTCTCCACCATGGCATCTACCAACCTGGGCACTGCACCAATACCCTTCTGGCCTGGACCTCCAGCGGGACGCAACCCAACACCCTCCTGCTGCTGACCCCGGGCCCAGTGGAACAGCATCTCCAACACCAGGGCCCCTAGGTTGTCTCTGGAGGAGAGAGAGAGAGAGGAGAGAGCGATGGAGAGAGAGGAGAGAGAGATGGAGAAAGGAGAGAGCAAGAGAGAGAGGAGAGAGAGAGAGAGGATGGAGAGAGGAGAGAGAGATGGAGAGAGCAAGAGAGAGGTATTTGTAAGGGCTTCTATAAATGTAGGGTTTTCCTGGCCTCTATGTAACACAGACAGACAGACAGACAGACAGACAGACAGACAGACAGACAGACAGACAGACAGACAGACAGACAGACAGACAGACAGACAGACAGACAGACAGACAGACAGACAGACAGACAGACAGACAGACAGACAGACAGAGAGAAGCAGGAGAAAATGTACAGTTGTGACTATAACTATGTTTTCTGAAGGAGGTAAATAAGCTACAACCCAGCTATGGGGATTTTGCGCGTTGACGCCCTACTGAAGAACATTAGAATCACGCCTGAAAAGGCCAATGAACACTGTGCCTCACCAGAAGCTCCGCCTTCCACAGGCGATAAACCCAAGGTACAGATGAATTCCTTCAGTCCCGGTCTTCACCGATTCCAGAACTGGGCGACGTGAGGCAAAACAGGTGTTATAGTTATAGTCACAACTATACAGTCCCTTTCAGTCGGTCAACTCAGCATTAAGCTGGAGACCCTGGGTCTCAACCCCGCCCTGTGCAACTGGGTCCTGGACTTCCTGACGGGCCGCCCCCAGGTGGTGAAGGTAGGTAACAACATCTCCACTCCACTGATCCTCAACACTGGGGCCCCACAGGGGTGCATTCTCAGCCCTCTCCTGTACTCCCTGTTCACCCATGACTGCGTGGCCTTGCACGCCTCCAACTCAATCATCAAGTTTGCAGACGACACTACAGTGGTAGGCTTGATTACCAACAACGACGAGACGGCCTACAGGGAGGAGGTGAGGGCCCTCGGAGTGTGGTGTCAGGAAAATAACCTCTCACTCAACGTCAACAAAACAAAGGAGATGATCGTGGACTTCAGGAAAGAGCAGAGGGAGCAGCACTCCTATCTACATTGACGGGACAGTAGTGGAGAGGGTGGAAAGTTTTAAGTTCCTCGGTGTACACATCACGGACAAACTGAAATGGTCCACCCACACAGACAGCGTGGTGAAGAAGGCGCAGCAGCGCCTCTTCAACCTCAGGAGGCTGAAGAAATTCGGCTTGTCACAAAAAACACTCACAAACTTTTACAGATGCACAATCGAGAGCATCCTGTTGGGCTGTATCACAGCCTGGTACGGCAACTGCTCCGCCCACAACCGGAAGGCTCTCCAGAGGGTGGTGAGGTCTGCACAACGCATCACCGGGTGCAAACTACCTGCCCTCCAGGACACCTACACCACCCAATGTCACAGGAAGGCCAAAAAGATCATCAAGGACAACAACCACCTGAGCCACTGCCTGTTCACCCCGCTATCATCCAGAAGGCGAGGTCAGTACAGGTGCATCAAAGCTGGGACCGAGAGACTGAAAAACAGCTTCTATCTCAAGGCCATCAGACTGTTAAAGAGCCATCACTAACATTGAGTGGCTGCTGCCAACATACTGACTCAACTCAAGCCACTTTAATAATTAAAAATTGATGTAATCAATGTATCACTAGCCACTTTATATATATAATGTTTACTTACCCTACATTACTCATCTCATATGTATATACTGTACTCTATACCATCTACTGCATCTTGCCTATGCCGTTCGGCCATCGCTCATCCATATATTTATATGTACATATTCTTATTCATTCCTTTACACTTGTGTGTATTAGGTAGTTGTTGTGAAGTTGTTAGATTACTTGTTAGATATTACTGCACAGTCGTAACTAGAAGCACAAGCATTTCACTACACTCGCATTAACATCTGCTAACCATGTGTATGTGACCAAATAAATTTGATTAGATTTTTTTTACAACACAGCTATGGGGATATGAAATATATATACGCCCCAAAGCCGATCCCAGTAGACACCAAATGAAACGACCCGCGGCAGACCACCCAGAGTTACAACCCGACAGTTATCCCTGTGGTACCCGGGTATTGCGTAAATCCGCTCGCTGTCTAATGACCCTCTCCTGTCCCAGCCATAAACACACTGTGGGGCTACATAGGAAGCGTACTCTCTCCTTACACCACCCCGGCAGTGACATCCAAGCGTTAAAACCTCAAAAAGATTACTCAACTCACCGCAGGACAAATATCTCCTACAGGCAACCTTTTAAACAATGACACAATGGTACACTGCTAGGTAATTCCTGCCTTTTGCTGTCATATGCCAGAAAAATAGCCTCCACAATCCAGTCTGACAGAGAGACTGCTTAGAGAGAGATCGCTTAGAGAGAGACAGCTTAGAGAGAGACCGCTTAGAGAGAGATCGCTTAGAGAGAGATCGCTTAGAGAGAGACCGCTTAGAGAGAGACTGCTTAGAGAGAGACCGCTTAGAGAGAGACCGCTTAGAGAGAGACCGCTTAGAGAGAGACCGCTTAGAGAGAGACCGCTTAGAGAGAGACCGCTTAGAGAGAGACCGCTTAGAGAGAGAGCGCTTAGAGAGAGATCGCTTAGAGAGAGACCGCTTAGAGAGAGACTGCTTAGAGAGAGACCGCTTAGAGAGAGACCGCTTAGAGAGAGACCGCTTAGAGAGAGACCGCTTAGAGAGACTGCTTAGAGAGAGACCGCTTAGAGAGAGACCGCTTAGAGAGAGACCGCTTAGTGAGAGACAGCTTAGAGAGAGACCGCTTAGTGAGAGACAGCTTAGAGAGAGACAGCTTAGAGAGAGATCGCTTAGAGAGAGACCGCTTAGAGAGAGACTGCTTAGAGAGAGACCGCTTAGTGAGAGACAGCTTAGAGAGAGACAGCTTAGAGAGAGACAGCTTAGAAAGCGTTCTACCACGAGCCGGATTAGCAAAACAGACAAAAAAAAGTCGGTCACATAAACGGACACACCTGGTCCGCTCAATGTAGATAAGCTCGTACCGGACACACAGGGACACGCAACCTCCGCTGCTCCTCAGAAGAGAAAGGAGGATGTGAAAAGCTGTAGGACAGTCATGACCACAGATTGCAACTCTCCTAACGGGAGATGCCACGGGTCCTCGACTAACCGAGGTTGTTTGGGACAACATGGAGCCACATGAATCTACAACAAGCCCTCCAGCCACACCCTCTCCAGCGTGGGATGAATCAGGTCCACAGGGGAAACGTGTAAAGGAGGGTCTGAGGTCACTGGTGCGTGAGAGCATCCATTCCCAACGGAGCAGTCAGGTCCCTTATCGAGAAAAACAGCCCACAATGAGCCTTTTCTCACGATGGGTAAAGATCTACGTTTCCCCTGTCTAGGAGTCCCCGAGAACAGAGGCCCCCCCTGGATAGCAGATCCACACAACGTGGTGAGGTGCC
The DNA here is from genome assembly GCF_965601325.2 of Salmo salar. NCBI lineage: Eukaryota > Metazoa > Chordata > Actinopteri > Salmoniformes > Salmonidae > Salmo > Salmo salar. The sequence continues at coordinate 47,338,769 of NC_138313.1, read as the reverse complement.
CGGTGAGATGCGTCGTCCCCAGAGCAAGGGAAAGTGTGCACCGCTCCACAGCAGTAGGGAGCGAGCCAAGGGCAGGAGGGGGCGAGACAAACCCCCACTGTCAGTCCTCACCAGCACTGTCTCACTGTCAGTCCTCACCACCACTGTCAGTCCTCACCACCACTGTCCCACTGCCAGTCCTCACCACCACTGTCCCACTGTCAGTCCTCACCACCACTGTCCCACTGTCAGTCCTCACCACCACTGTCAGTCCTCACCAGCACTGTCCCACTGCCAGTCCTCACCACCACTGTTAGTCCTCACCAGCACTGTCCCACTGCCAGTCCTCACCACCACTGTCAGTCCTCACCACCACTGTTAGTCCTCACCAGCACTGTCCCACTGCCAGTCCTCACCACCACTGTTAGTCCTCACCAGCACTGTCCCACTGCCAGTCCTCACCACCACTGTCAGTCCTCACCACCACTGTCTCACTGCCAGTCCTCACCACCACTGTCAGTCCTCACCACCACTGTCAGTCCTCACCAGCACTGTCCCACTGCCAGTCCTCACCACCACTGTCAGTCCTCACCAGCACTGTCCCACTGCCAGTCCTCACCACCACTGTTAGTCCTCACCAGCACTGTCCCACTGCCAGTCCTCACCACCACTGTTAGTCCTCACCAGCACTGTCCCACTGCCAGTCCTCACCACCACTGTCAGTCCTCACCAGCACTGTCCCACTGCCAGTCCTCACCACCACTGTTAGTCCTCACCAGCACTGTCCCACTGCCAGTCCTCACCACCACTGTTAGTCCTCACCAGCACTGTCCCACTGCCAGTCCTCACCACCACTGTCAGTCCTCACCAGCACTGTCCCACTGCCAGTCCTCACCACCACTGTTAGTCCTCACCAGCACTGTCCCACTGCCAGTCCTCACCACCACTGTCAGTCCTCACCAGCACTGTCCCACTGCCAGTCCTCACCACCACTGTCAGTCCTCACCAGCACTGTCCCACTGCCAGTCCTCACCACCACTGTCCCACTGCCAGTCCTCATAATAATAATAATATGATAATAACATGTATCAATAATAATAACATAATAACCTGTATCAATAATAATACCATGATCATAACCTGTATCAATAATAATAATAATATTATAATAACCTGTATCAATAATAATACCATGATAATAACCTGTATCAATAATAATACCATGATAATAACCTGTATCAATAATAACCTGATCGATAATAACCTGTATCAATAATAATACCTGATAATAACCTGTATCAATAATAATACCATGATAATAACCTGTATCAATAATAATACCTGATAATAACCTGTATCAATAATAACCTGTATCAATAATAATACCATGATAATAACCTGTATCAATAATAATACCATGATAATAACCTGTATCAATAATAATATGATAATAACCTGTATCAATAATAACCTGTATCAATAATAATACCATGATAATAACCTGTATCAATAATAATACCATGATAATAACCTGTATCAATAATAATATGATAATAACCTGTATCAATAATAATACCATGATCATAACCTGTATCAATAATAATACCATGATAATAACCTGTATCAATAATAATATGATAATAACCTGTATCAATAATAATATGATAATAACCTGTATCAATAATAATACCATGATAATAACCTGTATCAATAATAATACCATGATAATAACCTGTATCAATAATAATACCATGATAATAACCTGTATCAATAATAATACCATGATAATAACCTGTATCAATAATAATACCATGATAATAACCTGTATCAATAATAATATGATAATAACCTGTATCAATAATAATACCATAATAACCTGTATCAATAATAATACCATGATAATAACCTGTATCAATAATAATACCATGATAATAACCTGTATCAATAATAATACCATGATAATAACCTGTATCAATAAGACTACCATGATAGGGACCTGTATCAATAAGCACCTCATAGGGACCAGTATCAATAAGCACCTCATAGGGACCTGTATCAATAAGCACCTCATAGGGACCAGTATCAATAAGCACCTCATAGGGACCAGTATCAATAAGCACCTCATAGGGACCAGTATCAATAAGCACCTCATAGGGACCAGTATCAATAAGCACCTCATAGGGACCAGTATCAATAAGCACCTCATAGGGACCAGTATCAATAAGCACCTCATAGGGACCAGTATCAATAAGCACCTCATAGGGACCTGTATCAATAAGCACCTCATAGGGACCAGTATCAATAAGCACCTCATAGGGACCAGTATCAATAAGCACCTCATAGGGACCAGTATCAATAAGCACCTCATAGGGACCAGTATCAATAAGCACCTCATAGGGACCAGTATCAATAAGCACCTCATAGGGACCAGTATCAATAAGCACCTCATAGGGACCAGTATCAATAAGCACCTCATAGGGACCAGTATCAATAAGCACCTCATAGGGACCAGTATCAATAAGCACCTCATAGGGACCAGTATCAATAAGCACCTCATAGGGACCAGTATCAATAAGCACCTCATAGGGACCAGTATCAATAAGCACCTCATAGGGACCAGTATCAATAAGCACCTCATAGGGACCAGTATCAATAAGCACCTCATAGGGACCAGTATCAATAAGCACCTCATAGGGACCAGTATCAATAAGCACCTCATAGGGACCAGTATCAATAAGCACCTCATAGGGACCAGTGAGCTACAGGGAGGAATCAGGCAATGAATCCCACTATTAAGCCACTTATGGGGAGGGGTGTGGACAGAGACTGCCTGATACTGTATATCCCGCCTGAAGCCTGGCCCTTAATAGGCAAAGCACTTATGGGGAGGGGTGTGGACAGAGACTGCCTGATACTGTATATCCCGCCTGAAGCCTGGCCCTTAATAGGCAAAGGAGCTCCAGCAATGTAGTACCCCTATGGGCCGTAGCCAAACACGGAGGCACTGTTTTCACAGAACCGTATGCTGGCCGACGTCAGCCATGCGGCTTCTCAGTCCGGCTAAGCTAGTAGCCAGCTACCTCAAATCAAATCACATTTTATTGGTCACATACACATGGTTAGCAGATGTTAATGCGAGTGTAGCGAAATGCTTGTGCTTCTAGTTCCGACCGTGCAGTAATATCTAACAAGTAATCTAACAACTTCACGACAACTACCTTATACACACAAGTGTAAAGGAATGAATAAGAATATGTACATATAAATGTATGGATGAGCGATGGCTGAACGGCATAGGCAAGATGCAGTAGATGGTATAGAGTACAGTATATACATATGAGATGAGTAATGTAGGGTATGTAAACATTATATAAAGTGGCATTGTTTAAAGTGACTAGTGATACATTTATTACATCCAATTTTTCATTATTAAAGTGGCTAGAGTTGAGTCAGTATGTTGGCAGCAGCCACTCAATGTTAGTGATGGCTGTTTAACAGTCTGATGGCCTTGAGATAGAAGCTGTTTTTCAGTCTCTCGGTCCCAGCTTTGATGCATCTGTACTGACCTCGCCTTCTGGATGATAGCGGGGTGAACAGGCAGTGGCTCGGGTGGTTGCTGTCCTTGATGATCTTTTTGGCCTTCCTGTGACATTGGAAGGGATGTCAGGTATCCACACGGGTTAGCACTAACCAAGCCTGCTGCCAGCACATAGCTAGCCCGAAGAAAACCCGTGTTGCGTCTTCCTTCGGTCTCGAGAATAACTCTGACCACAGCACGGTCCGTTTAGAATAACCAAATGACTGAATGCTACGTATACTAAACGAGAGAGCTACACAAACAATTCCACCATGGGAGGCCAGGAATCACCAGTGGCAGTACGCTAGCTAGTTCGCCTTGACGAGTCAGCTAACCTGGCTAGCATACTATGCAACGCTGTTTAGCCCAGCCTGATGCCCGGCCACATAAGACCGGATCGTCGACCAAGTCCGGGAAGAGAGGTAAACGGTGCTTGACCAAGTCCGGGAAGAGAGGTAAACGGTGCTTGACCAAGTCCGGGAAGAGAGGTAAACGGTGCTTGACCAAGTCCGGGAAGAGAGGTAAACGGTGCTTGACCAAGTCCGGGAAGAGAGGTAAACGGTGCTTGACCAAGTCCGGGAAGAGAGGTAAACGGTGCTTGACCAAGTCCGGGAAGAGAGGTAAACGGTGCTTGACCAAGTCCGGGAAGAGAGGTAAACGGTGCTTGACCAAGTCCGGGAAGAGAGGTAAACGGTGCTTGACCAAGTCCGGGAAGAGAGGTAAACGGTGCTTGACCAAGTCCGGGAAGAGAGGTAAACGGTGCTTGACCAAGTCCGGGAAGAGAGGTAAACGGTGCTTGACCAAGTCCGGGAAGAGAGGTAAACGGTGCTTGACCGAGACAGGCACAGGTCCCCCTCAGTCTTCAGGTCTTCCCCTTAGCTGGCGACAGAGCGCACAGCTAACCGGTTTGAGTTAGGGCAGCTTTCACATTCCTCAACCCGGACAGACAAGACATTTGATCTGAACAACGCCCCTCAATTCATCCCCAGGTCCCATAACCCAGTCGAGATACGGGCACCCGTGAGAGGAAACCATAAGAATTCCACACGTTTGCCAAGGAAACCAGTACGTATCATGGACTGGACTAGGGGAATGGAATAGTACCAGCCACGGGCAAGCCACTGTTCCTGACACCGTCCCCAAACACAAGCTGACCCGAGCGCCGAGACATCCAAGACAACAAAGCGTCAGTATCTTTTAATTTATTTGGGCATGGTCATGAACCCAAACCAGGCTTGTTAGCCTTCGTAATAACTAACAGACTCAGCAGGAAAGTCACAAAACCAGTTACCAAGTTTTAACAACACAACGTCCAGAAGCATGAACACACTCTCCTTACGTGGGACAGCTTCCGGTGAGGCACGGTGTTCATTGGCTTTGTCAGGCGTGGTACTAATGTTCTTCAGTAGAAGGCTCACCCCATAGCTGTGTTGAACCGAGTTGAACCACAAAGGGAATAGTGGGTGAGAATTGATAAAATGGCACGTGAAGGGAATGCTCGAGTCAAATTGCTCAGATTAATTCAAGTCGTTCTTTTTTTACAGAGCAAACACATCTGTATTGGTATCTGCCTCCATGCATATCAATCACATAGAAATATTGTTCTGAAGATTGACTCACAGAAGAGAGAGATAATTGAGGACTCAGCATAATACCATTGACATAGAAGTCTTGACTTTTCAAAGACTATTTCCATTCACACACACACACTAGTAGTGATGTTTTGTGTACCTGTGTACTTGTGTACCTGTGTGGTGCAGAAGATGGAACACATCAGGACAGATCAATGACAGGGGTGACCTGAACATTTCGTTTCTGAGATTAATTCAAGTCACACACATTCGCTCTCTGTTTCTCTCTCCCCCCCCCTCTGTCTCTCCCCCCCTCTCTGTCTCTCCCCCCCTCTCTCATAAAAATACCATAATAAGTGTTTTTCTGCAGCATCAGCACTGAAGCTATCTTTTTGTGTTTGTTAGCATGTTCATCATCCTCAAACTAACAGAAATGCTGCCCACTGAATATCAATGTTAATCATCCCCTACTTGAGGCTGAGAGAGAGAGAGACACAGAGAGAGAGAGAGAGAGAGAGAGAGAGAGAGAGAGACAGAGAGAGAGAGAGAGAGAGACACAGAGAGAGAGAGAGAGAGAGAGAGAGAGAGAGACACAGAGAGAGACACAGAGAGAGAGGGAGAGAGAGAGAGAGAGAGACACAGAGAGAGAGAGAGGGAGAGAGAGAGAGAGAGAGAAAGAGAGAGAGAGAGAGAGAGAGACACAGAGAGAGAGGAAGAGAGAGAGAGAGAGACACAGAGAGAGAGAGAGAGAGAGAGAGAGAGAGAGAGAGAGAGAGAGAGACACAGAGAGAGAGAGAGAGAGAGAGAGAGAGAGAGAGAGAGAGAGAGAGAGAGAGACAGAGAGAGAGAGAGAGAGAGAGAGAGAGAGAGAGAGACAGAGAGAGAGAGAGAGAGAGGACAAGCTGGAGGAGAATGTTTTTTTGTTTTAATCCCTTTTTTTGTCAGTTGCATCAGACTCGTCACTAAGCCATCTGGAACACTGCAGGAGATCACACTGATACTCAGATGTATCTCTCTCTCCCTACACCACTCAGTTATCTCTCCCTCTCCCTACACCACTCAGTTATCTCTCCCTCTCTTACTATCTCTCCCTCTCCCTACACCACTCAGTTATCTCTCCCTCTCTTACTATCTCTCCCTCTCCCTACACCACTCAGTTATCTCTGCCTCTCTTACTATCTCTCCCTCTCCCTACACCACTCAGTTATCTCTCCATCTCTTACTTTCTCTCCCTCTCCCTACACCACTCAGTTATCTCTCCCTCTCTTACTATCTCTCCCTCTCCCTACACCACTCAGTTATCTCTCCCTCTCTTACTATCTCTCCCTCTCCCTACACCACTCAGTTATTTCTCCATCTCTTACTTTCTCCCTCTCTCTCTACACCACTGTTCTCTCTCCACTCTCTCCTCACACCTCTCCGTTCTCTATCTCTCGGTCTACACCACTCCATTCTCTCTCTCCTCTATCTCTCCCCACACCACTCTGTTCTCTCTCCTCTCTATTACTTTCTCCCTCTCTCTCCCTACTCCACTCCATTCTCTCTCTCCTTTATCTCTCCCTACACCACTCCGTTCCCTCTCCTCCCTCTCTACACTTCTCTCTCACTCTCCTCTATCTCTCCCTACACCACTCCGTTCCCTCTCCTCCCTCTCTACACTTCTCTCTCTCTCTCCTCCATCTCTCCCTACACCACTCCGTTCCCTCTCCTCCCTCTCTACACTTCTCTCTCTCTCTCTCCTCTGTCTCTCTAAACCACTCCCTTCTCTCCATACACTTCTCTCTCTCTCTCCTCTGTCTCTCTAAACCACTCCCTTCTCTCTCCCTCTCTCCATACACCTCTCTCTCTCTCTACAAGTTAAATCCGTCCAGTGAGAACTGAAGGACTTTAGTTATCCTATGCTACTAGAGCATGTGCCTGCCCACACATGGAGCACATCATTTCATCCCTCTCATCCATACACCTCTCTCTCTCATCTCTCTTCCAGACTCCTAACAAGTTAAATCCCTCCAGTGAGAACTGAAGGACTTTAGTTATCCTATGCTAATACATGGAGCACATCATTTCATCCCTCTCATCCAGAAATAGTACACTGGACTGGCACAGAAAACAACAACTACATTTAGCAAATCAGCATCCCTCTTGATCCCTCTCATCCAGAAATCCTTCTGATAAAAAGGGAAATGACCGTGATAAAGATGTAATAACCAATGCTTATAAATGTGCTTATGAATGGGTTAAGTATCGGTTACGAATGGGTTATGTATGGGTTTTGAATGGGTTATATATGGATTATGGGCGCAGTGGTCTAAGACACGGCATCGCAGTGCTAGTTTTGCCACTAGAGATTCTGGGTTCGAGTCCAGGCTCTGCCGCAGCTGGCCGCGACTGGGAGACCCACGGGGCGGCGCAACAATTGGCCCAGCGTCGTCCGGGTTAGGGGAGGGTTTGGCCGGCAGGGATGTCCTTGTCCCATCGCGCACTAGTGACTCCTGTGGCGGGACGGGCCCAGTGCACGCTGACACGGTCGCCAGGTGTACGGTGTTTCCTCCGACACATTGGTGCAGCTGGCTTCCGGGTTAAGTGAGTTTTGGGTCAAGAAGCAGTGCGGCTTGGTAGGGTTGTGTTTCGGAGGACGCACGGCTCTCGACCTTCGCCTCTCCCGAGTCCGTATGAGAGTTGCAGCGATGAGACAAGACTAACTACCAATTGGGGAGAAAAAAGGTGCAAAAAAATGTATAAAAAATGTATGGGTTATGTATGGATCATGTATGGGTTATGAATAGATTATGAATGGGTTAAGTATGGATTATGTATGGGTTATGAATGGGTTATGAATGGATTATGAATGGGTTATGTATGATTATGAATGGGTCATGTATGGGTCATGAATGGGTTATGAATTTGAAATGTATGGGTTATGTATTGGTTATGGATGGGTTATGTATGGGTTATGAACGGGTAATGAATTTGATATGAATTGGGTTATGAATTGTTTCTGAAGTCCGTATGCACTTAACCTTCAAAAAAGGGTTCCCAAACATATTGATGAGGGTGAGTTTAGCTCGTTATTCTTAGGTTCAGCTTTAGCCATATCCTATATTCATCTAGCCTCATGATAATCCCACAGTTTAATCTGCATAGTGTTGGTAATGACACTGTGACACGTCACTTTACTACAGGTCAGTGACATCACCTTACTACAGGTCAGTGACATCACCTTACTACAGGTCAGTGACATCACCTTACTACAGGTCAGTGACATCACCTTACTACAGGTCAGTGACATCACCTTACTACAGGTCAGTGACACATCACCTTACTACAGGTCAGTGACACATCACCTTACTACAGGTCAGTGACACATCACCTTACTACAGGTCAGTGACACATCACCTTACTACAGGTCAGTGACATCACCGTACTACAGGTCAGTGACATCACCTTACTACAGGTCAGTGACATCACCTTACTACAGGTCAGTGACACATCACCTTACTACAGGTCAGTGACACATCACCTTACTACAGGTCAGTGACATCACCTTACTACAGGTCAGTGACATCACCTTACTACAGGTCAGTGACATCACCTTACTACAGGTCAGTGACATCACCTTACTACAGGTCAGTGACATCACCTTACTACAGGTCAGTGACACATCACCTTACTACAGGTCAGTGACACATCACCTTACTACAGGTCAGTGACACATCACCTTACTACAGGTCAGTGACATCACCTTACTACAGGTTAGTGACATCACCTTACTACAGGTCAGTGACACGTCACCTTACTACAGGTCAGTGACACATCACCTTACTACAGGTCAGTGACACATCACCTTACTACAGGTCAGTGACATCACCTTACTACAGGTCAGTGACACGTCACCTTACTACAGGTCAGTGACATCACCTTACTACAGGTCAGTGACACATCACCTTACTACAGGTCAGTGACACATCACCTTACTACAGGTCAGTGACATCACCTTACTACAGGTCAGTGACATCACCTTACTACAGGTCAGTGACACATCACCTTACTACAGGTCAGTGACATCACCTTACTACAGGTCAGTGACATCACCTTACTACAGGTCAGTGACATCACCTTACTACAGGTCAGTGACATCACCTTACTACAGGTCAGTGACACATCACCTTACTACAGGTCAGTGACATCACCTTACTACAGGTCAGTGACACGTCACCTTACTACAGGTCAGTGACACGTCACCTTACTACAGGTCAGTGACACGTCACCTTACTACAGGTCAGTGACACATCACCTTACTACAGGTCAGTGACACGTCACCTTACTACAGGTCAGTGACACGTCACCTTACTACAGGTCAGTGACACATCACCTTACTACAGGTCAGTGACACATCACCTTACTACAGGTCAGTGACATCACCTTACTACAGGTCAGTGACATCACCTTACTACAGGTCAGTGACATCACCTTACTACAGGTCAGTGACATCACCTTACTACAGGTCAGTGACACATCACCTTACTACAGGTCAGTGACACATCACCTTACTACAGGTCAGTGACATCACCTTACTACAGGTCAGTGACATCACCTTACTACAGGTCAGTGACATCACCTTACTACAGGTCAGTGACATCACCTTACTACAGGTCAGTGACACATCACCTTACTACAGGTCAGTGACACATCACCTTACTACAGGTCAGTGACACATCACCTTACTACAGGTCAGTGACAATCACCTTACTACAGGTCAGTGACACATCACCTTACTACAGGTCAGTGACATCACCTTACTACAGGTCAGTGACATCACCTTACTACAGGTCAGTGACATCACCTTACTACAGGTCAGTGACATCACCTTACTACAGGTCAGTGACATCACCTTACTACAGGTCAGTGACATCACCTTACTACAGGTCAGTGACACATCACCTTACTACAGGTCAGTGACACATCACCTTACTACAGGTCAGTGACACATCACCTTACTACAGGTCAGTGACACGTCACCTTACTACAGGTCAGTGACACGTCACCTTACTACAGGTGAGTGACATCACCTTACTACAGGTCAGTGACATCACCTTACTACAGGTCAGTGACATCACCTTACTACAGGTCAGTGACACATCACCTTACTACAGGTCAGTGACACATCACCTTACTACAGGTCAGTGACACGTCACCTTACTACAGGTCAGTGACACGTCACCTTACTACAGGTCAGTGACATCACCTTACTACAGGTCAGTGACATCACCTTACTACAGGTCAGTGACATCACCTTACTACAGGTCAGTGACACAGTGACACATCACCTTACTACAGGTCAGGTCAGCAATTGAGATCTCATCTGATGCACATTCACCACGTGAATCAGAGTCAAATACGACTCAAATAAAAGATTGATTCAGAATCAAATATTATACAACTGAAATAAAATGTAATTCTAAATGAAATACTGTATGACTCAAATAAAAGTTTGATTCAGAATCAAATAAGACTGACTCATACTGTACTCCTTGATAAACAGAATTAAATGTTGGTGTTAGTTTATGATGGACAGAAAAAATTACAAGCAAAGCTATTTTCATGCAAATGTTCATGCATATGTTGTTGCAACTTAACTGGAAATAACTAGAAATACGGACACATTTAATATGACATATGACCATCGCATATGGTTGTATGCAGGGTGGTTAATCATTCCTAAGTGAACACGTCCTGCCTCTTGTTCATTAGGGTACATAACGAAAAAAATAAAATTCAAAAGCGATCTGCAACAGAAAAAAACGAAAGATTGAGCTTTTCTCAAGTCCAGGAAGTCCCTCCCAGTTTCAATCCGCTTTTTTCTTCCATTTGGTGCCTAATGAACAGGACCCTGGTTCTCCATCACAGTAACCATCATGCCCACGTGTATTTGTACTTAATGCAAAATTAGTGTTTGTTATTGGATAAGTACAGGTAATGCCTCCCTGTTTCGGTCAGTTTTCTTACATTTGGTGCCTAATGAACATGCCCACCTGTATTTGTACTGTATGCGGTCCAGCTCCTGGTAGCTGATTCCCAGGTTGATGCCGATGGACCTCCAGTCCTGTCCGATCTGCAGGGAGATGGCCAGCAGGTTAGCCTCAGTCAGGTACCCGCTCTCTGGGTCTCCCAGGTTCAATGGAGGGTACTGGGGCTGCTCCCAGTCCATACCATTACTACCACCCTCTGAGTTTAGGCCCTGAGGGGAAGGGAGAGAGGGTGGTGAAGACAGGAAGTAGAGAAAGAGGCTCATACCATTATTACCCTATCAGAGTTCATAGCCTGAGTGGGTGGGAAAGTGTAAAATTAACCGTCTGGCTAAATCTTTTTTGTCCATTAAAAATATATATATATTTGCCTAGAAGGCCAGCATCCCGGAGTCGCCTCTTCACTGTTGACTTTGAGACTGGTGTTTTGCAGTGTACTATTTAATGAAGCTGCCAGTTGAGGACTTGTGAGGCGTCTGTTTCTCAAACTAGACACTAATGTACTTGTCCTCTTGCTCAGTTGTGCACCGGGGCCTCCCACTCCTCTTTCTATTCCGGTTAGAGCCAGTTTGCGCTGTTCTGTGAAGGGAGTAGTACACAGCATTGTACGAGATCTTCAGTTTCTTGGCAATTTCTTGCATGGAATAGCCTTCATTTCTCAGAACAAGAATAGACTGATGAGTTTCAGAATAAAGGTATTTGTTTCTAGCCATTTTGAGCCTGTAATTGAACCCACAAATGCTGATGCTCCAGATACTCAACTAGTCTAAAGGCCAGTTTTATTGCTTCTTTAATCAGAACAACAGTTGTCAGCTGTGCTAACATAATTGCAAAAGGGTTTTCTAATGATCAATTAGCCTTTTAAAATGATAAACTTGGATTAGCTAACACAACGTGCCATTGGAACACAGGAGTGATGGTTGCTGATAATGGGCCTCTGTACGCCTATGTAGATATTCCATGAAAAAATCAGCTGTTTCCAGCTACAATAGTAATTTACAACATTAATGTCTACACTGTATTTCTGATCAATTTGATGTTATTTTAAATTGACTTTTTTTTTTTTTTAACAAGGACATTTCTAAGTGACCCCAAACTTTTGAACGGTAGTGTAGATGCGGGGAGATCGCACACACAAAATACAGATTTGGTTAAAATAAAGTGAACCTGTTCTTTAGGTAAAAGACAAATACAGAGCCTATTCAGTACAAATACATTTTCCATATTTAAGTATACAGATTAACTGCATACTCAACTGTGCGAACGTGGCAAAAGTAGTATTAATGTAAAGGTCTGTAATAGTAGTAATGCCCTTTCTCTTCCAGAATAGGAAAGTACTGTCAGTTAGTGAGGGGGGTTATGGCAAATAGGAGTATAGACAGAGTTCTCCAGGAGACAGAATGTTGTCCTTATTTGATACCAAATGTATTATTTTTATATAATAACTCTAGGGGATTTAGTTGATGAAAAGAGAAGTGTTATGTATATCTTGTTTAATAGCGAGCCATGAAGGCGTGGAGGAATCTACCACGCCAGGGTATGCATCCAGCCAATAAACCAGTGCTCTAGCATTTGCAGCCCAATAATAATGCTGAAAATTTGGCAGGCTTGATTATGTGGGGGGGTTTTTTTGGGGGGGGGGGGGGGGGGAGAAGCAGCGTACTTTGTATCCCCACACAAAAAGGCAAGATGTTAAAATCCGCAGATTCTGAAAGCGATAAAGGAATTTGGTGACTGTAGCCATTTTAATAATACATCATAGATAGAGGCAAAACTCTCCAGATCTCAGTGTTACGCTTTAACATCTCTATCATGTCGAGATACTGTAGTTCCAATTATAAATCAATTCAGCATCCTTGGGGATGACAACACTTAAATATTTAATTTTGTCTCTTGTGATTTTTAAAAAGGTATATTTTAAACAAAAAAGTCTGGGTTTAAGTCGCCTTTAAGAGTGATTCGATGAGCTCCAACAGCGGTGGGAGTGACTCTTCGGGGTGTGAAAGGAACAAAATGACGCCATCCGCATATAGAGTGACAATGCAGTGATCAACCTTTCGCATGTTTAGCGGAGCAATGAAAACATGGCTCCTGATACTAATAGCTAGGTAGGGCTTCCATAGCAACGGACTCAAGGGGCACCCCTGGTGGCAGGAGCGTTGAAGTGAGAGCTGAAGCTGTCGGGAACGCATATACACTGAACAAAAATATAAAACGCAACATGTAAAGTGCTGGTCCCATGTTTCATGAGCTGAAATAAAAGTTCCCAGAAATGTTCCATACGCACAAAAATCTTATTTCTCTCAAATGTTGTGAACAAATGTGTTTACATCCCTGTTAGTGAGCATTTCTCCTTTGTCAAGATAATCCATCCACCTGACAGATGTGGCATATCAAGAACCTGATTAAACAGCATGCACATTACACAGGTGCACCTTGTGCAGGGGACAATAAAAGGCCACTAAAATGTGCAGTTTTGTCACACAACACAATGCCACAGATGTCTCAAGTTTTGAGGGAGCATGCAATTGGCATGCTGACTGCAGGAATGTCCACCAGAGCTGTTGCCAGAGAATTGAATGTACATTTCTCTACCATAAGCCGCATCCAACATTGTTTTAGAGAATTTGTCAGTGCGTCCAACAGGCCTCACAACCACAGACCACGTGTAACCACGCCAGCCCAGGACCTCCACATCCGGCTTCTTCACCTGCGGGATCATCTGAGATCAGCCACCAGGGCAGCTGATGAAACAGAGGAGTATTTCTGTCTGGCGAAAAAGGTATTTTGATTGGCTGGGCCTGGCTCCGAAATCGGTGGGCCACCCATGGCTACGCCCCTGCCCAGTCCAACTCGGTAAAATCGTTGCATATATATTTATTTATGATTATTTATTGATTTATTTTCTCCTCAGAATAGTATTTCAACCCAAGAGGCAAAACTAATTTACTACTGTCAGAATGTAGTTTCATTCCACTTGGTCAAAAGCAAACTTTTGAATCTTTGTCATGTTTGGAACACATGATGTCCATCAGTCGCCTGACGATTGGAAAATGAGAATCTGCCTGGGATAAAACCAGTTTTGTCATGATGAATTATAGTCGAAATGCATTTATTTAGTCTGTTTGCGAGTATTTTAGTAAACACCTTGGAGGGCAATAGGATGATGGATCCGTTTCATCTTTCTTTAATATATGGTGATAAAGACTCCGGGAGACTGCGAGTTTCAATACAATGTTTAAACATCCTCAACATAAGAGGAAATATGCCTTGTAAAACTATATTTTACAGAAAATATTGATTAATGTGCATTGTCCTAGAGAAAGAGAGACGAGGATTCAGGGACATTACCTTTAACAGTCTATTGAATATCAGGGACATTACCTTTAACAGTCTATTGAATATCAGGGACATTACCTTTAAAAGTCTATTGAATATCAGGGACATTACCTTTAAAAGTCTATTGCTTAGCACAGATGTGTTGGTTTGAATCCCAGCCAGAGTGAAGTGGAGGATGAGAGAAATGATAAGAAGATCCAATATTTACAAAGGATAGTGGTACTGGGTAGTGGGTACTCAAACATCTGACATGTCAAATCAAATGACATTTTATCGGTCAAATACACATGGTTAGCAGATGTTAATGCGAGTGTAACGAAATGTTTGTCCTGATACTTTGGAAAATAAAGACTTCACAAGCAGTTTGTGTGATCCCATATCTGTTAGTGCTGAATAGCCAACTCCTATGGTCATTGTCATGCCAGGCCAAACATAGAAGTTGGCTATACAGATGTAGGATCTTAATTTGATCACACTGTTGCAGGATAACTTTTCTGCAATTCAGGACATTTTAAATGTGTAGCGTATTTGAGGTTTAAAAAGGCTTCTGAAGATTTGTAATTTCTACTTTTAAATTACCGACTTGATTTTCCTTATCAATCCCTATAATAATGTCCATTAATTATAATCTATAGAAAAATGTGTGGTCATACACACATCCTTAAAAACATAGGTGCTGGGCTTATAAAGAATACTACATAGTCAATAACGTGGTGAACTGGGAGTTTAAAGAGTGTGTGGGCCTTTTTGTTCTTCATTAACTATAATCCACTTAATAATTCACATTTCCTGTTGCTGCGGGATTATTTTCCTTCTGTAGGAAACTGGCTCAAATTATGAGCCTACATCTGTACAGCACAAACAGATCTGGGAACAGGCTAGAGAAGGGTGTCTCTGACTGAGCATGCTCTGTTCTCTTACAGGAAGTCAGAGTGGTAAGGTGGCCAGCCATTGGCTGTTGTTCTCACTTACAGGAAGTCTGAGTGGTAAAGTGGCCAGCCATTGGCTGTCATGTCCTTTCCTTTTCCTGGCCACTTCCTGTGGTATGTCACTGGGAACCTCCCCTCGATAGAAAGACACCTGGAGAGGAGAGAGAACTTCAGAGAGAATATTCTTTCAATTTTATTTTATTTATTTAACCTTTATTTAACTAGGCAAGTCAGAACAAATTCTTATTTACAATGACGGCCTACCGAGGAACAGTTGGTTAACTGCCTTGTTCAGGGGCAGAACGTCGGGGATTCGATCCAGCAACCTTTTGGTTACTGGCCCAACACTCTAACCACTAGGCTACCTGCTGCCCCAAATAAAGAAACATATGTTTTTTATCCTCTTAAGGATCGGACCCTTTTTTTCAATTTTCGCCTAAAATGACCAAATCTAACTGCCTGTAGCTCAGGACCTGAAACAAGGATATGCATATTCTTGATACCATTTGAAAGGAAACACTTTGAAGTTTGTGGAAATGTGAAATTAATGTAGGAGAGTATAACACATTAGATCTGGTAAAAGAAAATACAAACAAAAATAACATTTTCAATTTTTTGGTTTTTATTCCATCTTTGCCAGCAGCATACCAATACTATATTGTATGTACTTCACCACCATGGCCTATTTATTGCCTTTACCTCCCTTATTTCACCTCATTTGCTCACATTGTATATAGACTTATTTTTCTACTGTATTATTGACTTAATGTTTGTTTTACTCCATGTGTAACTCTGTGTTGAACTGCTTTGCTTTATCTTGGCCAGGTCGCAGTTGTAAATGAGAACTTGTTCTCAACTTGCCTACCTGGTTAAATAAAGGTAAAATAAATAAATAAATATAGCTTCGTTATTGTTATGTACATTTCTTGTGTTACTTTTTGATTGATTCGATTTTTATTTTTTACTTTAGTTTATTTAATAAATATTTGTTCAATTCTATTTCTTGAACGGCATTGTTGGTTAAGGGCTTGTAAGTACGCATTTCACGGTAAGGTCTACACCCGTGTTTATATTCGGCGCATGTGACAAATAAAGTTTGATTTGAAGGGGCTTGAATTTGAGCTCTACCCATAGATTTCTCAGAACACTGAACCAATCACGGCGCAACTAGACAACATTACCAACCCCTACGCTCCGTATTTTCCACTGGCTGCCCCACCACAGAAAGCACTGAGCTAGACTGAAACACCTGCATTTTGGAGCTGCCTTACTCAAGAAAGCAAAACAGGTACCATGTTTGTATGCGGCTTCGTTAATTCAAATATTTTTTTGTAGTTTAACTTTTTTTTTTACATTGTTTGCAAACTAATATGTGGCACGTATTAACGCCCAAATAACATTTTTTATTAGCTAAACTGACGGGGCTCAAAACAGGTTGGGTCCCCGAATGACAGGTTGCCACTGAATCAGGTAGTCTTTTAAAAAATATATATTTTTCCCAACGGATTAGAGACATTTTTTCCCCTTTCATGCTGAGTGGTTATCAAAAGTGAGAGAGCTGGAAAGATTTTTCCAATAGGCTACGTTGAGGAACCATTGTCAATCTCAACGGATGTAAAAACAGACTTTGTTTACTAGCTTTTTGAGGCGAAGAAAATATTACTTTGAGAAGCTCCACAGTGGTGGTGAGACAAGACACCATGAGAAATAGTATCAGATCCCCCAAATGGGCACATTTATAGGCCTACATTTTATTAGCCCAAATTTATAGCCTATATTTATAGCCTATATTTATAGGCCTACATTTGTAGACCTACATGTATAATGTAGTAGGACTACATTTATTAGCCTAAATGTATAATGTAGTAGGCTTAAATTTATTAGCCTATATTTATAATGTAGTAGGACTACAATTATTAGCCTACATGTATAATGTAGTAGGCCTACATTTATTAGCCTATATTTATAATGTAGTAGGACTACATTTATTAGCCTATATTTATAATGTAGTAGGACTACATTTATTAGCCCACATTCATAGGACTACATTTATTAGCCCACATTTATAGGACTACATTTTTTAGCCCACATTTATAGGCCTACATTTATTAGCCTACATATATAATGTATGTAGGCCTACATTTATAGGCCTACATTTATAATGTAGTAGGACTACATTTATTAGCCGATATTTATAATGTATGTAGGCCTACATTTATTAGCCGATATTTATAATGTAGTAGGACTACATTTATTAGCCCACATTCATAGGACTACATTTTTTAGCCCACATTTATAGGCCTACATTTATTAGCCTACATATATAATGTATGTAGGCCTACATTTATAGGCCTACATTTATAATGTAGTAGGACTACATTTATTAGCCGATATTTATAATGTATGTAGGCCTACATTTATTAGCCGATATTTATAATGTAGTAAGACTACATTTATTAGCCGATATTTATAATGTATGTAGGCCTACATTTATTAGCCGATATTTATAATGTAGTAGTCCTACATTTAGTCCACTCAGACAGGCCTCCGCAATGGATTAGTCAACCCCACCAATAGAACTAACAACCAGGCTTGATGGGAGGAGGAAAAAGTAGGAATTGACTTATCAAACTGAAAATACCAATGAAAACATGTTATTTCTACCAATGAAAAGGTGTATATTTCTACCAATGAAAACATGTTATTTCTACCAATGAAAAGGTGTATATTTCTACCAATGAAAAGGTGTATATTTCTACCAATGAAAAGGTGTTATTTCTACCAATGAAAACGTGTTATTTCTACCAATGAAAATGTGTTATTTCTACCAATGAAAACGTGTTATTTCTACCTGCAAATGTGTGCTTGAGTATTGTTTTCTTTGGCAACTGTGGTACGAGCGGGATAAACACCTCCGTTCTCTACATTATCTTGGAACTAATGAACTGCGTCCTCCATTATTTCCAAGGTAATGTACAAAACGTTGGTGTTTATCCCTTACCTAATAAAGCACTTTATGAATAATGTATCATAGTTATAAAATGTCGGTATCTACTGTACACCCTCTCTCTGTCTGGGGTCACTAGTCTCTCACCTGACCCCTGATTGACCCCTCCTGCTTCTGTGTAGGACAAACGTACACCTCTTTGAGATTCTTCAACCGAGAGTAGAACACAAACGACAGTCTCCCTTCCGCACAGTCTGGTCTATCTGAAAGAGAGATGATGTAGTAGTATTTCACCCGGAAGATGTCCTTCAAATTGTATTTAAAATGTATAATTTCACAAATGTACCTGCGCTGACGTCTAGGCCCCTCTCGAAGCCAGCGAAGAACTGCTCTCCCTCCAACAGGTCACAGAGGTCTGAGGGTTGTGGGCCATCGTACTGCTCTGACAGAGACTGTACTCTGTTGTCCACCTGTTACACATTGTGATACGGCACATCAGATATTTACTGTACACATTATGACATCAACACACATTATGACATCAACACACGGTGGATATTCTAACATACCTGCACTTCTAAAACTTGCAGTGGAAAGTCTGATGTACTATGCATTTGATACAGCCACTGACTGTTCTTGGTCTCAGGAAGTGATGCTGCTGTAACACTGACTGTCCTTGGTCTCTTATCTTATATACACAGACCCACCTTGTTGACATGGCCGGCACTGTAGCAGAACCTGTTTGGGGTTGGTTCTAAAGTCGTGGCCAAAAGTTTTCAGAGTGACACAAATATTAATTTCCAAAGTTTGCTGCCTCAGTCTCTTTAGATATTGTTGTCAGATGTTACTATGGAATACTGAAGTATAATTACAAGCATTTCATAAGTGTCAAAGGCTTTTATTGACAATTACATGAAGTTGATGCAAAGAGTCAATACTTGCAGTGTTGACCCTTCTTTTTCAAGACCTCTGCAATCCGCCCTGGCATGCTGTCAATCAACTTCTGGGCCACATCCTGACTGATGGCAGCCCATTCTTGCATAATCAATGCTGGAGTTTGTGGGGTTTTGTTTGTTCACCCGCCTCTTGAGGATTGACCACAAGTTCTCAATGGGATTAAGGTCTGGGGAATTTCCTGGCCATGGACCAAAAATATCGATGTTTTGTTCCCCGAGCCACTTAGTTATCACTTTTGCCTTAAGGCAAGGTGTTCCTCATGCTGGAAAAGGCATTGTTCGTCACCAAACTGTTTCTGGATGGTTGGGAGAAGTTGCTCTCGGAGGATGTGTTGGTACCATTCTTTATTCATGGCTGTGTTCTTAGGCAAAATTGTGAGTGAGCCCACTCCCTTGGCTGAGAAGCAACCCCACACATGAATGGTCTCAGGATGCTTTACTGTTGGCATGACACAGGACTGATGGTAGCGCTCACCTTGTCTTCTCCGGACAAGCTTTTTTCCGGATGCCCCAAACAATCGGAAAGGGGATTCAGAGAAAATTACTTTACCCCAGTCCTCAGCAGTCCAATCCCTGTACCTTTTGCAGAATATCAGTCTGTCCCTGAAGTGGCTTCTTTGCTGCCCTTCTTGACACCAGGCCATCCTCCAAAAGTCTTCTCCTCACTGTGTGTACAGATGCACTCACACCTGCCTGCTGCCATTCCTGAGCAAGCTATGTACTGGTGGTGCCCCGATCCCGCAGCTGAATCAACTTTAGGAGACGGTCCTGGCTCTTGCTGGACTTTCTTGGGCGCCCTGAAGCCTTCTTCACAACAATTGAACCGCTCTTCTTGAAGTTCTTGATGATCCGCTAAATGGTTGATTTAGGTGCAATCTTACTGGCAGCAATATCCTTGCCTGTGAAGCCCTTTTTGTGCAAAGCAATGATGACTGCACCTGTTTCCTTGCAGGTAACCATGGTTGACAGAGGAAGAACAATGATTCCTAGCACCACCCTCCTTTTGAAGCTTCCAGTCTGTCATTCAAACTCAATCAGCATGACAGAGTGATCTCCAGCCTTGTCCTCATCAACACTCACACCTGTGTTAACGAGAGAATCACTGACATGATGTCAGCTGGTCCTTATGTGGCAGGGCTGAAATGCAGTGGAAATGTTTTGGGGGATTCAGTTCATTTGCATGGCAAAGAGGGACTTTGCAATTAATTGCAATTCATCTGATCACTCTTCATAACATTCTGGAGTATATGCAAATTGCCATCATACAAACTGAGGAACCAGACTTTGTTAAAATTAATATTTGTGTCATTCTCAAAACTTTTGGCCACGACTGTATTCTCCAACGCCAACTCTTACCACACAGATCATCAATTTCAGACTGAAGATCAATAAATAGATGGACGGCTTGATTGATTGGACCCACCTTGTCAGCAGGCAGGCACTGTAGCAGAACCTGTTTGGGGTCTGTTCTCCTCTGTAGCACAAGGAACTGAACCTGGAACTGCTTCAGTCTCTGGTAGACCCTACGGACCACACCGCTAACACAGCGCTGGGTAGTGTACCACAGCCAGTACCTAGGATAACATACACAAACTATTTAGACAGCGCTGGGTAGTGTACCACAGCCAGTACCTAGGATAACATACACAAACTATTTAGACAGCGCTGGGTAGTGTACCACAGCCACTACCTAGGATAACATACACAAACTATTTAGACAGCGCTGGGTAGTGTACCACAGCCACTACCTAGGATAACATACACAAACTATTTAGACAGCGCTGGGTAGTGTACCACAGCCACTACCTAGGATAACATACACAAACTATTTAGACAGCGCTGGGTAGTGTACCACAGCCACTACCTAGGATAACATACACAAACTATTTAGACAGCGCTGGGTAGTGTACCACAGCCACTACCTAGGATAACATACACAAACTATTTAGACAGCGCTGGGTAGTGTACCACAGCCACTACCTAGGATAACATACACAAACTATTTAGACAGCGCTGGGTAGTGTACCACAGCCACAACCTAGGATAACATACACAAACTATTTAAACAGAAATGTAGATGAACAATATTAACTTAACAACGTCAGCCTCAAGGACCAATGACAGAAGACAATACTCTAACACTATGCCCAGACCGGACGTGCGCCTGCGCAAATGTATTTTGTCCCCCCCACACCAGACGTGATCAGGACACGCAGGTTGAAATATCAAAACAAACTCTGAACCAACTATATTAATTTGGGGACAGGTCGAAAAGCATTCAACATTTATGGCAATTTAGCTAGTTAGCTTGCTGTTGCTAGCTAATTTGTCCTATTTAGCTAGCTTGCTGTTGCTAGCTAATTTGTCCTATTTAGCTAGCTTGCTGTTGCTAGCTAATTTGTCCTGGGATATAAACGTTGAGTTGTTATTTTACCTGAAATGCACAAGGTCCTCTACTCTGACAATTAATCCACACATAAAACGGTGAACCGAATCGTTTCTAGTCATCTCTCCTCCTTCCAGGCTTTTTCATCTTTAGACTTTATATTGCGATTTGCATCTAACTTTAATAGTATTAGCACGACAGACCAAGTTACCAAGTTCGTCTTTCAATCACCCACGTGGGTTTAACCAATGAGGAGATGGCACGTGGGTACCCGCTTCTATAAACCAATGAGGAGGTGGGAGAGGCAGGACTTGCACCACGTTCAGTACCACAAATTGAACTGACTTCTATTTTAGCGCTTGGCAACGCAGACGCTCGTTGGCGCGCGTGAGCAGTGTGGGTGTAATGACTGAATAACCACGGCTACGTGGAAATGTATTTTGCGACGCGAGCGCAAGTGACGCGAGCAGTGTGGGTGTAATGACTGAATAACCACGGCTACGTGGAAATGTATTTTACGACGCGAGCGCACGTGACGCGAGCAGTGTGGGTGTAATGACTGAATAACCACGGCTACGTGGAAATGTATTTTACGACGCGAGCGCACGTGACGCGAGCAGTGTGGGTGTAATGACTGAATAACCACGGCTACGTGGAAATGTATTTTACGACGCGAGCGCACGTGACGCGAGCAGTGTGGGTGTAATGACTGAATAACCACGGCTACGTGGAAATGTATTTTACGACGCGAGCGCACGTGACGCGAGCAGTGTGGGTGTAATGACTGAATAACCACGGCTACGTGGAAATGTATTTTACGACGCGAGCGCACGTGACGCGAGCAGTGTGGGTGTAATGACTGAATAACCACGGCTACGTGGAAATGTATTTTACGACGCGAGCGCACGTGACGCGAGCAGTGTGGGTGTAATGACTGAATAACCACGGCTACGTGGAAATGTATTTTACGACGCGAGCGCACGTGACGCGAGCAGTGTGGCCGGCGTGTTGGAAGAATGTTCATGTGATTGTTCAAGAAAGATTTTTGGGCTGCACCTCGTCTCATGTGAGTTAAAGCGCTGTCTACATCCCTCTTAAGTCCTAACTAGCCATTCCTACTGGCCATGTTCTGTTATAATCTCCACCCGGTACAGCAAGAAGAGAACTGGTTCCTCTCTGGGTTTCTTCCTAGGTTCCAGCCTTTCTAGGATAGTTTTTCCTAGCCACCGTGCTTCTACATCTGCATTGCTTGCTGTTTGGGGTTTCTGTACAGCACTTTGTGACATCAGCTGATGTAAGAAGGGCTTTATAAATACATTTGATTGATTGATTGATTGATTGATTACTGTAAAGCTGTGTGTTCATGTAGTCTGGAATAAGAGGACATTCCTACAGTAAAGCTGTGAGTTCATGTGGTCTGGAATAACAGGACATTCCTACAGTAAAGCTGTGTGTTCATGTGGTCTGGAATAACAGGACATTCCTACAGTAAAGCTGTGTGTTCATGTAGTCTGGAATAA
This sequence comes from Salmo salar, assembly GCF_965601325.2. Classification (NCBI taxonomy): domain Eukaryota; kingdom Metazoa; phylum Chordata; class Actinopteri; order Salmoniformes; family Salmonidae; genus Salmo; species Salmo salar. The sequence goes on along the minus strand of NC_138313.1, from coordinate 47,315,539 downwards.
CAGGACATTCCTACAGTAAAGCTGTGAGTTCATGTGGTCTGGAATAACAGGACATTCCTACAGTAAAGCTGTGAGTTCATGTAGTCTGGAATAACAGGACATTCCTACAGTAAAGCTGTGTGTTCATGTAGTCTGGAATAACAGGACATTCCTACAGTAAAGCTGTGTGTTCATGTAGTCTGGAATAACAGGACATTCCTACAGTAAAGCTGTGTGTTCATGTAGTCTGGAATAACAGGACATTCCTACAGTAAAGCTGTGAGTTCATGTAGTCTGGAATAACAGGACATTCCTACAGTAAAGCTGTGAGTTCATGTAGTCTGGAATAAGAGGACATTCCTACAGTAAAGCTGTGTGTTCATGTAGTCTGGAATAACAGGACATTCCTACAGTAAAGCTGTGTGTTCATGTAGTCTGGAATAACAGGACATTCCTACAGTAAAGCTGTGAGTTCATGTAGTCTGGAATAACAGGACATTCTTACAGTAAAGCTGTGTGTTCATGTAGTCTGGAATAACAGGACATTCCTACAGTAAAGCTGTGTGTTCATGTGGTCTGGAATAACAGGACATTCTTACAGTAAAGCTGTGTGTTCATGTGGTCTGGAATAACAGGACATTCCTACAGTAAAGCTGTGTGTTCATGTGGTCTGGAATAACAGGACATTCCTACAGTAAAGCTGTGTGTTCATGTAGTCTGGAATAACAGGACATTCCTACAGTAAAGCTGTGTGTTCATGTAGTCTGGAATAACAGGACATTCCTACAGTAAAGCTGTGTGTTCATGTAGTCTGGAATAACAGGACATTCCTACAGTAAAGCTGTGTGTTCATGTAGTCTGGAATAACAGGACATTCTTACAGTAAAGCTGTGTGTTCATGTAGTCTGGAATAACAGGACATTCCTACAGTAAAGCTGTGAGTTCATGTAGTCTGGAATAACAGGACATTCCTACAGTAAAGCTGTGTGTTCATGTAGTCTGGAATAACAGGACATTCTTACAGTAAAGCTGTGAGTTCATGTAGTCTGGAATAACAGGACATTCTTACAGTAAAGCTGTGTGTTCATGTAGTCTGGAATAACAGGACATTCCTACAGTAAAGCTGTGTGTTCATGTAGTCTGGAATAACAGGACATTCCTACAGTAAAGCTGTGAGTTCATGTAGTCTGGAATAACAGGACATTCCTACAGTAAAGCTGTGTGTTCATGTAGTCTGGAATAACAGGACATTCCTACAGTAAAGCTGTGAGTTCATGTGGTCTGGAATAACAGGACATTCTTACAGTAAAGCTGTGTGTTCATGTAGTCTGGAATAACAGGACATTCCTACAGTAAAGCTGTGTGTTCATGTAGTCTGGAATAACAGGACATTCCTACAGTAAAGCTGTGTGTTCATGTAGTCTGGAATAACAGGACATTCTTACAGTAAAGCTGTGTGTTCATGTAGTCTGGAATAACAGGACATTCCTACAGTAAAGCTGTGAGTTCATGTAGTCTGGAATAACAGGACATTCCTACAGTAAAGCTGTGTGTTCATGTAGTCTGGAATAACAGGACATTCCTACAGTAAAGCTGTGTGTTCATGTAGTCTGGAATAACAGGACATTCCTACAGTAAAGCTGTGAGTTCATGTAGTCTGGAATAACAGGACATTCTTACAGTAAAGCTGTGTGTTCATGTAGTCTGGAATAACAGGACATTCCTACAGTAAAGCTGTGAGTTCATGTGGTCTGGAATAACAGGACATTCCTACAGTAAAGCTGTGAGTTCATGTAGTCTGGAATAACAGGACATTCCTACAGTAAAGCTGTGAGTTCATGTGGTCTGGAATAACAGGACATTCCTACAGTAAAGCTGTGTGTTCATGTAGTCTGGAATAACAGGACATTCCTACAGTAAAGCTGTGTGTTCATGTAGTCTGGAATAACAGGACATTCTTACAGTAAAGCTGTGTGTTCATGTAGTCTGGAATAACAGGACATTCCTACAGTAAAGCTGTGTGTTCATGTAGTCTGGAATAACAGGACATTCTTACAGTAAAGCTGTGTGTTCATGTAGTCTGGAATAACAGGACATTCTTACAGTAAAGCTGTGTGTTCATGTAGTCTGGAATAACAGGACATTCCTACAGTAAAGCTGTGTGTTCATGTAGTCTGGAATAACAGGACATTCTTACAGTAAAGCTGTGAGTTCATGTAGTCTGGAATAACAGGACATTCTTACAGTAAAGCTGTGAGTTCATGTGGTCTGGAATAACAGGACATTCCTACAGTAAAGCTGTGTGTTCATGTAGTCTGGAATAACAGGACATTCTTACAGTAAAGCTGTGTGTTCATGTAGTCTGGAATAACAGGACATTCTTACAGTAAAGCTGTGTGTTCATGTAGTCTGGAATAACAGGACATTCCTACAGTAAAGCTGTGTGTTCATGTAGTCTGGAATAACAGGACATTCCTACAGTAAAGCTGTGTGTTCATGTAGTCTGGAATAACAGGACATTCTTACAGTAAAGCTGTGAGTTCATGTAGTCTGGAATAACAGGACATTCCTACAGTAAAGCTGTGAGTTCATGTAGTCTGGAATAACAGGACATTCCTACAGTAAAGCTGTGAGTTCATGTAGTCTGGAATAACAGGACATTCCTACAGTAAAGCTGTGAGTTCATGTAGTCTGGAATAACAGGACATTCCTACAGTAAAGCTGTGTGTTCATGTAGTCTGGAATAACAGGACATTCCTACAGTAAAGCTGTGAGTTCATGTGGTCTGGAATAACAGGACATTCTTACAGTAAAGCTGTGTGTTCATGTAGTCTGGAATAACAGGACATTCCTACAGTAAAGCTGTGTGTTCATGTAGTCTGGAATAACAGGACATTCCTACAGTAAAGCTGTGTGTTCATGTAGTCTGGAATAACAGGACATTCTTACAGTAAAGCTGTGTGTTCATGTAGTCTGGAATAACAGGACATTCCTACAGTAAAGCTGTGAGTTCATGTAGTCTGGAATAACAGGACATTCCTACAGTAAAGCTGTGTGTTCATGTAGTCTGGAATAACAGGACATTCCTACAGTAAAGCTGTGTGTTCATGTAGTCTGGAATAACAGGACATTCCTACAGTAAAGCTGTGAGTTCATGTAGTCTGGAATAACAGGACATTCTTACAGTAAAGCTGTGTGTTCATGTAGTCTGGAATAACAGGACATTCCTACAGTAAAGCTGTGTGTTCATGTGGTCTGGAATAACAGGACATTCCTACAGTAAAGCTGTGTGTTCATGTAGTCTGGAATAACAGGACATTCCTACAGTAAAGCTGTGTGTTCATGTAGTCTGGAATAACAGGACATTCTTACAGTAAAGCTGTGTGTTCATGTAGTCTGGAATAACAGGACATTCCTACAGTAAAGCTGTGTGTTCATGTAGTCTGGAATAACAGGACATTCCTACAGTAAAGCTGTGTGTTCATGTAGTCTGGAATAACAGGACATTCTTACAGTAAAGCTGTGTGTTCATGTAGTCTGGAATAACAGGACATTCCTACAGTAAAGCTGTGTGTTCATGTGGTCTGGAATAACAGGACATTCCTACAGTAAAGCTGTGTGTTCATGTAGTCTGGAATAACAGGACATTCCTACAGTAAAGCTGTGAGTTCATGTAGTCTGGAATAACAGGACATTCCTACAGTAAAGCTGTGAGTTCATGTGGTCTGGAATAACAGGACATTCCTACAGTAAAGCTGTGTGTTCATGTAGTCTGGAATAACAGGACATTCCTACAGTAAAGCTGTGTGTTCATGTAGTCTGGAATAACAGGACATTCTTACAGTAAAGCTGTGTGTTCATGTAGTCTGGAATAACAGGACATTCCTACAGTAAAGCTGTGTGTTCATGTAGTCTGGAATAACAGGACATTCCTACAGTAAAGCTGTGTGTTCATGTAGTCTGGAATAACAGGACATTCCTACAGTAAAGCTGTGTGTTCATGTAGTCTGGAATAACAGGACATTCTTACAGTAAAGCTGTGTGTTCATGTAGTCTGGAATAACAGGACATTCCTACAGTAAAGCTGTGTGTTCATGTAGTCTGGAATAACAGGACATTCCTACAGTAAAGCTGTGTGTTCATGTAGTCTGGAATAACAGGACATTCCTACAGTAAAGCTGTGTGTTCATGTAGTCTGGAATAACAGGACATTCCTACAGTAAAGCTGTGTGTTCATGTGGTCTGGAATAACAGGACATTCCTACAGTAAAGCTGTGTGTTCATGTAGTCTGGAATAACAGGACATTCCTACAGTAAAGCTGTGTGTTCATGTAGTCTGGAATAACAGGACATTCTTACAGTAAAGCTGTGTGTTCATGTAGTCTGGAATAACAGGACATTCCTACTGTAAAGCTGTGTGTTCATGTAGTCTGGAATAACAGGACATTCCTACAGTAAAGCTGTGTGTTCATGTAGTCTGGAATAACAGGACATTCCTACAGTAAAGCTGTGTGTTCATGTAGTCTGGAATAACAGGACATTCCTACAGTAAAGCTGTGTGTTCATGTAGTCTGGAATAACAGGACATTCCTACAGTAAAGCTGTGTGTTCATGTAGTCTGGAATAACAGGACATTCCTACAGTAAAGCTGTGAGTTCATGTAGTCTGGAATAACAGGACATTCCTACAGTAAAGCTGTGTGTTCATGTAGTCTGGAATAACAGGACATTCTTACAGTAAAGCTGTGTGTTCATGTAGTCTGGAATAACAGGACATTCCTACAGTAAAGCTGTGTGTTCATGTAGTCTGGAATAACAGGACATTCCTACAGTAAAGCTGTGTGTTCATGTAGTCTGGAATAACAGGACATTCTTACAGTAAAGCTGTGTGTTCATGTGGTCTGGAATAACAGGACATTCCTACAGTAAAGCTGTGTGTTCATGTGGTCTGGAATAACAGGACATTCCTACAGTAAAGCTGTGTGTTCATGTGGTCTGGAATAACAGGACATTCTTACAGTAAAGCTGTGTGTTCATGTAGTCTGGAATAACAGGACATTCTTACAGTAAAGCTGTGAGTTCATGTAGTCTGGAATAACAGGACATTCCTACAGTAAAGCTGTGTGTTCATGTAGTCTGGAATAACAGGACATTCCTACAGTAAAGCTGTGTGTTCATGTAGTCTGGAATAACAGGACATTCCTACAGTAAAGCTGTGTGTTCATGTGGTCTGGAATAACAGGACATTCCTACAGTAAAGCTGTGTGTTCATGTAGTCTGGAATAACAGGACATTCCTACAGTAAAGCTGTGTGTTCATGTAGTCTGGAATAACAGGACATTCCTACAGTAAAGCTGTGTGTTCATGTAGTCTGGAATAACAGGACATTCTTACAGTAAAGCTGTGTGTTCATGTAGTCTGGAATAACAGGACATTCTTACAGTAAAGCTGTGAGTTCATGTGGTCTGGAATAACAGGACATTCTTACAGTAAAGCTGTGTGTTCATGTAGTCTGGAATAACAGGACATTCTTACAGTAAAGCTGTGTGTTCATGTAGTCTGGAATAACAGGACATTCCTACAGTAAAGCTGTGTGTTCATGTAGTCTGGAATAACAGGACATTCCTACAGTAAAGCTGTGTGTTCATGTAGTCTGGAATAACAGGACATTCCTACAGTAAAGCTGTGTGTTCATGTAGTCTGGAATAACAGGACATTCCTACAGTAAAGCTGTGTGTTCATGTAGTCTGGAATAACAGGACATTCCTACAGTAAAGCTGTGTGTTCATGTAGTCTGGAATAACAGGACATTCCTACAGTAAAGCTGTGTGTTCATGTAGTCTGGAATAACAGGACATTCCTACAGTAAAGCTGTGTGTTCATGTAGTCTGGAATAACAGGACATTCCTACAGTAAAGCTGTGAGTTCATGTAGTCTGGAATAACAGGACATTCCTACAGTAAAGCTGTGTGTTCATGTAGTCTGGAATAACAGGACATTCCTACAGTAAAGCTGTGTGTTCATGTGGTCTGGAATAACAGGAACTCACCAGGAGAAGTGAGTGATGTAGAAGATAGCGTACAGCTGGGTGACGTAGAGGGACACCTGTGAGGTTATGTCTGTCCAGGTGTGGGCGCTGGGGTCTCCATGAAGCAGGTGGAGACAGGACAGGTCTACTGTATGACCTGGGACAACAACAACATGGTTAAATGAATGCAGGTAGAGCTGGGGTCTCCATGGAGACAGGACAGGTCTACTGTATGACCTGGGACAACAACAACATGGTTAAATGAATAAAAGTCCTCCATGGAGACAGGACAAGTCTACTTGAAGTCATTTCTGAAACGGCTAGAAGGGCTGAAAGCCAAGCGGAATAACCATTCTGCTAACACCTATCCAATCATGTCAGATCTGAAGTGGAGAGGAAAGAAATGAAAGCGTTGAACAGTTTTCAAACAGGACACCAGTAGCCTACCAGCGAGTCCAGTCGGCAGAGGGACCTGCACCTTGATTGGCTGGAGGAATTGGATGCTGGGGTCTTGAGAGAGACAGAGGAGGGGACTGACTCTGGCCTGAGGGTCTCCACACAACGTCTGGACCTCAGTGACAGACACCTGTAACACCTGTAGACAGAGAAGAGTGAGCAGGGATTGGATCTACATACCCACTGCTGAAAAGATCAGCAGGAAAGCACAGTAAACGTGTCCAAAATACAGAGGATACTAGCTAGTACGATGCTCTCTGGAAGAACCCGTGTCTAGTGAATACATCTGGACTGTACCTGTAGAGTGTCTGGTGAATACTGGACTGTACCTGTAGAGTGTCTGGTGAATACTGGACTGTACCTGTAGAGTGTCTGGTGAATACTGGACTGTACCTGTAGAGTGTCTGGTGAATACTGGACTGTACCTGTAGAGTGTCTGGTGAATACTGGACTGTACCTGTAGAGTGATGGTGAATACTGGACTGTACCTGTAGAGTGTCTGGTGAATACTGGACTGTACCTGTAGAGTGATGGTGAATACTGGACTGTACCTGTAGAGTGATGGTGAATACTGGACTGTACCTGTAGAGTGTCTGGTGAATACTGGACTGTACCTGTAGAGTGATGGTGAATACTGGACTGTACCTGTAGAGTGATGGTGAATACTGGACTGTACCTGTAGAGTGTCTGGTGAATACTGGACTGTACCTGTAGAGTGTCTGGTGAATACTGGACTGTACCTGTAGAGTGTCTGGTGAATACTGGACTGTACCTGTAGAGTGTCTGGTGAATACTGGACTGTACCTGTAGAGTGTCTGGTGAATACTGGACTGTACCTGTAGAGTGTCTGGTGAATACTGGACTGTACCTGTAGAGTGTCTGGTGAATACTGGACTGTACCTGTAGAGTGTCTGGTGAATACTGGACTGTACCTGTAGAGTGTCTGGTGAATACTGGACTGTACCTGTAGAGTGTCTGGTGAATACTGGACTGTACCTGTAGAGTGTCTGGTGAATACTGGACTGTACCTGTAGAGTGATGGTGAATACTGGACTGTACCTGTAGAGTGTCTGGTGAATACTGGACTGTACCTGTAGAGTGATGGTGAATACTGGACTGTACCTGTAGAGTGTCTGGTGAATACTGGACTGTACCTGTAGAGTGATGGTGAATACTGGACTGTACCTGTAGAGTGTCTGGTGAATACTGGACTGTACCTGTAGAGTGTCTGGTGAATACTGGACTGTACCTGTAGAGTGTCTGGTGAATACTGGACTGTACCTGTAGAGTGTCTGGTGAATACTGGACTGTACCTGTAGAGTGATGGTGAATACTGGACTGTACCTGTAGAGTGTCTGGTGAATACTGGACTGTACCTGTAGAGTGATGGTGAATACTGGACTGTACCTGTAGAGTGACGGTGAATACTGGACTGTACCTGTAGAGTGATGGTGAATACTGGACTGTACCTGTAGAGTGACAGTGAATACTGGACTGTACCTGTAGAGTGTCTGGTGAATACTGGACTGTACCTGTAGAGTGATGGTGAATACTGGACTGTACCTGTAGAGTGGTGATGAATACTGGACTGTACCTGTAGAGTGATGGTGAATACTGGACTGTACCTGTAGAGTGATGGTGAATACTGGACTGTACCTGTAGAGTGTCTGGTGAATACTGGACTGTACCTGTAGAGTGATGGTGAATACTGGACTGTACCTGTAGAGTGATGGTGAATACTGGACTGTACCTGTAGAGTGATGGTGAATACTGGACTGTACCTGTAGAGTGATGGTGAATACTGGACTGTACCTGTAGAGTGATGGTGAATACTGGACTGTACCTGTAGAGTGTCTGGTGAATACTGGACTGTACCTGTAGAGTGATGGTGAATACTGGACTGTACCTGTAGAGTGATGGTGAATACTGGACTGTACCTGTAGAGTGTCTGGTGAATACTGGACTGTACCTGTAGAGTGTCTGGTGAATACTGGACTGTACCTGTAGAGTGTCTGGTGAATACTGGACTGTACCTGTAGAGTGTCTGGTGAATACTGGACTGTACCTGTAGAGTGTCTGGTGAATACTGGACTGTACCTGTAGAGTGTCTGGTGAATACTGGACTGTACCTGTAGAGTGTCTGGTGAATACTGGACTGTACCTGTAGAGTGTCTGGTGAATACTGGACTGTACCTGTAGAGTGATGGTGAATACTGGACTGTACCTGTAGAGTGTCTGGTGAATACTGGACTGTACCTGTAGAGTGTCTGGTGAATACTGGACTGTACCTGTAGAGTGTCTGGTGAATACTGGACTGTACCTGTAGAGTGTCTGGTGAATACTGGACTGTACCTGTAGAGTGTCTGGTGAATACTGGACTGTACCTGTAGAGTGATGGTGAATACTGGACTGTACCTGTAGAGTGTCTGGTGAATACTGGACTGTACCTGTAGAGTGATGGTGAATACTGGACTGTACCTGTAGAGTGATGGTGAATACTGGACTGTACCTGTAGAGTGTCTGGTGAATACTGGACTGTACCTGTAGAGTGATGGTGAATACTGGACTGTACCTGTAGAGTGATGGTGAATACTGGACTGTACCTGTAGAGTGTCTGGTGAATACTGGACTGTACCTGTAGAGTGTCTGGTGAATACTGGACTGTACCTGTAGAGTGTCTGGTGAATACTGGACTGTACCTGTAGAGTGTCTGGTGAATACTGGACTGTACCTGTAGAGTGTCTGGTGAATACTGGACTGTACCTGTAGAGTGTCTGGTGAATACTGGACTGTACCTGTAGAGTGTCTGGTGAATACTGGACTGTACCTGTAGAGTGTCTGGTGAATACTGGACTGTACCTGTAGAGTGTCTGGTGAATACTGGACTGTACCTGTAGAGTGTCTGGTGAATACTGGACTGTACCTGTAGAGTGTCTGGTGAATACTGGACTGTACCTGTAGAGTGTCTGGTGAATACTGGACTGTACCTGTAGAGTGATGGTGAATACTGGACTGTACCTGTAGAGTGTCTGGTGAATACTGGACTGTACCTGTAGAGTGATGGTGAATACTGGACTGTACCTGTAGAGTGTCTGGTGAATACTGGACTGTACCTGTAGAGTGATGGTGAATACTGGACTGTACCTGTAGAGTGTCTGGTGAATACTGGACTGTACCTGTAGAGTGTCTGGTGAATACTGGACTGTACCTGTAGAGTGTCTGGTGAATACTGGACTGTACCTGTAGAGTGTCTGGTGAATACTGGACTGTACCTGTAGAGTGATGGTGAATACTGGACTGTACCTGTAGAGTGTCTGGTGAATACTGGACTGTACCTGTAGAGTGATGGTGAATACTGGACTGTACCTGTAGAGTGACGGTGAATACTGGACTGTACCTGTAGAGTGATGGTGAATACTGGACTGTACCTGTAGAGTGACAGTGAATACTGGACTGTACCTGTAGAGTGTCTGGTGAATACTGGACTGTACCTGTAGAGTGATGGTGAATACTGGACTGTACCTGTAGAGTGGTGATGAATACTGGACTGTACCTGTAGAGTGATGGTGAATACTGGACTGTACCTGTAGAGTGATGGTGAATACTGGACTGTACCTGTAGAGTGTCTGGTGAATACTGGACTGTACCTGTAGAGTGATGGTGAATACTGGACTGTACCTGTAGAGTGATGGTGAATACTGGACTGTACCTGTAGAGTGATGGTGAATACTGGACTGTACCTGTAGAGTGATGGTGAATACTGGACTGTACCTGTAGAGTGATGGTGAATACTGGACTGTACCTGTAGAGTGTCTGGTGAATACTGGACTGTACCTGTAGAGTGATGGTGAATACTGGACTGTACCTGTAGAGTGATGGTGAATACTGGACTGTACCTGTAGAGTGTCTGGTGAATACTGGACTGTACCTGTAGAGTGTCTGGTGAATACTGGACTGTACCTGTAGAGTGTCTGGTGAATACTGGACTGTACCTGTAGAGTGTCTGGTGAATACTGGACTGTACCTGTAGAGTGTCTGGTGAATACTGGACTGTACCTGTAGAGTGTCTGGTGAATACTGGACTGTACCTGTAGAGTGTCTGGTGAATACTGGACTGTACCTGTAGAGTGTCTGGTGAATACTGGACTGTACCTGTAGAGTGATGGTGAATACTGGACTGTACCTGTAGAGTGTCTGGTGAATACTGGACTGTACCTGTAGAGTGATGGTGAATACTGGACTGTACCTGTAGAGTGTCTGGTGAATACTGGACTGTACCTGTAGAGTGTCTGGTGAATACTGGACTGTACCTGTAGAGTGTCTGGTGAATACTGGACTGTACCTGTAGAGTGTCTGGTGAATACTGGACTGTACCTGTAGAGTGATGGTGAATACTGGACTGTACCTGTAGAGTGTCTGGTGAATACTGGACTGTACCTGTAGAGTGATGGTGAATACTGGAATGTACCTGTAGAGTGATGGTGAATACTGGACTGTACCTGTAGAGTGATGGTGAATACTGGACTGTACCTGTAGAGTGATGGTGAATACTGGACTGTACCTGTAGAGTGTCTGGTGAATACTGGACTGTACCTGTAGAGTGTCTGGTGAATACTGGACTGTACCTGTAGAGTGATGGTGAATACTGGACTGTACCTGTAGAGTGTCTGGTGAATACTGGACTGTACCTGTAGAGTGATGGTGAATACTGGACTGTACCTGTAGAGTGATGGTGAATACTGGACTGTACCTGTAGAGTGATGGTGAATACTGGACTGTACCTGTAGAGTGTCTGGTGAATACTGGACTGTACCTGTAGAGTGTCTGGTGAATACTGGACTGTACCTGTAGAGTGATGGTGAATACTGGACTGTACCTGTAGAGTGATGGTGAATACTGGACTGTACCTGTAGAGTGATGATGAATACTGGACTGTACCTGTAGAGTGTCTGGTGAATACTGGACTGTACCTGTAGAGTGTCTGGTGAATACTGGACTGTACCTGTAGAGTGTCTGGTGAATACTGGACTGTACCTGTAGAGTGTCTGGTGAATACTGGACTGTACCTGTAGAGTGACGGTGAATACTGGACTGTACCTGTAGTGTCTGGTGAATACTGGACTGTACCTGTAGAGTGATGGTGAATACTGGACTGTACCTGTAGAGTGATGGTGAATACTGGACTGTACCTGTAGAGTGTCTGGTGAATACTGGACTGTACCTGTAGAGTGATGGTGAATACTGGACTGTACCTGTAGAGTGATGGTGAATACTGGACTGTACCTGTAGAGTGATGGTGAATACTGGACTGTACCTGTAGAGTGATGGTGAATACTGGACTGTACCTGTAGAGTGATGGTGAATACTGGACTGTACCTGTAGAGTGATGGTGAATACTGGACTGTACCTGTAGAGTGACGGTGAATACTGGACTGTACCTGTAGAGTGACTGGTGAATACTGGACTGTACCTGTAGAGTGATGGTGAATACTGGACTGTACCTGTAGAGTGATGGTGAATACTGGACTGTACCTGTAGAGTGTCTGGTGAATACTGGACTGTACCTGTAGAGTGATGGTGAATACTGGACTGTACCTGTAGAGTGATGGTGAATACTGGACTGTACCTGTAGAGTGATGGTGAATACTGGACTGTACCTGTAGAGTGTCTGGTGAATACTGGACTGTACCTGTAGAGTGTCTGGTGAATACTGGACTGTACCTGTAGAGTGTCTGGTGAATACTGGACTGTACCTGTAGAGTGATGGTGAATACTGGACTGTACCTGTAGAGTGATGGTGAATACTGGACTGTACCTGTAGAGTGATGGTGAATACTGGACTGTACCTGTAGAGTGATGGTGAATACTGGACTGTACCTGTAGAGTGATGGTGAATACTGGACTGTACCTGTAGAGTGGTGATGAATACTGGACTGTACCTGTAGAGTGATGGTGAATACTGGACTGTACCTGTAGAGTGATGGTGAATACTGGACTGTACCTGTAGAGTGATGGTGAATACTGGACTGTACCTGTAGAGTGATGGTGAATACTGGACTGTACCTGTAGGTGTCTGGTGAATACTGGACTGTACCTGTAGAGTGATGGTGAATACTGGACTGTACCTGTAGTGTCTGGTGAATACTGGACTGTACCTGTAGAGTGATGGTGAATACTGGACTGTACCTGTAGAGTGATGGTGAATACTGGACTGTACCTGTAGAGTGACGGTGAATACTGGACTGTACCTGTAGAGTGACAGTGAATACTGGACTGTACCTGTAGAGTGTCTGGTGAATACTGGACTGTACCTGTAGAGTGATGGTGAATACTGGACTGTACCTGTAGAGTGATGGTGAATACTGGACTGTACCTGTAGAGTGATGGTGAATACTGGACTGTACCTGTAGAGTGATGGTGAATACTGGACTGTACCTGTAGAGTGATGGTGAATACTGGACTGTACCTGTAGAGTGTCTGGTGAATACTGGACTGTACCTGTAGAGTGATGGTGAATACTGGACTGTACCTGTAGAGTGATGGTGAATACTGGACTGTACCTGTAGAGTGATGGTGCGTGTCTGAACAGTGCAGTCCGGGGGGAAGGTCAGTTTGATGCCTGCGTCTGTACGTGACACCAACAGCGTCCCCTCTGGTGTCACAGAGCAACTGTCCCTGACTGGACGACCCACTGCCACAAACCAGGAAAACTGTCTCACTGAGACGCAGGCCAGCTATGGAGACAGATTTGTTATTTCATTCTTTTTACATTTAAATAGGAAAGTCAAGAATGCATTCTTATACAGAGAGAGACACAGACAGACAGACAGACAGACAGACAGACAGACAGACAGACAGACAGACAGACAGACAGACAGACAGACAGACAGACAGACAGACAGACAGACAGACAGACAGACAGACAGACAGACAGAGGAGATATTTGTCTGCTGTACAAATCAGAACCTCAATCTTACACCGTATTCACTTCTGGAGATCAGACAGGGTTTGTTTGGTATAAGCAATATAGCTAAACCCTCAACCCAGCACATCAGATCGCTCTCTTCAAATCTCAGATCTCCAGAAGTGAACAGGACGTAGGGTCTAGGGGGTCGATCCGGGACTGAGCCAAGGAGTTTGATCATATTTTCATGCACGCCATATTAAAAAGCAGTGTTGTGTTCTGTACACTACCCTGGCAGGTCGTCCTCCGGGGTGACTGCTGTGTCCTATACTGCCCCTTCTGGTCTCAGTGGGTAGTGTACTCCACTGCTGTCCATCAAACCTCCTCACAACCACCTCCCCTCTCCTGGACCGGTGGTACGGTACACACACCTCCACTGGCTGGAGAGGAGAGGAGAGGAGACGAGGGGAGAGGGGAGGAGAGGAGGGGAGAGGGGAGGAGAGGGGAGGGGGGAGAGGAGGGGAGGAGAGGGGAGGGGGAGAGGAGGGGAGGGGCGGGGAGGGGAGAGGGGAGGGGCGGGGAGAGGGGAGGGGAGAGGAGGGGAGAGGGGAGGGGCGGGGAGAGGGGAGGGGAGAGGGGAGGGGGGAGGGGAATATGTTCAGAAAAAAGATGAGTATCAGAGTAGAAGAGACCAATGAGAGAAGCTCGTAGACACACACTGAAAAAGGCTTTGTCCCAAATATCTGTATGCTGCACGAAAAAAGAAATGTCAAACTCCTGAAAAGAAGATACATGTGTCTGTCTACTTTGTGTGTGAACCTACAGTTCTTTCCATTGATATGTATCACACCATTAATTATACGACTACCGTTTCCAGGCTACCTTTAAAAAGGAGATCCTGTGTGGGAGGAGTTCCAGTGGTCGACTCAGCAGGAAGTCATGCTCCTCTAACCACACCCATTTCCTATCTGGCTTACGCTCCGCCCACTGCAGCGTGGTGGTCGTCGCTAGGCAACCCGAGGGAAACAGTAGCTCCGCTCCCCCTGGGAGGAACACATGACAACCAGCAGACGACACACAGAACCTGGTGGGAGAGGAACAACAATAACAACACCTAGCTTTAACTGACAAATACACAAGGAAACAACTGTGTTGATATCTGAGATCAGCACCCGTCAAGTCAAAGTAACACTGTGTTGTACCTGTGTCGATTCAGTCCAAGGTGTAACTCTGGAACGCGTGTTTCCACCTGGTCTGAGGAGGACAGAGGACGATTAACGAAGGAACGATTTACAAAACTAGGATCACACTGCAAATAGTCAATACCTACAGGAAGGTCACTTAGAGCTTCCTTCACCAAGTATGGGTGGTAGTGGTAGAGGGGGTAGAGTTAGTGGTACTAACCAGGTGGTAGTGGTAGAGGGGGTAGAGTTAGTGGTACTAACCAGGTGGTAGTGGTAGAGGGGGTAGAGTTAGTGGTACTAACCAGGTGGTAGTGGTAGAGGGGGTAGAGTTAGTGGTACTAACCAGGTGGTAGTGGTAGAGGGGGTAGAGTTAGTGGTACTAACCAGGTGGTAGTGGTAGAGGGGGTAGAGTTAGTGGTACTAACCAGGTGGTAGTGGTAGAGGGGGTAGAGTGGTACTAACCAGGTGGTAGTGGTAGAGGGGGTAGAGTTAGTGGTACTAACCAGGTGGTAGTGGTAGAGGGGGTAGAGTTAGTGGTACTAACCAGGTGGTAGTGGTAGAGGGGGTAGAGTTAGTGGTACTAACCAGGTGGTAGTGGTAGAGGGGGTAGAGTTAGTGGTACTAACCAGGTGGTAGTGGTAGAGGGGGTAGAGTTAGTGGTAGTAACCAGGTGGTAGTGGTAGAGGGGTTAGAGTTAGTGGTACTAACCAGGTGGTAGTGGTAGAGGGGGTAGAGTTAGTGGTACTAACCAGGTGGTAGTGGTGGAGGGGGTAGAGTGGTACTAACCAGGTGGTAGTGGTAGAGGGGGTAGAGTTAGTGGTACTAACCAGGTGGTAGTGGTAGAGGGGGTAGAGTTAGTGGTACTAACCAGGTGGTAGTGGTAGAGGGGGTAGAGTTAGTGGTACTAACCAGGTGGTAGTGGTAGAGGGGGTAGAGTTAGTGGTACTAACCAGGTGGTAGTGGTAGAGGGGGTAGAGTTAGTGGTAGTAACCAGGTGGTAGTGGTAGAGGGGTTAGAGTTAGTGGTACTAACCAGGTGGTAGTGGTAGAGGGGGTAGAGTTAGTGGTACTAACCAGGTGGTAGTGGTGGAGGGGGTAGAGTGGTACTAACCAGGTGGTAGTGGTAGAGGGGGTAGAGTTAGTGGTACTAACCAGGTGGTAGTGGTAGAGGGGGTAGAGTGGTACTAACCAGGTGGTAGTGGTAGAGGGGGTAGAGTTAGTGGTACTAACCAGGTGGTAGTGGTAGAGGGGGTAGAGTGGTACTAACCAGGTGGTAGTGGTAGAGGGGGTAGAGTTAGTGGTACTAACCAGGTGGTAGTGGTAGAGGGGGTAGAGTGGTACTAACCAGGTGGTAGTGGTAGAGGGGGTAGAGGTAGTGGTACTAACCAGGTGGTAGTGGTAGAGGGGGTAGAGGTAGTGGTACTAACCAGGTGGTAGTGGTAGAGGGGGTAGAGTTAGTGGTACTAACCAGGTGGTAGTGGTGGAGGGGGTAGAGGTAGTGGTACTAACCAGGTGGTAGTGGTAGAGGGGGTAGAGTTAGTGGTACTAACCAGGTGGTAGTGGTAGAGGGGGTAGAGTTAGTGGTACTAACCAGGTGGTAGTGGTAGAGGGGGTAGAGGTAGTGGTACTAACCAGGTGGTAGTGGTAGAGGGGGTAGAGTTAGTGGTACTAACCAGGTGGTAGTGGTAGAGGGGGTAGAGTGGTACTAACCAGGTGGTAGTGGTAGAGGGGGTAGAGTTAGTGGTACTAACCAGGTGGTAGTGGTAGAGGGGGTAGAGTTAGTGGTACTAACCAGGTGGTAGTGGTAGAGGGGGTAGAGTTAGTGGTACTAACCAGGTGGTAGTGGTAGAGGGGGTAGAGTTAGTGGTACTAACCAGGTGGTAGTGGTAGAGGGGGTAGAGTTAGTGGTACTAACCAGGTGGTAGTGGTAGAGGGGGTAGAGTTAGTGGTACTAACCAGGTGGTAGTGGTAGAGGGGGTAGAGTTAGTGGTACTAACCAGGTGGTAGTGGTAGAGGGGGTAGAGTTAGTGGTACTAACCAGGTGGTAGTGGTAGAGGGGGTAGAGTTAGTGGTACTAACCAGGTGGTAGTGGTAGAGGGGGTAGAGTTAGTGGTACTAACCAGGTGGTAGTGGTAGAGGGGGTAGAGTTAGTGGTACTAACCAGGTGGTAGTGGTAGAGGGGGTAGAGTGGTACTAACCAGGTGGTAGTGGTAGAGGGGGTAGAGTTAGTGGTACTAACCAGGTGGTAGTGGTAGAGGGGGTAGAGTTAGTGGTACTAACCAGGTGGTAGTGGTAGAGGGGGTAGAGTGGTACTAACCAGGTGGTAGTGGTAGAGGGGGTAGAGTTAGTGGTACTAACCAGGTGGTAGTGGTAGAGGGGGTAGAGTTAGTGGTACTAACCAGGTGGTAGTGGTAGAGGGGGTAGAGTTAGTGGTACTAACCAGGTGGTAGTGGTAGAGGGGGTAGAGGTAGTGGTACTAACCAGGTGGTAGTGGTAGAGGGGGTAGAGTTAGTGGTACTAACCAGGTGGTAGTGGTAGAGGGGGTAGAGTGGTACTAACCAGGTGGTAGTGGTAGAGGGGGTAGAGTTAGTGGTACTAACCAGGTGGTAGTGGTAGAGGGGGTAGAGTTAGTGGTACTAACCAGGTGGTAGTGGTAGAGGGGGTAGAGTTAGTGGTACTAACCAGGTGGTAGTGGTAGAGGGGGTAGAGTGGTACTAACCAGGTGGTAGTGGTAGAGGGGGTAGAGTTAGTGGTACTAACCAGGTGGTAGTGGTAGAGGGGGTAGAGTGGTACTAACCAGGTGGTAGTGGTAGAGGGGGTAGAGTTAGTGGTACTAACCAGGTGGTAGTGGTAGAGGGGGTAGAGTTAGTGGTACTAACCAGGTGGTAGTGGTAGAGGGGGTAGAGTTAGTGGTACTAACCAGGTGGTAGTGGTAGAGGGGGTAGAGTTAGTGGTACTAACCAGGTGGTAGTGGTAGAGGGGGTAGAGTTAGTGGTACTAACCAGGTGGTAGTGGTAGAGGGGGTAGATTTAGTGGTACTAACCAGGTGGTAGTGGTAGAGGGGGTAGAGTTAGTGGTACTAACCAGGTGGTAGTGGTAGAGGGGGTAGAGTTAGTGGTACTAACCAGGTGGTAGTGGTAGAGGGGGTAGAGTTAGTGGTACTCACCAGGTGGTAGTGGTAGAGGGGGTAGAGTTAGTGGTACTAACCAGGTGGTAGTGGTAGAGGGGGTAGAGTTAGTGGTACTAACCAGGTGTGGGTGGTAGCGGTGGAGGGGTTGGGGGTCTTCCCAGGGGGTTGTTCCTTACGTCTACCTTTAACTTATCCAGTTTGTCCAGACAGAGACAGACGGGGAGAACACGCAGGTCATTACTGTGGATCACCAGGTCCCTGAGAGACAGGAGACAGCCTGAGAGAGGAGAGAGAAGATGAGACGAGGGGAGAGCGGAGACGATAGAGGAGATGAGAGGAGATGAGAGAGGAGACGAGAGGAGGAGAGGAAAGAGGAGACGAGAGGAGAGAGGAGACGAGACAAGGGGAGAGCGGAGACGAGAGGAGACGATAGAGGAGAGGAAAGAGGAGATGAGAGAGGAGATGAGAGAGGAGACGAGAGGAAAGAGGAGACGAGACGGGAAAGGAAAGAGGAGACGAGAGGAAACGAGAGAAGAGAGGGGTCAGAAGAGAGGGGACAGGAGAGATGAGAGGACAGAAGAGGAGAGGAAACAAGAGGAGAGGAAACAAGAGGAGAGGAGACAAAGAGGGGTGATGTAGACAGACAGACGAAGAAGGAGGGAATGTTCCTAACCTTAGACCCTTGCTTTCATTTTTTTATTGCCATAGTATCACAGTAATATTTAGGCTTACAACATTAGTCATACACAATAAATATGTCAATGGTTAATGCTGTGTCAGATAAATCTGTTATTTTTTTTAAGAACTCTCCAGTCTCCTAACTTATTGTTGTCTATCCCCCCTTTACCCATGGTCTCAGGCAGCTTCTTTAGCCTGTTGTGTGACAGCTCCAGTTTAACCAGCTCCTCCAGCGCACCCATCTCCTCAGGTAATGTCTCCAGGAGGTTATAGGAGACATCCAGGGTGTGGAGGCTCTTCAGCTGGCCCATGCTGGGGGGGAGAGAGGCCAGAGAGTTCCCCAGGAGAGAGAGGTAGCGGAGGGCAGGGAGAGGCCCGAAGGAGGGCGGAAGATCAGTGAGGTGGTTGTGACCCAGGAGGAGGGTGGAGAGGAGGGGGAGGGTGAGGAGGCAGGGAGGGAAGGAGGAGAGGAGGTTGAAGGAGAGGTCCAGGTGGACGAGGAGAGAAAGGGATGAGAGAGAGGGAGGAAGAGAGGTGAGGAGGCCGGGGAGGGGGTCACCATGGGCGTCATGGAAACAGTGTCCTGAGGAGGAGTCAGAAGATGAGAGAGAGAGAGAGAGAGAGAGAGAGAGAGAGAGAGAGAGAGAGGACAGACAAGAGAGAGAGCGAGGACAGACAGACAGAACAGACAAGAGGAGAGAGAGAGGACAGATAAGTGGAGAGAGAGGACAGACAGGACAGACAAGAGAGAGAGGACAGACAAGAGGAGAGAGAGAGAGAGAGAGAGAGAGAGAGGACAGACAGGAGGAGAGAGAGAGAGGACAGACAGACCAGACAAGAGGAGAGAGAGAGGACAGACAGGAGGAGAGGACAGACAAGAGCAAGGGACAAATGATTGGAAAGGGTGTGAAAATACCACATAATGATTAACATGTAAAGACACAGATTGTATGATAACGTTGCAGTGTTTATACTATGTGCTATAATGTGAGTCTGATGTTCAGTGTCTACTAAATAATCAATCTGAATCGATCAAATGTTACTTTACAAGCACGTTACACAGCATTAATGAATGTATCAGCATTCAGCACTAGTACTCTGTACCTCTAATAGCCAGTGAGCGTAGCTGTGTGAGGTGCGGTAGGACCTCCAGGGCTCCCTCTAGCGCCCCCCTGTCCTCCGAGCCCAGTCGGAGGTACTGCAGGCCCCTCAGCTGCCCAGGGACAGACACCCATAGTACCTGGAGCACAGCAGTCCCACCGTGGTATACATCCAGAGTCAGTCTAGTGTCGGTGAGCACCGCACACAGCTCTACTGACGGGGGAAGGGGAGGGGTGAGGGACGGGACGGGAGAGAACGAGGAGGAGAGAGGAGGCAGGAAGTAGGGAGAGGGGGATGAGAGGGTGGAGATGGAGAGAGGAGAGATGGAGGGAGGAGAGATGGAGAGAGAAGGAGGGATGGAGACAGGGTCCCCATCATCGTTATCTCGGTCTGTAACTGTTATCAGTCCTTTATTCATTTCCTCCATCTTCTCCGTCCCCTTTTGAATTCCACTTTCTTCTTTGTTTCTAATTGCAGACACACTGGCAGTTTCTCCCTCTCCCTCGGTCTGTCCTTCCCTACGTGACACTTCCTCTCCAAGATGGTGGCCCATCTTATCTATGGGAAAGTGTGTTATTCTGTTGACAGTCTTATTCCTCATCTGATCAAGAGGATCATGTCCCGTCTCTATGGTTCCACCACCGACTTGATTCTCACCCTCCGTTTTCTCTTGTCCCCTTCCTCTCCTCCATTTCTTCTTCTTCTCTCTCTCCATCTCACACCTCTTCTCTCAGGGGACCTTGTTTTTGTGAAGGTGTTCAATTAAAATCCAAACACATATATATATTTTTTTTTCATTTATTAGACGGGCCAATCTTCAAGGGACAGCTGCTGCCTGCTGTACTTGGGCATGTTGGGACTTGAGCGTCCTAGGATACAATTCCCAGAACATTGATTGCCTAGCCAGTACAAGAACATAGCCTATATTTCACTAACAGTAAACACATAACGTTACATAGCTATGTTTATTTAGGTGAAATGTATAAATATGATTGTATGACAGTAATAGTGAAAGATTAAAAGTTTCTTAGTAAACTACTGCTAGCTAGCCTAGTTAGCAACAAGCTAACATTAGCTAACTGCTTTGATTTACTATGCCACTTGAAAGTTCACGGAACAAACTAACTATGGATTTAACTAAATGTACTGTACCGTGCAGTAATGTTTCCTGTTCACAGCGATAACCACTGTATCTCACGCCAGATTGATTTTATTATAAAGTACAAGGTTCACTACTTCCTTGGTGTCCGTGGCTACACCTTTTTTTCAAACAGCTTGTTGTCATCAGCCAGACCAATGAGGCAGCCAGACGCTCAGCCCGGGGAGGGACACTGGTCTTAAAGGGACAGTGTCACGTTTAAACTCTCCCCTTTTCCACGCATCACTTTCACTTGCAAATTGTTGTCTTTCTATCTGTTTCATTTGTTGACATATAAAATACATAAAAAAAAAATTTTTTAAAAAGGTAAATATTCGTGTGACATCGGGAAGTTCGAAAAACAACACAAACAGATCTGGGATCAGGCTAGGGAATACTGAGAAAATGGCTTTCCAGACACTTTAATCAATAACTTTCAGAGCAGAAAAAAAACTAACAAAAAAAATAGTCAGAGTTATCTCTGGTAAACACAGGAATAATGACGTGTCCCTGGTCCCTGATAATGTATCTGTTACTTTTACCTGATAAACACAACTTTATCTATTTTGTTCTTTGTCAAAGTCATAAGTTATCTCTCTTCGGTGTGTTCATTTCCTGAATGTATAGCATACCTACCGCCAATATGTATGCCATGTATTGATATTTTTTTGCAGAAGGGGATGTCAGCTTTGAGCGCTGCTCACATAAGTCCTATAAAAGTGATCTCAGGTTACTTTGAGTCACCTGTTATAATCCTACCCTGAGGACCATTGAACAGGACGTGTTATAATCCTACCCTGAAGACCATTGAACAGAGTGTAGTCTAATCCTACCCTGAAGACCATTGAACAGAGTGTAGTCTAATCCTACCCTGAGGACCATTGAACAGGACGTGTTATAATCCTACCCTGAAGACCATTGAACAGAGTGTAGTCTAATCCTACCCTGAGGACCATTGAACAGGACGTGTTATAATCCTACCCTGAAGACCATTGAACAGAGTGTAGTCTAATCCTACCCTGAGGACCATTGAACAGGACGTGTTATAATCCTACCCTGAAGACCATTGAACAGAGTGTATTATAATTCTACCCTGAAGACCATTGAACAGAGTGTATTATAATTCTACCCTGAAGACCATTGAACAGAGTGTAGTCTAATCCTACCCTGAGGACCATTGAACAGAGTGTAGTCTAATCCTACCCTGAGGACCATTGAACAGGACGTGTTATAATCCTACCCTGAAGACCATTGAACAGAGTGTATTATAATCCTACCCTGAGTACCATTGAACAGGGTGTAGTCTAATCCTACCCTGAAGGTCCAGAGTACTACTGGTTTTTGTTCTACCTGATAATTAATTGCACCCACCCATCAGTCCCTGATTAGAGGGGAATATATATATATATATATATTTAAGGTAGCGGAACTGTCTTTAAGGCTCAGATTAGAATTAGAGGGCCATAGAAGAAATGACGTATCTCAGTGAACCTTTGACAGAGTCACTGTGCTAGTGGTAAACACCAACAACAGAGAGCTATTTATTATGGTAGTCTCTCACGAAATATGACAACATTTTAAATGTGTGTGTGTGTGTGTGTGTGTGTGTGTGCCCAGTATTGGAATGTATGATGGATCCCCAGGGGGTCAGAGTTCACTCGAGATTTGGTTCTGTGTTGTCAGGATTAGGACTAGTCACATGTCGATTTCTAGAAAAAAAATGTCTAACTGTTTATGAGTAATTGGGGGGAAAAAAGTGTGTGTGTGTGTGTGTGTGTGTGTGTGTGTGTGTGTGTGTGTGTGTGTGTGTGTGTGTGTGTGTGTGTGTGTGTGTGTGTGTGTGTGTGTGTGTGTGTGTGTGTGTGTTGTCACATTAGGGTAGTTTCACAATAGGATATCGTCTTTGTGCAAGATGTGCTAAAAAAAAACAATCCAGGAACAAATCCATGAAATGTTGTTATTCTTGGCAGGAATGTGTTCTGTGAAGAGTTTTTAAAACCTAATGTTCTAAAATAATCCATTAGAGAATTGGAAAAAAAAACGTTACTTGGATAATGTGGTAAAGGTTTCCAAGGATTTTACAGTTGTTCAATGCACTATTGTTTCATAAAATAGAAATATCTTGCATACGCTCTGTTCTTTCCATGCCATTAATAACACTCGAAAATATGCAAAAAAACGATGTATATATACTGTAATTAAAAATGTATAGGCAAATGTACAGTATATTTCACAGCACCTATACAGGTGTAGGATCTTAATGTGAGCCAGTTTGCTACAGCAGGAAAATAATCCTGCAGGACCAGGAAATCTGAATTATTATGTGGACATTTTTGTAGGGGTTGATTCATTTTTTGTATGTGAAAATCATGTCTGAAATTTCAAAGTGGAAACGACAAACTTTTTAAACCTCAAATACACTAAAGTTTTAAATGTTCTGTGTTGCAGGAAAGTTATTCTGCAACAGGGTGTTCACATTAATGGTTGTTTAGAAGATCATAGATCATTTAAACAAATGTAAACAAAAGCAAGCCCAAAATGAGTGGAATATTTGCTCGATAAACACACAGTCAGAATAGCTTTTCTGTTGGACAAAAATGGCTATAAAAAACAATATTATTGCCAATTGAGTCTTTAAACTATGTAAACACATTCCTTCTGATGTGAAATGTATCTGTTTTCCCTAGAGGTCGTTGTTGACTTTGTTTTGTTATTTACAGACAGTTTATTACAGAGAAATTAGATTCCTGTGTATAAAGTGAGTATAACTTGAGAGTAACTTAATATTGTCTAAGTTAGAATAAAAATATTAAGTCAATTAAAATCAAGAGCAAGAGAATATAGGCAAAATGTGCTCCGTTGTAAAAGAGGCCTTGGTCTCAATGGGATTTCCCTGTTGAAATAAATCAAATGTAAAGATTCGACAGATACGCGTTGCCAAAGCGGACACGGTCAAACCCCTCTCCGAAAAACCAGCCGACGGAGGGTGAACGACAGGTCACAGAGAACTCAGACACTGATAGGACGGCTGTTTCAGAGATAACGATCTGATTGGACAGTGGGCTGAGACGTCACACCCACGGGAATACGCCCGCCTCCACGCTGTGTATACAAATTCAACAGATTAAAGTGACATTTAAAAGCTTTCAAAGACAGAGATGTTGAACACTTTCGTCTGGATAAAGTTATTGTTTTTGGAAGAAAAAAAAAATAAGTTACTGTTTTCAACAAGCAACTGTTTTACAAATAGAAGAAACAAAGAAACAGATTTTTAAAGAATATGAAATGGTGAAGATGTCCTCAAGAACTTGAAGACAAATCAACTTGTTGACAGCCAGACAAGTGTTGAACTTGTTAGCTGAAGTTAACAATGTGAATACAGATCGCTTTGCAATTTAATGGACCGCAAGGGAACGTCTGTTACCAATAGCTGATATTGTTCCTACATTTTGGACGCTGAAGACCGTGGTATTACTGGTACTTTAGCTAGTTAGGTAGTTAACTAACTCGACAGCTGTGAACTGTGCACAGAGCTTTCTGTCTGAGTTTTAATAAGAGAGGCATTATTTTCCTCAGTAGTTATGTTTCCGTTAGATTCGACGTGGAACATTTCATTTGCAGGTTGCGGTTTCTTAGGCATCTATCATATCGGTGTAGCGAGTTGTCTACAGGAACAGTGTCCGTTTCTAGTGCATAATGCCCGGCACATCTACGGGGCATCAGCTGGGGCGCTCACCGCCTCGGCGCTGGTCAGCGGAGCTTGTTTAGGTAGGCAGTGATGAACCTTCCTCGACTTATTGCATAGTAATGACACTGTGTGTGTGTGTGTGTGTGTGTGTGTGTGTGTGTGTGTGTGTGTGTGTCCGTTTCTTGTCGTGCTTTGCTGCGTCCCTTGCCCGGCCTGTGCACTGTCTGTATATCGATTGTCTACTTTTACCCACCCCGTGTTTTCCTTTACATTATCGTTGTGGAATGAGTACACACTATGTATTTTTTTACAATTGCCAGCAATAGCAATGCCCGATATAATGTTACCATATTATACTGATAGACCGTCTCTGACATGAACAATATTCTGTACCTTATTGTTTCCTCATCAGGTGAGGCAGGTGCCAACATCATTGATGTGGCCAAGGATGCCCGGAAGCGTTTCCTGGGGCCTATGCACCCATCCTTCAACCTGGTGAAGATCATGCGTAGCATGCTGTATAGAACCCTGCCACCCAATGCCCACCACAGTGCCACAGGGAGACTCGGCATATCACTGACCAGGGTGACCGACGGAGAGAATGTCTTGGTGTCCCACTTCAACAGCAAGGAGGAGCTGGTGCAGGTGAGACTCTTCTACCTCAAACACTAACTTGCTGACAAAGCAGGGTCGAGGTCAATTTCATTTGAATTCCAGTCAATTTCGAAAGTAAACCAAATTACAATTCTGATTCAAAATGTGTCTAATTGAAGGGAATTGGAATTGGAATTTCAATATACTTCCTGAATTGACTGTAATTTAAATGTAAATGTATTTTACCCCAACCCTGTGACAAAGTTTTTCACGTAGATAAAGAAATGAGAGGCCTGTCATGCCAAATAATGTCCTCCGGCCAACCAGCAGAGCAACGGAAGCTTTGGTTCATTACGTAATCCGGTCAGCATGTTGCAAATTCTAGCAACAGCCCTAGCAACAGCCCTAGCTACAGCCCTAGCAACAGCCCTAGCAACAGAAGCCAGAACTCATCAAGGATCTCTCCGTACTTTCCTCTGCTCATCTTTCCCTCGACCCTGGCGAGTCTCCCAGTCCTTGCCACTGAAGGTTCTCCCATCTCCACAGAGGAACTCTGGAGCTCTGTCAGAGTGACCATTTGGTCCTTGGTCACCTCCCTGACCAAGGCCCTTCTCCCCCGATTGCTCAGTTTGGCTGGTCGGCCAGCTCTAGGAAGAGTCTTGGTGGTTCCAAACTTCTTCCATTTAAGAATGATAGGAGGCCACTGTGTTCTTGAGGGACCTTCAATAATGCAGAAATGTTTTGGTACCCTTCCCCAGATCTGTGCCTCGACACAATCCTGTCTTGGAGCTCAACGGACAATTCCTTCGACCTCATGGCTTGGTTTTTGCTCTGACAAGCACTGTCAACTGTGAGACCTTATATAGACAAGTGTGTGTGCCTTTCCAAATCATGTCCAATCAATTGAATTTACCACAGGTGGACTCCTAATCAAGTTGTAGAAACATCTCAAGGATGATCAATGGAAACAGGAAGCACCTGAGCTCAATTTTGAGTCTCTTAGCAAAGGGTCTGAATACTTATGTAAACCCGGACGATGCTGGGCTAATTGTGCGCCGCCCTATGGGACTCCCAATCACAGCTGGTTGTGATACAGCCTGGAATCCGAACCAGGGTGTCTGTAGTGACGCCTCTAGCACTGATAATACAGTGCCTTAGACCGCTGCGCCACTCGGGAGGCCACATCAATGATCTCATCTCAGAACTATAAACCCAGACATTGACTTGTACAAATAGGATACTCCTGCTGACTCATTGGCTACAGCAGGTGAGTGACACAAATAGTGACTTGCTGACAAAGTGTAACGGCTGTCTGTAAGAGGGAACCAAGGTGCAGCAGAGGATGTGTTCATCATTAGAATTTTAATTCAACAAACAAGAGAACACTACAAAATGAACAAAAACGACAGAAACCAGTCCTGTTAGGAAAATACTCTAAACAGAAACAATTACCCACAAAACCCAAAGGCAAAACATGCTCCTTATGTGTGACTCCCAATCAGCAGCAACGAGCTTCAGCTTTGCCTGATTGGGAGCCACACACACACGGCCCAAAACAAAGAAATACCAAAACATAGAAAAAGGAACATAGAACGCCCACCCAATGTAACACCCTGGCCTAACCAAAATAAAGAACAAAAAACCCCTCTCTATGGCCAGGGCGTTACACAAAGTCGGATATTTTATGAACTGAAACTGATAGCTATGTGTCTCAGTATTCATGCCTGTTAGTTACATACCGGTGGGCACATCCCATAAACTCAGACACTGACCTGAACAAACACTCATTGTGACTGTCTGACAGTTAACTGTACTAAGACTCAGAAACATAAACTGGCATTAATTGTGAGAGTCCGAGAGACAAACAGTACTTGGATCCAGACCTGTTGAGTTCATGTCAGAATGAGTGTGTTTTAGGCAGTTATACACACACACACACACACACACACACACACACACACACACACACACACACACACACACACACACACACACACACACACACACACACACACACACACACACACACACACACACACACACAAATTGTGCTGTTGCAATGTTCTCTAACGATAAAAATGTGTTGTGTTGTGTGTCCTGTGGACTCATAATAATGTGTTGTGTGTCCTGTGGACTCATAATAATGTGTTGTGTGTCCTGTGGACTCATAATAATGTGTTGTGTGTTCTGTGGACTCATAATAATGTGTTGTGTGGCCTGTGGACTCATAATAATGTGTTGTGTGTCCTGTGGACTCATAATACTGTGTTGTGTGGCCTGTGGACTCATAATAATGTGTTGTCTGTTCTTTATCCAGGCGTGTGTCTGCAGTGCTTACATCCCTGTGTACTGTGGACTGATCCCCCCTACACTGCAGGGTGTGGTGAGTACACTACCTTCTTATCTTTCTGTGTGTGTGTGTGTGTGTGTGTGTGTGTGTGTGTGTGTGTGTGTGTGTGTGTGTGTGTGTGTGTGTGTGTGTGTGTGTGTGTGTGTGTGTGTGTGTGTGTGTGTGTGTGTGTGTGTGTGTGTGTGTGTGATTAGCCTACTGTACATTCAAAGAGGATATACTTACCACAATTTCAAAACAAACAGATGGATCTTAATTTGATCTCAACAACCTTCTTTTGTTGCTGAGAATTTGAAAACTTGTAGTGTATTCAAGGTTTAAAAAAGTTTTTAAAGTTTTTAAATTTCAGACTTGATTTGCCCTAATGAAAAATGTATCAACCCCTACAAAGAATGTCCATTAGTTATAATCTACATAATAATTCACATTTCCTGTTGCTGCAGGATTATTTTCCTGCTGTAGCAAACTGGCTCAAATGAAGATCTTACAGCTGTGCATACACTTTTCTGTTGCGAAACAAAACACGTGTTTGTTGCAAAAATGAGCTTTGAGGAAGCACAGCTGTTGTCAGTAGCAACAATATCAGAACAGATGTGGTCGTTTTCAGAAGTCATTGTTGACTCTCCCCTCATCTCAAATCTTATTGGTCTGTTGCTCCCCTCTCTTCAACTCAGCCTATTGCCCTTTAATCCTGTTCCCTGGCTATGGTTTCCTTGTATTGTTGTCGTTGTTGTTGTTCTTGGCTCAGTGTTGTCCTTTTCTACCCTCCCTCTCTCTCTGGGTGGATCCCTCTCTTTCCCTTCTATCCTCTCTCTTTCCCCCTCTCTCTTTCTCTCTCTCTCTCTCTGGGTGGATCCCTCTCTTTCCCTTCTATCCTCTCTCTTTCCCCCTCTCTCTTTCTCTCTCTCTCTCTCTGGGTGGATCCCTCTCTTTCACCTTCTATCCTCTCTCTCTCTGGGTGGATCCCTCTCTTTCCCTTCTATCCTCTCTCTTTCCCCCTCTCTCTTTCTCTCTCTCTCTCTCTCTGGGTGGATCCCTCTCTTTCCCTTCTATCCTCTCTCTCTCTGGGTGGATCCCTCTCTTTCACCTTCTATCCTCTCTCTCCCTGGGTGGATCCCTCTCTTCACCTTCTATCCTCTCTCTCTCTCTGGGTGGATCCCTCTCTTTCACCTTCTATCCTCTCTCTCTCTGGGTGGATCCCTCTCTTTCACCTTCTATCCTCTCTCTCTCTCTGGGTGGATCCCTCTCTTTCACCTTCTATCCTCTCTCTCTCTGGGTGGATCCCTCTCTTTCCCTTCTATCCTCTCTCTTCCCCCTCTCTCTTTCTCTCTCTCTCTCTCTGGGTGGATCCTCTCTTTCACCTTCTGTCCTCTCTCTCTCTCGGGTGGATCCCTCTCTTTCACCTTCTGTCCTCTCTCTCTCTCTGGGTGGATCCCTCTCTTTCACCTTCTATCCTCTCTCTCTCTCTGGGTGGATCCCTCTCTTTCACCTTCTATCCTCTCTCTCTCTGGGTGGATCCCTCTCTTCACCTTCTATCCTCTCTCTCTCTCTGGGTGGATCCCTCTCTTTCACCTTCTATCCTCTCTCTCTCTGGGGCCCTCCCCCCCCCCCCCGGGTGGATCCCTCTCTTTCCCCACCTCTCTCCCCCCCCCCCCCCCCGGGGGATCCCTCTCCCCTCTGCCTCTCTCCCCGGGTGGATCCCTCTCTTTCACCTTCTATCCTCTCTCTCTCTCTGGGTGGATCCCTCTCTTTCACCTTCTATCCTCTCTCTCTCTCGGGTGGATCCCTCTCTTCACCTTCTGTCCTCTCTCTCTCTCTGGGTGGATCCCTCTCTTTCACCTTCTATCCTCTCTCTCTCTCTGGGTGGATCCCTCTCTTTCACCTTCTATCCTCTCTCTCTCCCTGGGTGGATCCCTCTCTTTCACCTTCTATCCTCTCTCTCTCTGGGTGGATCCCTCTCTTTCCCTTCTATCCTCTCTCTTTCCCCTCTCTCTTTCTCTCTCTCTCTCTCTGGGTGGATCCCTCTCTTTCACCTTCTGTCCTCTCTCTCTCTCTGGGTGGATCCCTCTCTTTCACCTTCTGTCCTCTCTCTCTCTCTGGGTGGATCCCTCTCTTTCACCTTCTATCCTCTCTCTCTCCCTGGGTGGATCCCTCTCTTTCACCTTCTATCCTCTCTCTCTCTGGGTGGATCCCTCTCTTTCACCTTCTATCCTCTCTCTCTCTCTGGGTGGATCCCTCTCTTTCACCTTCTATCCTCTCTCTCTCTCGGGTGGATCCCTCTCTTTCACCTTCTATCCTCTCTCTCTCTGGGTGGATCCCTCTCTTTCACCTTCTATCCTCTCTCTCCCTGGGTGGATCCCTCTCTTTCACCTTCTATCCTCTCTCTCTCTCTGGGTGGATCCCTCTCTTTCACCTTCTATCCTCTCTCTCTCTGGGTGGATCCCTCTCTTTCACCTTCTATCCTCTCTCTCTCTCTGGGTGGATCCCTCTCTTTCACCTTCTATCCTCTCTCTCTCTGGGTGGATCCCTCTCTTTCACCTTCTATCCTCTCTCTCTCTGGGTGGATCCCTCTCTTTCACCTTCTATCCTCTCTCTCTCTGGGTGGATCCCTCTCTTTCCCTTCTATCCTCTCTCTTTCCCCCTCTCTCTTTCTCTCTCTCTCTCCCTGGGTGGATCCCTCTCTTTCCCTTCTATCCTCTCTCTCTCTGGGTGGATCCCTCTCTTTCACCTTCTATCCTCTCTCTCTCTGGGTGGATCCCTCTCTTTCACCTTCTATCCTCTCTCTCTCTCTGGGTGGATCCCTCTCTTTCACCTTCTATCCTCTCTCTCTCTGGGTGGATCCCTCTCTTTCCCTTCTATCCTCTCTCTCTCTGGGTGGATCCCTCTCTTTCACCTTCTATCCTCTCTCTCTCTCTGGGTGGATCCCTCTCTTCACCTTCTAACCCTCCTCTCTCTCTCTGGGTGGATCCCTCTCTTTCACCTTCTATCCTCTCTCTCTCTGGGTGGATCCCTCTCTTTCACCTTCTGTCCTCTCTCTCTCTCTGGGTGGATCCCTCTCTTTCACCTTCTATCCCCTCTCTCCCTGGGTGGATCCCTCTCTTTCACCTTCTATCCTCTCTCTCTGGGTGGATCCCTCTCTTTCCCCTTCTATCCTCTCTCTCCCTGGGTGGATCCCTCTCTTTCACCTTCTATCCTCTCTCTCCCTGGGTGGATCCCTCTCTTTCACCTTCTATCCTCTCTCTCTCTGGGTGGATCCCTCTCTTTCACCTTCTCTGGAATATTTGTTTAATATCTTTCCAGTCTTTCTGTCTCTTGAATGACACACACAACCACACATAACTCACGTTCAATGTGGGATATAAAGGCAAAGTAGCACATTCATGATTTTTTGTTAAAGTTTCAGAAATCCCCCAACTTTCTAACAATGAGAAGTGAGAGAGTCACCTACATTTTACGTTTCATTTTAGTCATTTAACAGACACTTTTATACTTTTATATTCAGTGCAAAACATGTTATAGACAAGCAGCGTATTATATGACAGGTTTAACATGACAAGTTAAGTACCCATATGTATTCGAGTTCACATTAGTTCAGAATTAGATGTCATGAGTGGAATATAGTATTTGTGGAGCTGGACCGGACCATCTCTCAGTTTGGTACAGGGCTTTTCTAGGACCGGACCATGTCTCAGTTTGGTACAGGGCTTTTCTAGGACCGGACCATGTCTCTGTTTGGAACAGGGCTTTTTTAGGACTGGACCATGTCTCTGTTTGGTACAGGGCTTTTCTAGGACCGGACCATGTCTCTGTTTGGTACAGGGCTTTTCTAGGACCGGACCATCTCTCAGTTTGGTACAGGGCTTTTCTAGGACTGGACTATCTCTCAGTTTGTCACAGGGCTTTTCTAGGACTGGACCATCTCTCAGTTTGGTACAGGGCTTTTCTAGGACTGGACCATCTCTCAGTTTGTCACAGGGCTTTTCTTGGATCTATTATTGAGACACACCAAGCCAACTCTCTCAAGGTTGTCCTCTCCTGTCCTCTGAATGTCTGGACACTGGACCAGACATCACTATAAAACACATCCCATGCCCCCCGCCGGTTTTCACACTTCTACCCTACAGGCTATTTACTTAAAGCATGCCAAGGGGATGCTTGATCACCTGCAGTAGTATATTGTGACATTATAAAGCTTATAATATATTGTCTCACTGACTTAAAATCATTGGTATTTAGTTATCTCTCTGTGTCTAACTCTCTCCCTCCCTCCTCTCTCCAGCGTTACGTGGACGGTGGTATCAGTGATAATCTGCCTCAGTATGAGCTGAAGAACACCATCACTGTGTCTCCGTTCTCTGGAGAGAGCGACATCTGTCCTAGAGACAGATCCACCAACATGCATGAACTACGATTCACCAACACCTCTATCCAGTTTACACTCACCAACCTGTACAGAGTGTCCAGAGCTCTGTTCCCCCCTGATCCACAGGTACACACACACACACCTGTACAGAGCTCTGTTCCCCCCTGATCCACAGGTACTGTACTCACAGACATACTTAGCAGATGCTATTATCCAAAGAGACTTACAGAGTGTATACATTTTTCAGTCAGTGATCACTGGGGGGAATTGAACACGTGACCTTTGACATGCTAGTGCAACAGTTTTACCAACTGAGCCACCAGGCAGACAGACATGGACTCTGAATGTGTCTCTGGGAAGATATCTAATGTGTCTGTCTGTCTGTGTTTGTTTCAGGTTATGAAGGCCATGTGTAAACAGGGGTACAAAGATGCTCTTCACTTTCTAAAGAAGAACGGTAAGAGACCTTTATATTAGTTCTATTATTATATAACTCTATATTACATCAGGCTTGGTATAGAGTAGTTCTATGATTCTATACTAGATCAGGCTTGGTATAGAGTAGTTCTATGATTCTATACTAGATCAGGCTTGGTATAGAGTAGTTCTATGATTCTATATTACACCAGGCTTGGTATAGAGTAGTTCTATGATTCTATACTAGATCAGGCTTGGTATAGAGTAGTTCTATGATTCTATACTAGATCAGGCTTGGTATAGAGTAGTTATATGATTCTATACTAGATCAGGCTTGGTATAGAGTAGTTATATGATTCTATATTACACCAGGCTTGGTATAGAGTAGTTCTATGATTCTATACTAGATCAGGCTTGGTATAGAGTAGTTCTATGATTCTATACTAGATCAGGCTTGGTATAGAGTAGTTATATGACTCTATACTAGATCAGGCTTGGTACAGAGTAGTTATATGATTCTATACTAGATCAGGCTTGGTATAGAGTAGTTCTATGATTCTATACTAGATCAGGCTTGGTATAGAGTAGTTATATGATTCTATACTAGATCAGGCTCGGTATAGAGTAGTTCTATGATTCTATACTAGATCAGGCTTGGTATAGAGTAGTTATATGATTCTATACTAGATCAGGCTTGGTATAGAGTAGTTCTATGATTCTATACTAGATCAGGCTTGGTATAGAGTAGTTCTATGATTCTATACTAGATCAGGCTTGGTATAGAGTAGTTATATGATTCTATATTACATCAGGCTTGGTATAGAGTAGTTCTATGATTCTATACTAGATCAGGCTTGGTATAGAGTAGTTCTATGATTCTATACTAGATCAGGCTTGGTATAGAGTAGTTATATGATTCTATATTACATCAGGCTTGGTATAGAGTAGTTCTATGATTCTATTCTAGATCAGGCTCGGTATAGAGTAGTTATATGATTCTATACTAGATCAGGCTTGGTATAGAGTAGTTATATGATTCTATACTAGATCAGGCTTGGTATAGAGTAGTTATATGATTCTATACTAGATCAGGCTTGGTATAGAGTAGTTATATGATTCTATACTAGATCAGGCTTGGTATAGAGTAGTTATATGATTCTATAATAGATCAGGCTTGGTATAGAGTAGTTATATGATTCTATACTAGATCAGGCTTGGTATAGAGTAGTTATATGATTCTATACTAGATCAGGCTTGGTATAGAGTAGTTATATGATTCTATACTAGATCAGGCTTGGTATAGAGTAGTTCTATGATTCTATACTAGATCAGGCTTGGTATAGAGTAGTTATATGATTCTATACTAGATCAGGCTTGGTATAGAGTAGTTATATGATTCTATACTAGATCAGGCTTGGTATAGAGTAGTTATATGATTCTATACTAGATCAGGCTTGTTATAGAGTAGTTATATGATTCTATACTAGATCAGGCTTGGTATAGAGTAGTTATATGATTCTATAATAGATCAGGCTTGGTATAGAGTAGTTATATGATTCTATACTAGATCAGGCTTGTTATAGAGTAGTTATATGATTCTATACTAGATCAGGCTTGGTATAGAGTAGTTATATTATTATATAACTCTATACTAGATCAGGCTCGGTATAGAGTAGTTATATGATTCTATACTAGATCAGGCTTGGTATAGACTAGTTATATGATTCTATACTAGATCAGGCTTGGTATAGAGTAGTTATATGACTCTATACTAGATCAGGCTTGGTATAGAGTAGTTATATGACTCTATACTAGATCAGGCTTGGTATAGAGTAGTTATATCATTCTATACTAGATCAGGCTTGGTATAGAGTAGTTATATGATTCTATACTAGATCAGGCTTGGTATATGACTCTATACTAGATCAGGCTTGGTATAGAGTAGTTATATGATTCTATACTAGATCAGGCTTGGTATAGAGTAGTTATATGATTCTATACTAGATCAGGCTTGGTATAGAGTATTTATATGATTCTATACTAGATCAGGCTTGGTATAGAGTAGTTATATGATTCTATACTAGATCAGGCTTGGTATAGAGTAGTTATATTATTATATAACTCTATACTAGATCAGGCTCGGTATAGAGTAGTTATATGATTCTATACTAGATCAGGCTTGGTATAGAGTAGTTATATGATTCTATACTAGATCAGGCTTGGTATAGAGTAGTTATATGATTCTATACTAGATCAGGCTTGGTATAGAGTAGTTATATGATTCTATTCTAGATCAGGCTTGGTATAGACTAGTTATATGATTCTATACTAGATCAGGCTTGGTATAGAGTAGTTATATGATTCTATACTAGATCAGGCTTGGTATAGAGTAGTTATATGATTCTATATTACATCAGGCTTGGTATAGAGTAGTTATATGACTCTATACTAGATCAGGCTTGGTATAGAGTAGTTATATGATTCTATACTAGATCAGGCTTGGTATATGACTCTATACTAGATCAGGCTTGGTATAGAGTAGTTATATGACTCTATACTAGATCAGGCTTGTTATAGAGTAGTTATATGATTCTATACTAGATCAGGCTTGGTATAGAGTAGTTATATGATTCTATACTAGATCAGGCTTGGTATAGAGTATTTATATGATTCTATACTAGATCAGGCTTGGTATAGAGTAGTTATATGATTCTATACTAGATCAGGCTTGGTATAGAGTAGTTATATGATTCTATACTAGATCAGGCTTGGTATAGAGTAGTTCTATGATTCTATACTAGATCAGGCTTGGTATAGAGTAGTTATATGATTCTATACTAGATCAGGCTTGGTATAGAGTATTTATATGATTCTATACTAGATCAGGCTTGGTATAGAGTAGTTCTATGACTCTATACTAGATCAGGCTTGGTATAGAGTAGTTATATGACTCTATACTAGATCAGGCTTGGTACAGAGTAGTTATATGATTCTATACTAGATCAGGGTTGGTATAGAGTAGTTATATGATTCTATACTAGATCAGGCTTGGTATAGAGTAGTTATATGATTCTATACTAGATCAGGCTTGGTATAGAGTAGTTATACAAGTGAGAATGAATTGTCAGAAAGATACTAGAAATGACTGACAAATGTCCAACCAAAGAAATACACTGTATATGGTTTGGCTGTGTGTGTGTGTGTGTGTGTGTGTGTGTGTGTGTGTGTGTGTGTGTGTGTGTGTGTGTGTGTGTGTGTGTGTGTGTGTGTGTGTGTGTGTGTGTGTGTGTGTGTGTGTGTGTGTGTTGTCACATTAGGGTAGTTTCACAATAGGATATCGTCTTTGTGCAAGATGTGCTAAAAAAAACAATCCAGGAACAAATCCATGAAATGTTGTTATTCTTGGCAGGAATGTGTTCTGTGAAGAGTTTTTAAAACCTAATGTTCTAAAATAATCCAGAGTTATATGATTCTATACTAGATCAACAAGTGAGAATGAATTGTCAGAAAGATACTACAAATTACTGACAA
>NC_138313.1:47250000-47277500 GCF_965601325.2 Salmo salar | reverse complement strand
GTGGTGTATTGTAGTCTATATGACTGTAGTGAGTTGTTCTCTCTCTCTCTCTGTATTTATTGTGGTGTATTGTAGTCTATATGACTGTAGTGAGTTGTTCTCTCCTCTCTCTCTGTATTTATTGTGGTGTATTGTAGTCTATATGACTGTAGTGAGTTGTTCTCTCCTCTCTCTCTGTATTTATTGTGGTGTATTGTAGTCTATATGACTGTAGTGAGTTGTTCTCTCCTCTCTCTCTGTATTTATTGTGGTGTATTGTAGTCTATATGACTGTAGTGAGTTGTTCTCTCCTCTCTCTCTGTATTTATTGTGGTGTATTGTAGTCTATATGACTGTAGTGAGTTGTTCTCTCCTCTCTCTCTGTATTTATTGTGGTGTATTGTAGTCTATATGACTGTAGTGAGTTGTTCTCTCCTCTCTCTCTGTATTTATTGTGGTGTATTGTAGTCTATATGACTGTAGTGAGTTGTTCTCTCTCTCTCTCTGTATTTATTGTGGTGTATTGTAGTCTATATGACTGTAGTGAGTTGTTCTCTCCTCTCTCTCTGTATTTATTGTGGTGTATTGTAGTCTATATGACTGTAGTGAGTTGTTCTCTCCTCTCTCTCTGTATTTATTGTGGTGTATTGTAGTCTATATGACTGTAGTGAGTTGTTCTCTCCTCTCTCTCTGTATTTATTGTGGTGTATTGTAGTCTATATGACTGTAGTGAGTTGTTCTCTCCTCTCTCTCTGTATTTATTGTGGTGTATTGTAGTCTATATGACTGTAGTGAGTTGTTCTCTCCTCTCTCTCTGTATTTATTGTGGTGTATTGTAGTCTATATGACTGTAGTGAGTTGTTCTCTCCTCTCTCTCTGTATTTATTGTGGTGTATTGTAGTCTATATGACTGTAGTGAGTTGTTCTCTCCTCTCCTCTGTATTTATTGTGGTGTATTGTAGTCTATATGACTGTAGTGAGTTGTTCTCTCCTCTCTCTCTGTATTTATTGTGGTGTATTGTAGTCTATATGACTGTAGTGAGTTGTTCTCTCCTCTCTCTCTGTATTTATTGTGGTGTATTGTAGTCTATATGACTGTAGTGAGTTGTTCTCTCTCTCTCTCTGTATTTATTGTGGTGTATTGTAGTCTATATGACTGTAGTGAGTTGTTCTCTCTCTCTCTCTGTATTTATTGTGGTGTATTGTAGTCTATATGACTGTAGTGAGTTGTTCTCTCCTCTCTCTCTGTATTTATTGTGGTGTATTGTAGTCTATATGACTGTAGTGAGTTGTTCTCTCCTCTCTCTCTGTATTTATTGTGGTGTATTGTAGTCTATATGACTGTAGTGAGTTGTTCTCTCTCTCTCTCTGTATTTATTGTGGTGTATTGTAGTCTATATGACTGTAGTGAGTTGTTCTCTCCTCTCTCTCTGTATTTATTGTGGTGTATTGTAGTCTATATGACTGTAGTGAGTTGTTCTCTCCTCTCTCTCTGTATTTATTGTGGTGTATTGTAGTCTATATGACTGTAGTGAGTTGTTCTCTCCTCTCTCTCTGTATTTATTGTGGTGTATTGTAGTCTATATGACTGTAGTGAGTTGTTCTCTCCTCTCTCTCTGTATTTATTGTGGTGTATTGTAGTCTATATGACTGTAGTGAGTTGTTCTCTCTCTCTCTCTCTGTATTTATTGTGGTGTATTGTAGTCTATATGACTGTAGTGAGTTGTTCTCTCCTCTCTCTCTGTATTTATTGTGGTGTATTGTAGTCTATATGACTGTAGTGAGTTGTTCTCTCCTCTCTCTCTGTATTTATTGTGGTGTATTGTAGTCTATATGACTGTAGTGAGTTGTTCTCTCCTCTCTCTCTGTATTTATTGTGGTGTATTGTAGTCTATATGACTGTAGTGAGTTGTTCTCTCTCTCTCTCTGTATTTATTGTGGTGTATTGTAGTCTATATGACTGTAGTGAGTTGTTCTCTCCTCTCTCTCTGTATTTATTGTGGTGTATTGTAGTCTATATGACTGTAGTGAGTTGTTCTCTCCTCTCTCTCTGTATTTATTGTGGTGTATTGTAGTCTATATGACTGTAGTGAGTTGTTCTCTCCTCTCTCTCTGTATTTATTGTGGTGTATTGTAGTCTATATGACTGTAGTGAGTTGTTCTCTCCTCTCTCTCTGTATTTATTGTGGTGTATTGTAGTCTATATGACTGTAGTGAGTTGTTCTCTCCTCTCTCTCTGTATTTATTGTGGTGTATTGTAGTCTATATGACTGTAGTGAGTTGTTCTCTCTCTCTCTCTGTATTTATTGTGGTGTATTGTAGTCTATATGACTGTAGTGAGTTGTTCTCTCTCTCTCTCTGTATTTATTGTGGTGTATTGTAGTCTATATGACTGTAGTGAGTTGTTCTCTCCTCTCTCTCTGTATTTATTGTGGTGTATTGTAGTCTATATGACTGTAGTGAGTTGTTCTCTCCTCTCTCTCTGTATTTATTGTGGTGTATTGTAGTCTATATGACTGTAGTGAGTTGTTCTCTCCTCTCTCTCTGTATTTATTGTGGTGTATTGTAGTCTATATGACTGTAGTGAGTTGTTCTCTCCTCTCTCTCTGTATTTATTGTGGTGTATTGTAGTCTATATGACTGTAGTGAGTTGTTCTCTCTCCTCTCTGTATTTATTGTGGTGTATTGTAGTCTATATGACTGTAGTGAGTTGTTCTCTCTCTCTCTCTGTATTTATTGTGGTGTATTGTAGTCTATATGACTGTAGTGAGTTGTTCTCTCTCTCTCTCTGTATTTATTGTGGTGTATTGTAGTCTATATGACTGTAGTGAGTTGTTCTCTCCTCTCTCTCTGTATTTATTGTGGTGTATTGTAGTCTATATGACTGTAGTGAGTTGTTCTCTCCTCTCTCTCTGTATTTATTGTGGTGTATTGTAGTCTATATGACTGTAGTGAGTTGTTCTCTCCTCTCTCTCTGTATTTATTGTGGTGTATTGTAGTCTATATGACTGTAGTGAGTTGTTCTCTCCTCTCTCTCTGTATTTATTGTGGTGTATTGTAGTCTATATGACTGTAGTGAGTTGTTCTCTCTCTCTCTGTATTTATTGTGGTGTATTGTAGTCTATATGACTGTAGTGAGTTGTTCTCTCTCTCTCTCTGTATTTATTGTGGTGTATTGTAGTCTATATGACTGTAGTGAGTTGTTCTCTCCTCTCTCTCTGTATTTATTGTGGTGTATTGTAGTCTATATGACTGTAGTGAGTTGTTCTCTCCTCTCTCTCTGTATTTATTGTGGTGTATTGTAGTCTATATGACTGTAGTGAGTTGTTCTCTCCTCTCTCTCTGTATTTATTGTGGTGTATTGTAGTCTATATGACTGTAGTGAGTTGTTCTCTCTCTCTCTCTGTATTTATTGTGGTGTATTGTAGTCTATATGACTGTAGTGAGTTGTTCTCTCTCTCCTCTGTATTTATTGTGGTGTATTGTAGTCTATATGACTGTAGTGAGTTGTTCTCTCCTCTCTCTCTGTATTTATTGTGGTGTATTGTAGTCTATATGACTGTAGTGAGTTGTTCTCTCCTCTCTCTCTGTATTTATTGTGGTGTATTGTAGTCTATATGACTGTAGTGAGTTGTTCTCTCCTCTCTCTCTGTATTTATTGTGGTGTATTGTAGTCTATATGACTGTAGTGAGTTGTTCTCTCTCTCTCTCTGTATTTATTGTGGTGTATTGTAGTCTATATGACTGTAGTGAGTTGTTCTCTCTCTCTCTCTGTATTTATTGTGGTGTATTGTAGTCTATATGACTGTAGTGAGTTGTTCTCTCCTCTCTCTCTGTATTTATTGTGGTGTATTGTAGTCTATATGACTGTAGTGAGTTGTTCTCTCCTCTCTCTCTGTATTTATTGTGGTGTATTGTAGTCTATATGACTGTAGTGAGTTGTTCTCTCCTCTCTCTCTGTATTTATTGTGGTGTATTGTAGTCTATATGACTGTAGTGAGTTGTTCTCTCCTCTCTCTCTGTATTTATTGTGGTGTATTGTAGTCTATATGACTGTAGTGAGTTGTTCTCTCCTCTCTCTCTGTATTTATTGTGGTGTATTGTAGTCTATATGACTGTAGTGAGTTGTTCTCTCCTCTCTCTCTGTATTTATTGTGGTGTATTGTAGTCTATATGACTGTAGTGAGTTGTTCTCTCTCTCTCTCTGTATTTATTGTGGTGTATTGTAGTCTATATGACTGTAGTGAGTTGTTCTCTCCTCTCTCTCTGTATTTATTGTGGTGTATTGTAGTCTATATGACTGTAGTGAGTTGTTCTCTCCTCTCTCTCTGTATTTATTGTGGTGTATTGTAGTCTATATGACTGTAGTGAGTTGTTCTCTCTCTCTCTCTGTATTTATTGTGGTGTATTGTAGTCTATATGACTGTAGTGAGTTGTTCTCTCTCTCTCTCTGTATTTATTGTGGTGTATTGTAGTCTATATGACTGTAGTGAGTTGTTCTCTCTCTCTCTGTATTTATTGTGGTGTATTGTAGTCTATATGACTGTAGTGAGTTGTTCTCTCCTCTCTCTCTGTATTTATTGTGGTGTATTGTAGTCTATATGACTGTAGTGAGTTGTTCTCTCCTCTCTCTCTGTATTTATTGTGGTGTATTGTAGTCTATATGACTGTAGTGAGTTGTTCTCTCCTCTCTCTCTGTATTTATTGTGGTGTATTGTAGTCTATATGACTGTAGTGAGTTGTTCTCTCCTCTCTCTCTGTATTTATTGTGGTGTATTGTAGTCTATATGACTGTAGTGAGTTGTTCTCTCCTCTCTCTCTGTATTTATTGTGGTGTATTGTAGTCTATATGACTGTAGTGAGTTGTTCTCTCTCTCTCTCTGTATTTATTGTGGTGTATTGTAGTCTATATGACTGTAGTGAGTTGTTCTCTCCTCTCTCTCTGTATTTATTGTGGTGTATTGTAGTCTATATGACTGTAGTGAGTTGTTCTCTCCTCTCTCTCTCTGTATTTATTGTGGTGTATTGTAGTCTATATGACTGTAGTGAGTTGTTCTCTCTCTCTCTCTGTATTTATTGTGGTGTATTGTAGTCTATATGACTGTAGTGAGTTGTTCTCTCTCTCTCTCTGTATTTATTGTGGTGTATTGTAGTCTATATGACTGTAGTGAGTTGTTCTCTCCTCTCTCTCTGTATTTATT
Organism: Salmo salar; assembly: GCF_965601325.2. Taxonomy (NCBI): domain Eukaryota; kingdom Metazoa; phylum Chordata; class Actinopteri; order Salmoniformes; family Salmonidae; genus Salmo; species Salmo salar. The sequence continues at coordinate 47,272,320 of NC_138313.1, read as the reverse complement.
GTGGTGTATTGTAGTCTATATGACTGTAGTGAGTTGTTCTCTCCTCTCTCTCTGTATTTATTGTGGTGTATTGTAGTCTATATGACTGTAGTGAGTTGTTCTCTCCTCTCTCTCTGTATTTATTGTGGTGTATTGTAGTCTATATGACTGTAGTGAGTTGTTCTCTCCTCTCTCTCTGTATTTATTGTGGTGTATTGTAGTCTATATGACTGTAGTGAGTTGTTCTCTCTCTCTCTCTCTGTATTTATTGTGGTGTATTGTAGTCTATATGACTGTAGTGAGTTGTTCTCTCTCTCTCTCTGTATTTATTGTGGTGTATTGTAGTCTATATGACTGTAGTGAGTTGTTCTCTCCTCTCTCTCTGTATTTATTGTGGTGTATTGTAGTCTATATGACTGTAGTGAGTTGTTCTCTCCTCTCTCTCTGTATTTATTGTGGTGTATTGTAGTCTATATGACTGTAGTGAGTTGTTCTCTCCTCTCTCTCTGTATTTATTGTGGTGTATTGTAGTCTATATGACTGTAGTGAGTTGTTCTCTCCTCTCTCTCTGTATTTATTGTGGTGTATTGTAGTCTATATGACTGTAGTGAGTTGTTCTCTCCTCTCTCTCTGTATTTATTGTGGTGTATTGTAGTCTATATGACTGTAGTGAGTTGTTCTCTCCTCTCTCTCTGTATTTATTGTGGTGTATTGTAGTCTATATGACTGTAGTGAGTTGTTCTCTCTCTCTCTCTGTATTTATTGTGGTGTATTGTAGTCTATATGACTGTAGTGAGTTGTTCTCTCCTCTCTCTCTGTATTTATTGTGGTGTATTGTAGTCTATATGACTGTAGTGAGTTGTTCTCTCCTCTCTCTCTGTATTTATTGTGGTGTATTGTAGTCTATATGACTGTAGTGAGTTGTTCTCTCCTCTCTCTCTGTATTTATTGTGGTGTATTGTAGTCTATATGACTGTAGTGAGTTGTTCTCTCTCTCTCTCTGTATTTATTGTGGTGTATTGTAGTCTATATGACTGTAGTGAGTTGTTCTCTCTCTCTCTCTGTATTTATTGTGGTGTATTGTAGTCTATATGACTGTAGTGAGTTGTTCTCTCCTCTCTCTCTGTATTTATTGTGGTGTATTGTAGTCTATATGACTGTAGTGAGTTGTTCTCTCCTCTCTCTCTGTATTTATTGTGGTGTATTGTAGTCTATATGACTGTAGTGAGTTGTTCTCTCCTCTCTCTCTGTATTTATTGTGGTGTATTGTAGTCTATATGACTGTAGTGAGTTGTTCTCTCCTCTCTCTCTGTATTTATTGTGGTGTATTGTAGTCTATATGACTGTAGTGAGTTGTTCTCTCCTCTCTCTCTGTATTTATTGTGGTGTATTGTAGTCTATATGACTGTAGTGAGTTGTTCTCTCTCTCTCTGTATTTATTGTGGTGTATTGTAGTCTATATGACTGTAGTGAGTTGTTCTCTCCTCTCTCTCTGTATTTATTGTGGTGTATTGTAGTCTATATGACTGTAGTGAGTTGTTCTCTCCTCTCCCTCTGTATTTATTGTGGTGTATTGTAGTCTATATGACTGTAGTGAGTTGTTCTCTCCTCTCTCTCTGTATTTATTGTGGTGTATTGTAGTCTATATGACTGTAGTGAGTTGTTCTCTCCTCTCTCTCTCCCTCTGTATTTATATTGGTGTATTGTAGTCTGTACAGTGAGGGAAAAAAGTAGTTGATCCCCTGCTCATTTTAACGGTAGGTTTATTTGAACAGTGAGAGACAGAATAACAACAAAAAAATCAAGAAAAACGAATGTCAAAAATGTTATAAATTGATTTGCATTTTAATGAGGGAAATAAGTGTTTCTATTCTATTAGAGTGTTCTTAGTGTTCTCTCTGTCTCTCTCTGTAGCTCTGGTTCTAGAGTGTTCTAAGTTTTCTCTCTGTCTCTCTCTGTAGCTCTGGTTCTAGACTGTTCTAAGTTTTCTCTCTGTCTCTCTCTGTAGCTCTGGTTCTAGACTGTTCTAAGTGTTCTCTCTCTCTCTCTCTCTCTGTAGCTCTGGTTCTAGAGTGTTCTTAGTGTTCTCTCTGTCTCTCTCTGTAGCTCTGGTTCTAGAGTGTTCTTAGTGTTCTCTCTGTCTCTCTCTGTAGCTCTGGTTCTAGAGTGTTCTTAGTGTTCTCTCTGTCTCTCTCTGTAGCTCTGGTTCTAGAGTGTTCTAAGTGTTCTCTCTGTCTCTCTCTGTAGCTCTGGTTCTAGAGTGTTCTAAGTGTTCTCTCTGTCTCTCTCTCTGTAGCTCTGGTGGAAGCCTGCAAGGAGAGATACAGTCTGGGCCAGTCGCTAAGCAACCTGCTGCCAGTCAGGATGGCGACGGCTATGATGCTTCCATACACCCTTCCCCTGGAGTCTGCTCTGTCTATGACTGTTAGGTAGGACTAGACCCTATACCCTTCCCCTGGAGTCTGCTCTGTCCATGACTGTTAGGTAGGACTAGACCCTATACCCTTCCCCTGGAGTCTGCTCTGTCCATGACTGTTAGGTAGGACTAGACCCTATACCCTCCCCCTGGAGTCTGCTCTGTCCATGACTGTTAGGTAGGACTAGACCCTATACCCTCCCCCTGGAGTCTGCTCTGTCTATGACTGTTAGGTAGGACTAGACCCTATACCCTCCCCCTGGAGTCTGCTCTGTCTATGACTGTTAGGTAGGACTAGACCCTATACCCTTCCCCTGGAGTCTGCTCTGTCCATGACTGTTAGGTAGGACTAGACCCTATACCCTTCCCCTGGAGTCTGCTCTGTCCATGACTGTTAGGTAGGACTAGACCCTATACCCTTCCCCTGGAGTCTGCTCTTCTATGACTGTTAGGTAGGACTAGACCCTATACCCTTCCCCTGGAGTCTGCTCTGTCCATGACTGTTAGGTAGGACTAGACCCTATACCCTTCCCCTGGAGTCTGCTCTGTCCATGACTGTTAGGTAGGACTAGACTCTATACCCTTCCCCTGGAGTCTGCTCTGTCTATGACTGTTAGGTAGGACTAGACCCTATACCCTTCCCCTGGAGTCTGCTCTGTCCATGATTGTTAGGTAGGACTAGACCCTATACCCTCCCCCTGGAGTCTGCTCTGTCTATGACTGTTAGGTAGGACTAGACCCTATACCCTTCCCCTGGAGTCTGCTCTGTCTATGACTGTTAGGTAGGACTAGACCCTATACCCTCCCCCTGGAGTCTGCTCTGTCTATGACTGTTAGGTAGGACTAGACCCTATACCCTTCCCCTGGAGTCTGCTCTGTCCATGACTGTTAGGTAGGACTAGACCCTATACCCTCCCCCTGGAGTCTGCTCTGTATAACTAATGGCCTGTCTCTTCTGTCAGACTGTGTCCATGACTGTTAGGTAGGACTAGACCCTATACCCTCCCCCTGGAGTCTGTTCTGTCCATGACTGTTAGGTGGGACTAGACCCTATACCCTCCCCCTGGAGTCTGCTCTGTCTATGACTGTTAGGTAGGACTAGACCCTATACCCTCCCCCTGGAGTCTGCTCTGTCTATGACTGTTAGGTAGGACTAGACCCTATACCCTCCCCCTGGAGTCTGCTCTGTCCATGACTGTTAGGTAGGACTAGACTCTATACCCTTCCCCTGGAGTCTGCTCTGTCTATGACTGTTAGGTAGGACTAGACCCTATACCCTTCCCCTGGAGTCTGCTCTGTCCATGACTGTTAGGTGGGACTAGACTCTATACCCTTCCCCTGGAGTCTGCTCTGTCTATGACTGTTAGGTAGGACTAGACCCTATACCCTCCCCCTGGAGTCTGCTCTGTCTATGACTGTTAGGTAGGACTAGACCCTATACCCTCCCCCTGGAGTCTGCTCTGTCTATGACTGTTAGGTAGGACTAGACCCTATACCCTCCCCCTGGAGTCTGCTCTGTCTATGACTGTTAGGTAGGACTAGACCCTATACCCTCCCCCTGGAGTCTGCTCTGTCTATGACTGTTAGGTAGGACTAGACCCTATACCCTCCCCCTGGAGTCTGCTCTGTCCATGACTGTTAGGTAGGACTAGACTCTATACCCTTCCCCTGGAGTCTGCTCTGTCTATGACTGTTAGGTAGGACTAGACCCTATACCCTTCCCCTGGAGTCTGCTCTGTCTATGACTGTTAGGTAGGACTAGACCCTATACCCTTCCCCTGGAGTCTGCTCTGTCTATGACTGTTAGGTAGGACTAGACCCTATACCCTCCCCCTGGAGTCTGCTCTGTCTATGACTGTTAGGTAGGACTAGACTCTATACCCTTCCCCTGGAGTCTGCTCTGTCCATGACTGTTAGGTGGGACTAGACTCTATACCCTCCCCCTGGAGTCTGCTCTGTATAACTAATGGCCTGTCTCTTCTGTCAGACTGTTAGAGTGACTGTATTATTATATATGACTAATGGCCTGTCTCTTCTGTCAGACTGTTAGAGTGACTGTATTATTATATATGACTAATGGCCTGTCTCTTCTGTCAGACTGTTAGAGTGACTGTATTATTATATATGACTAATGGCCTGTCTCTTCTGTCAGACTGTTAGAGTGACTGTATTATTATATATGACTAATGGCCTGTCTCTTCTGTCAGACTGTTAGAGTGACTGTATTATTATATATGACTAATGGCCTGTCTCTTCTGTCAGACTGTTAGAGTGACTGTATTATTATATATGACTAATGGCCTGTCTCTTCTGTCAGACTGTTAGAGTGACTGTATTATTATATATGACTAATGGCCTGTCTCTTCTGTCAGACTGTTAGAGTGACTGTATTATTATATATGACTAATGGCCTGTCTCTTCTGTCAGACTGTTAGAGTGACTGTATTATTATATATGACTAATGGCCTGTCTCTTCTGTCAGACTGTTAGAGTGACTGTATTATTATATATGACTAATGGCCTGTCTCTTCTGTCAGACTGTTAGAGTGACTGTATTATTATATATGACTAATGGCCTGTCTCTTCTGTCAGACTGTTAGAGTGACTGTATTATTATATATGACTAATGGCCTGTCTCTTCTGTCAGACTGTTAGAGTGACTGTATTATTATATATGACTAATGGCCTGTCTCTTCTGTCAGACTGTTAGAGTGACTGTATTATTATATATGACTAATGGCCTGTCTCTTCTGTCAGACTGTTAGAGTGACTGTATTATTATATATGACTAATGGCCTGTCTCTTCTGTCAGACTGTTAGAGTGACTGTATTATTATATATGACTAATGGCCTGTCTCTTCTGTCAGACTGTTAGAGTGACTGTATTATTATATATGACTAATGGCCTGTCTCTTCTGTCAGACTGTTAGAGTGACTGTATTATTATATATGACTAATGGCCTGTCTCTTCTGTCAGACTGTTAGAGTGACTGTATTATTATATATGACTAATGGCCTGTCTCTTCTGTCAGACTGTTAGAGTGACTGTATTATTATATATGACTAATGGCCTGTCTCTTCTGTCAGACTGTTAGAGTGACTGTATTATTATATATGACTAATGGCCTGTCTCTTCTGTCAGACTGTTAGAGTGACTGTATTATTATATATGACTAATGGCCTGTCTCTTCTGTCAGACTGTTAGAGTGACTGTATTATTATATATGACTAATGGCCTGTCTCTTCTGTCAGACTGTTAGAGTGACTGTATTATTATATATGACTAATGGCCTGTCTCTTCTGTCAGACTGTTAGAGTGGCTGTATTATTATATATGACTAATGGCCTGTCTCTTCTGTCAGACTGTTAGAGTGACTGTATTATTATATATGACTAATGGCCTGTCTCTTCTGTCAGACTGTTAGAGTGACTGTATTATTATATATGACTAATGGCCTGTCTCTTCTGTCAGACTGTTAGAGTGACTGTATTATTATATATGACTAATGGCCTGTCTCTTCTGTCAGACTGTTAGAGTGGCTGCCTGATGTTCAGGAGGATGTGGGATGGATCAGGGAGCAGGTCGTTAAGGTGTTGCAGTGTGCTGTGAGCCGGGCCACCAAGACTGTCTCCAACCACGTCTCTGCAAAGTAAGTAAGGATACAGACACACAAACAGACAGACAGACAGACAGACAGACAGACAGACAGACAGACAGACAGACAGACAGACAGACAGACAGACAGACAGACAGACAGACAGACAGACAGACAGACAGACAGACAGACAGACAGACAGACAGACAGACAGACAGACAGACAGACAGACATTCTCACTTACTGTTTGTAAACATTTTTATGATCAATTTGTATTGATTTTTCACACAAACAACAACCAGAACTCTTCCTTCAGCATCGTCTGAGAAGAATGCCTTTCTCTACCGATGGTAGAGTCCTTATTTCTCATGATCTAATGAGTCTCTGTCTTTAGCTGTTACTACCAGTTGGAGCTGCGTCACTGCCAGTCCCTGCCTGCCCAACTCAACCCTGCCAGACTGCTCCCTAGCTGGGTGAGGGGAGGCAGCTCCTCTGTCCTGGATGTTATCAGTCGTCTGGACCAGTACCAGAGGCAGCTGCTGCCGGGCTCCTTCTGTGTCAACCTGGACCTCCAGGGCGCCTTATACACCAGCGGGACCCCAGGCCCAGGAAGATACCCCAAAGCTGGGGAAGGAAGTCCAGGACCAGCCCTGGACCCTATTGCCTCCATCATAGACCCAGATGAGGTAGAGGGGATGGGCCTGATGATGAGGAGGCTCAATGAAAACCACAACTCTACTCCAGCCTCGCTCTAATATTATAATGTATCCCTAAAGAAAAGGACTAGGGTGGACTGTAAATTAAGGCGTGTCCAGAGGGTAAATTAGGGCGTGTTGAGAGGATACACTGAGCCAAACCCACGTTCAGTAGACTGAACCAAACCCACGTTCAGTAGACTGAACCAAACCCACGTTCAGTACACTGAACCAAACCCACGTTCAGTACACTGAGCCAAACCCACGTTCAGTACACTGAACCAAACCCACGTTCAGTACACTGAACCAAACCCACGTCAGTACACTGAGCCAAACCCACGTTCAGTACACTGAGCCAAACCCACGTTCAGTACACTGAACCAAACCCATGTCAGTACACTGAGCCAAACCCACATTCAGTACACTGAACCAAACCCACGTTCAGTACACTGAACCAAACCCACGTTCAGTACACTGAACCAAACCCACGTCAGTACACTGAACCAAACCCACGTTCAGTACACTGAACCAAACCCACGTCAGTAGACTGAACCAAACCCACGTCAGTAGACTGAACCAAACCCACGTCAGTAGACTGAACCAAACCCACGTTCAGTACACTGAACCAAACCCACGTTCAGTACACTGAACCAAACCCACGTTCAGTACACTGAACCAAACCCACGTCAGTAGACTGAGCCAAACCCACGTCAGTACACTGAACCAAACCCACGTTCAGTACACTGAACCAAACCCACGTCAGTAGACTGAACCAAACCCACGTTCAGTAGACTGAACCAAACCCACGTTCAGTACACTGAACCAAACCCACGTTCAGTACACTGAACCAAACCCACGTTCAGTACACTGAACCAAACCCACGTCAGTACACTGAACCAAACCCACGTCAGTACACTGAACCAAACCCACGTCAGTAGACTGAGCCAAACCCACGTCAGTAGACTGAACCAAACCCACGTCAGTAGACTGAACCAAACCCACGTCAGTAGACTGAACCAAACCCACGTCAGTAGACTGAACCAAACCCACGTCAGTACACTGAACCAAACCCACGTCAGTAGACTGAGCCAAACCCACGTCAGTAGACTGAACCAAACCCACGTCAGTAGACTGAACCAAACCCACGTCAGTAGACTGAGTGCATATATTTAATTGTATGTGGCCCCAGCGGGAATCAAACTCATGATGACACTGGCGTCGCTGACGCCACACTGTTACTATTATTATCTGTATTATCTTAAAACTACACTGTTGGTTAGAAGGCCTTGTCAGTAAGCATTTTCACTGTAAGCTTCTACACCTGTTGTATTAGGCGCATGTGACAAATACAATTAGATTTGATTTATCGACTGAGCCACACAGGATCTCCAGGAGCTGTTAAGGTAGCTGTTAAGGTAGCTGTTGGTAGCTGTTAAGGTAGCTGTTAAGGTAGCTGTTAAGGTAGCTGTTAAGGTAGCTGTTGGTAGCTGTTAAGGTAGCTGTTAAGGTAGCTGTTGGTAGCTGTTAAGGTAGCTGTTAAGGTAGCTGTTAAGGTAGCTGTTAAGGTAGCTGTTGGTAGTTGTTAAGGTAGCTGTTAAGGTAGCTGTTAAGGTAGCTGTTAAGGTAGCTGTTAAGGTAGCTGTTAAGGTAGCTGTTGGTAGCTGTTAAGGTAGCTGTTAAGGTAGCTGTTGGTAGCTGTTAAGGTAGCTGTTAAGGTAGCTGTTAAGGTAGCTGTTAAGGTAGCTGTTAAGGTAGCTGTTGGTAGCTGTTAAGGTAGCTGTTAAGGTAGCTGTTAAGGTAGCTGTTGGTAGCTGTTAAGGTAGCTGTTAAGGTAGCTGTTAAGGTAGCTGTTAAGGTAGCTGTTGGTAGCTGTTAAGGTAGCTGTTAAGGTAGCTGTTGGTAGCTGTTAAGGTAGCTGTTAAGGTAGCTGTTAAGGTAGCTGTTAAGGTAGCTGTTAAGGTAGCTGTTGGTAGCTGTTAAGGTAGCTGTTAAGGTAGCTGTTGGTAGCTGTTAAGGTAGCTGTTAAGGTAGCTGTTAAGGTAGCTGTTAAGGTAGCTGTTAAGGTAGCTGTTGGTAGCTGTTAAGGTAGCTGTTAAGGTAGCTGTTAAGGTAGCTGTTGGTAGCTGTTACGGTAGCTGTTGGTAGCTGTTAAGGTAGTTGTTAAGGTAGCTGTTAAGGTAGCTGTTAAGGTAGCTGTTAAGGTAGCTGTTACGGTAGCTGTTGGTAGCTGTTACGGTAGCTGTTACGGTAGCTGTTAAGGTAGCTGTTAAGGTAGCTGTTACGGTAGCTGTTAAGGTAGCAGTTACGGTAGCTGTTACGGTAGCTGTTGGTAGCTGTTAAGGTAGTTGTTAAGGTAGTTGTTAAGGTAGTTGTTAAGGTAGCTGTTGGTAGCTGTTAAGGTAGCTGTTAAGGTAGCTGTTAAGGTAGCTGTTGGTAGCTGTTAAGGTAGCTGTTAAGGTAGTTGTTAAGGTAGCTGTTAAGGTAGCTGTTAAGGTAGCTGTTACGGTAGCTGTTGGTAGCTGTTACGGTAGCTGTTACGGTAGCTGTTACGGTAGCTGTTAAGGTAGCTGTTAAGGTAGCTGTTACGGTAGATGTTAAGGTAGCTGTTGGTAGCTGTTAAGGTAGTTGTTAAGGTAGTTGTTAAGGTAGTTGTTAAGGTAGCTGTTGGTAGCTGTTAAGGTAGCTGTCGGTGTGAAGGTAGCTGTGGTGCTGACGGAGGTAGGGCTGTTGGTAGCTGTTAAGGTAGCTGTTAAGGTAGGAGGTGCTGTAAGGTAGCTGTTAAGGTAGCTGTGGTGCTGGGAGCGACGGTAGCTGTCGGTGCTGAAGGTAGCTGTTAAGGTAGCTGTTACGGAGGTAGGGCTGTTGGAGCGAGGGTGAGGGGGGGGGGGCTGTTGGAGCGAGGGCGGGGGGGGGGGGCGGGGCTGAGGTGCGGGAGCTGTAGGCCCTAGTGGGTGAGGATCACAGACTGTTGATGCCTAGGAACCTACAGGGACCTTCAACAACCTTGCACCGATCTGCAGAATCTCATCTGTACACACAGCACCTTAGAATGACATTTTACTTATTTTCATTGAGTTGTTATCCGTCCTCAGACTCTGATAACAAGCCCGTCAGCTCATCGCTACACAGTGCCTCACAGAACTTTGACATACAGTACCAGTCAAAAGTTTGGACACACCTACTCATTCAAGGGTTTTTCTTTATTTTTACTATTTTCTACATTGTAGAATAATAGTGAAGACATCAAAACTATTAAATAACACATATGGAATCATGTAGTAACCAAAAAAGTGTTAAACAAATATTTTTATTCATCCCTTAAAATTACTCCCTTTTTCTTGTAGTGTTTGTTCTCATCTCTTTTTTTTTACACGTGCCTGATAAGTACTTACTTCGATCATTAGGATGTCCAGCCCTAAATGGACATCTACTTCTCTTTTAATGATGTGACATAATGACATCACCGAGGCCCCTGTTGCTTCACTAGGAGCTAAATGGAACGGCTGTGTTCCAAACGGTACACTATTCCCTACATAGTGCGCTACGAAATAAGTGGACTTAATAGGGAATAGGCTGTCATTTGAGTGGCATACAACAGACTCTATTTTTAACAGACCTAACGCAATTGTAAATCTTAGCGCTGGCAGTATCGCTATAGGTTCAGGGGGAGGATGTGTCAGAATTATTTTTATTTTTTATTTTTTTCACAACTGGAATTATGGTCACAGTAGCTGGCTGTGTTGTGAAATTAATAAACACGTTGTGGGTGTGTGTTGAGGCTTGATCCCTCACTGGCCAATCAGAACGTGCTCCATGGCTAAATAATGTGGTTGCTTCAAGTTGTGTATTTTACAGTTTTTTATTGGAGTGTTAGTCCGTTATAGCATAGTTTGTTAAATAGCCTACAGAAACAAAATAACCAAAAATGTATTTAGGCCTATCCCATCTTGGCTAAATATGTTGAACATGTTTGCAGTCCACATTGTAAGAAGCCAAATTGCAATATGGCTTCAATATGGAAATACTGTATATTGTTAAACATAGCATTCACACTGATATGGGTGCTAGGCTACAAATGGCCATTATGTCTGCCATGTCTGAGCCGTGGACATGCCAAACGTTGTCAATAAGCAATATTAAATTCACTTTTGATTCACTTAAAAAGAGAGGGAATAATTTGAATCAAATTCTAATCATAACCAAACCACTTGTTTTTAAGTCTTTCTCTAAATACAGTCACAGGCACCATAATTGCTCCCCGTAGGCGTATAATATTAAGCCAACGCAGACGGTGGAGGTTTTTACATACGTCCAAACATTTTACACAAGCTGGATGAAGATCCAATATAAAGAGAATGTCCACTTGTCACAACGTCCACAGGTGGCGCCTCTCCCCGTTCGGGCGGCGCTCGGCGCTCGGCGTCGCCGGCCTACTAGCTGCCACCGATTTCCTTTTCTGTTTCGTTTGGTAATGTCTGGTTAGGGTAGCACCTGTTTTGTGTTTAGTAATTAGTGGGGTATTTAGTCTGTCTGTTTTGTGTTTGGGGTTGTGCGGGATTTCATTTCTGGTCCTTTTATATTTAGCATTTTGGCTTTAGGGTTGCTGAGCTGAGTCCCGATATATTCCCAAGACTGTGTTAGTCTTCCTTTGTTGGAATATTTTTTCCCTTGCCTTGTAGGCTTTTGGACTTGTTTTTTCTTCATTAAAGTAACTACGTGTTTCACGTACCTAGGTCTCCTGCGCCTGACTTCACCCCTCCTGCAGAACTATTATTTGACACCACTCACCATTTTACTGCTCCCCAATAGAATGTTTTAGAAACCTCATGGATGGAACCATCTTACTGAGCGCATTCACACTTTTCCAGAAATAGCAGATTGCATTTCATGCGAACTGGACGTTCCATAAAGCCAGGATGGTGAATCATTCTAATAAGTCTTGTTTTTCATTTTATTTGATGAAAAACTAGATATCTGTTTTTTTTTTTTAAACATCAATAGTTTGAAATAGCTTGAAGTCAGACGCATGATATCATAAAATTCACAGGATAAAAAAGAGAGGGTGGTCGGCCTCCCAAGTGGCGCAGTGGTCTAAGGCACTGCATCGCAGTGTTACAGCATCACTACAGTCTGGTGATTCGTTCCCGGCCGTGACCGGAAGTCCTATAGGGCACAATTGGCGCCGCGTCATCCGGGTTAGGGGAGGGTTTGACCGGGGTCGGCTTTACTTGGTTCATCGCGCTCTAGTGACTCCTTGTGGAGGCCGGGCGCCTGCAGACTGACTTCGGTCGTCAGTTGAACGGTGTTTCATCTCACACATTGGTGCGGCTGGCTTCCGGGTTAAGTTGGCGGGTAGGTGTTAAGAAGCGCGGTTTGGCGGGTCATGTTTATGAGGACTTATGACTCGACTTTCGCCTCTCCCGAGCCCATTGGGGAGTTGCAGCGATGAGACAAGAACATAATCACAAAAAATAGGGGATAAGAAAATTATATGAATAAATAATAATGACCCTAATAATGAACCAATCTTAGCTGGGTATAGCTCATAGGTCGAGGGTAAGGGTAGCCCATAGGCCGTGGGTAAGGGTAACCTATAGGCCAAGGGTAAGCTACCCTGATGGGAATATAGACATGAAGGTTTTTTACGCATGTCCAATGCGGGATTTGGCTAAAATATTGTAGGCCTACAAAATACATACAGTTGAAGTCGGAAGTGTACATACACTTAATTAGTTTACATAAGTTTACATACACAAAATTATCTATATCCACAGTAAAACAAGTCCTATATCGACATAACCTGAAAGGCCGCTCAGCAAGGAAGAAGCCACTGCTCCAAAACCGCCATAAAAAAGCCAGACTGCGGTTTGCAACTGCACTTGGGGGCAAAGACTGTACTTTTTTGGAGAAATGTCCTCTGGTCTGATGAAACAAAAATAGAACTGTTTGGCCATAATGATCATCGTTATGTTTGGAGGAAAAAGGGGGAGGCTTGCAAGCCGAAGAACACCATCCCAACCATGAAGCACGGGGGTGGCAGCATCATGTTGTGGGGGTGCTTTGCTGCAGGAGGGACTGGTGCACTTCACAAAATAGATGGCTTCATGAGGAAGGAAAATGGTGTGGATATTTTGAAGCAACATCTCAAGACATCAGTCAGGAAGTTAAAGCTTGGTTGCAAATGGGTCTTCCAAATGGATAATGACCCCAAGCATACTTCCAAAGTTGTGGCAAAATGGCTTCAGGACAATAAAGTCAAGGTATTGGAGTGGCCATCACAAAGCCCTGACCTCAATCCTACAGAACATTTGTGGGCAGAACTGAAAAGGTGTGTGCGAGCAAGGAGGCCTACAAACCTGACTCAGTTACACCAGCTCTGTCAGGAGGAATGGGCCACAATTCACCCAACTTATTGTGGGAAGCTTGTGGAAGGCTACCCAAAACGTTTGACCCAAGTTAAACAATTTAAAGGCAATGCAATCAAATACTAATTGAGTGTATGTAAACTTCTGACCCACTGGGAATGTGATGAAAGAAATAAAAGCTGAAATAAATAATTCTCTCTACTGTTATTCTGACATTTCACATTCTTTAAATAAAGTGGTGATGCTAACTGACCTAAGACTGGGAATTTTTACTAGGATTAAATGTCAGGAGTTGTGAAAAACTGAGTTTAAATGTATTTGGCTAAGGTGTATGTAAACTTCCGACTTCAACTGTAGATAAGAAGGGGATGCTGCCAAACTTAATAAAGTTTTGGTGATTTAAGATTTATTTCAAAGCAGTCTCACAAGCCAAACCTTTTATTTATAAGCTTGGCTGCTTGGCAAATGCATTGGGCAGGACAAAAAAATGCTTGGTTTTTAATAAAAATGAAACCAAATGGCATTAAACATTTGTTTATTAATAAGAGGGTTACCTGCACAAATAAACACATCTCATCTTTGTTCCATGAGCATACTGTAAGGGCAGCGCTAAGACCTGTTGTTCCATGAGCATACTGTAAGGGCAGCGCTAAGACCTGTTGTTCCATGAGCATACTGTAAGGGCCCCGCTAAGACCTGTTGTTCCATGAGCATACTGTAAGGGCCCCACTAAGACCTGTTGTTCCGCGAGCATACTGTAAGGGCCCCACTAAGACCTGTTGTTCCATGAGCATACTGTAAGGGCCCCACTAAGACCTGTTGTTCCATGAGCAAACTGTCAGGGCCCCACTAAGACCTGTTGTTCCATGAGCAAACTGTAAGGGCCCCGCTAAGACCTGTTGTTGCATGAGCATACTGTAAGGGCCCCACTAAGACCTGTTGTTGCGCGAGCATACTGTAAGGGCCCCACTAAGACCTGTTGTTCCATGAGCATACTGTAAGGGCCCCACTAAGACCTGTTGTTGCATGAGCATACTGTAAGGGCCCCACTAAGACCTGTTGTTTCATGAGCATACTGTAAGGGCCCCACTAAGACCTGTTGTTGCGCGAGCATACTGTAAGGGCCCCACTAAGACCTGTTGTTCCATGAGCATACTGTAAGGGCCCCGCTAAGACCTGTTGTTCCATGAGCATACTGTAAGGGCCCCACTAAGACCTGTTGTTCCATGAGCATACTGTAAGGGCCCCACTAAGACCTGTTGTTCCGCGAGCATACTGTAAGGGCCCCACTAAGACCTGTTGTTCCATGAGCATACTGTAAGGGCCCCGCTAAGACCTGTTGTTCCATGAGCATACTGTAAGGGCCCCACTAAGACCTGTTGTTCCATGAGCATACTGTAAGGGCCCCACTAAGACCTGTTGTTCCATGAGCATACTGTAAGGGCCCCACTAAGACCTGTTGTTCCATGAGCATACTGTAAGGGCACCACTAAGACCTGTTGTTCCATGAGCATACTGTAAGAGCCCCACTAAGACCTGTTGTTCCATGAGCAAACTGTAAGGGCCCCGCTAAGACCTGTTGTTCCATGAGCATACTGTAAGGGCACCACTAAGACCTGTTGTTCCATGAGCATACTGTAAGAGCACCACTAAGACCTGTTGTTCCATGAGCATACTGTAAGGGCCCCACTAAGACCTGTTGTTCCATGAGCATACTGTAAGGGCCCCACTAAGACCTGTTGTTCCATGAGCATACTGTAAGAGTCCCACTAAGACCTGCTTTTGGTTGGTAATAAATCTCCTGATATGCGCTACATGAAATGTTTGCGCTTGTTTTCAAGGACACACCTTAAAATATTGCCACCCTTCCCACCTCAGGACAAGCAAGCTGATATTAGACAGGTAAATTGCTGAACCTGGCGCATGGGGTGGAAAATGCCAGCGTGCCAGTTTTAACAGGCTGAAATTGCACACTAACGTACGTTGCGCACAAAACTAGAGCCCAATTAGTCAAGTCACAATGGCACCCTACTCTGATTATAACCTAACAGAACTTTTCTAAAAGGAAAAACAAACAGTATTTTATATTCCAATATGTTATATATATATATATATATAATATAATTTTAAGCTATAGTCATACAGTTTCACAGGGCCATAAGGGTAGTGCTCATCAGTGGGGAAATTGGATCTCCCATTTTGTTTCATTTTATCAACACTTATGTACAACCAATTGTTTAAAACTTGTGTGTTCTGGTGGACTGTTTTCAGAATGTTTGTGGACTGTTTTTAGAATGGTTTGTATTCTGCTGGACTAGAGAAGAGGGAATGAGAATAAGGGAAGGAGAGCTCTGAATAACTTTAACAGGTTATGTGTGGATGGATTCTTGACTGAGGGATGTAATGCACACGTGCCCAACCAATGTACTATTCATTCTGAAACCAATTGTACTCTTTCTGTGTCTGTGCTCTTCTATGTATAGGTCAACTTGTCTTACCAATATTTATATGACGAATATGCCAATACCTTGCTATTACAAAATGTAAAATGTACATGGACAACTGATTCTGTCTTAACAACAATCAGCATGGCTCTGAAGGGGGATGATATACAAGGAGATCCAATGGGAATACATTTCACATATCACCAGATATCACTGCACCTGACTGCAATATAATAAAGACTACATGAGTGAATACATGGGAGAAATACTGAAAATAGAAACATGTCTGTTATTAGCTAAGTACGAATATGTTAATTCATGCTAATTCATTATTGCACATATTTGTCAATACTGCAGTATACTGTTATCTCTAACAGCTGTAGTGTAATTTATCTCCATTGGTCAATACTGCACTATACTGTTATCTCTAACAGCTGTAGTGTAATTTATCTCCATTGGTCAATACTGCAGTATACTGTTATCTCTAACAGCTGTAGTGTAATTTATCTCCATTGGTCAATACTGCACTATACTGTTATCTCTAACAGCTGTAGTGTAATTTATCTCCAACACTGCTTGTTACTGTTGTTCACCATCTGACTTTAGGAAATCACAGAAAAGTGCTAGATGTGAACGACATGTGTAATGTGGACTTGTCTGTATGCTGTTTAGTGTATTGCTGGCAGCAGCTTCCCACCAAGGCACATCCTGGTTATGTGTTAATGTACTGAATAAAGGTGATTCTG
The DNA here is from genome assembly GCF_965601325.2 of Salmo salar. NCBI lineage: Eukaryota > Metazoa > Chordata > Actinopteri > Salmoniformes > Salmonidae > Salmo > Salmo salar. The sequence goes on along the minus strand of NC_138313.1, from coordinate 47,256,079 downwards.
ATGCATGGTTCACATGCATATGCTTTCACTGCAGATGAAATAAAGTAAGTTATGAGCAGGGTTTAAAATACCTATAAATGTTTACAATGTTGACTAAATCTTGGAATTTCTAAGTGCTTTAATTAAGTGGCTCATATTTCAATAGCATGTTAATTCAGCTATAGAAGTGTCATACCCATAGGGGGAACCAGTGCATGTACCCCCATCAGATTTGTCCTGTTTTTGTTCTTTTTCAGATGTTAAATTAATTTACTAAAATTCCATTTGTTTTTGTCCACATTTTATCATCATTATTTGTCTGTCTGGTGTTTTGTGGAGGGAGCAGTATCGTCAGTGGAGGAGGAGAGAGAGAGAGAGAGAGAGAGAGAGAGAGAGAGAGAGAGAGAGAGAGGGTGCCTTGACGGGCAGGACTCATGTTTATAAATTAATTTGATGTAACCTATTGATTCCTTGATGAATAAATAAAAAATAAAAATCATGTTTTGTTGTTTCTCTGTAATACTAGCCACCTCACAATTTTATGAAGTTAGCTTTAGCTTGGCAGCCATATGGGTTCACATTCTCCTAACCTCATAACTAGCTACCAATCCATTTAGAGTAGCTTGTCTAACTAAACCAGCATGCCTGCTGCCAAGGTTGCTAGACTTTGGAAAAGCAAGCAATAACTAAATGTACTGAATAAAGCTCACATTCATTTCAATCTGTTACCCAGATGTTTAGCAGAGATACAGAAGAAACTTATTGTCGCTGTCTGATGAAAATTACCATATTTTCCCCATGAACAAATATACAATTATGAAACTACAGAAACTATTCTGAATGCATTTTCTTGGTCCTAGATTCATGAAATGTTCAGAGCACATTGTTTTCAATAAATAAATAAATGAAAATCTAGTTACTAGGTTTTCATCAGACAACAGAAATATTTGGTTTCTTTAAAAACATTAAAATAACCACCAGCCAGTCAGGAGTATACAGACAGCTCAGCTTAGAAATGGTTTAAATGTAATCTGGCACCTTGTGATAATATCATAATATGCCTATGTGTGTGTGTGTGTGTGTGTATTGATCATGACACCATGCTATGTGTCTGTATTGATAGTGTGTGTTATGATCCCATGTACTGTTTTGTAATGTGGAGGTCATATCCCGGACATGCTAGTGCAGTATATTGATATGTTTCATAGACAACAGTCAGAATGACACCCTCTGGAATGTGTAGAATAGAATTATTCATGATGAAAAGAAAAGTTGCTTCAGGGAGTCGAACCCGGGGCCAGCGACTGGCGAGACGACACGTTAACCGTTACACCAATACGTTCGGACCTTTCGATAAAGTCGCTAGCTGTTGTGTTCAGGTCGCTACAGTACAGTTACCCCCTTTCTTCGGGAGAGCGTGTCCCCACGCTTCTCTATACCAAGTTCCTCACGTGTACACGCCTCTCCCGATGGCCTAATCCCACTTCTGACACCAACGTAGCAAATTGTTGGGTTAAGGTTGCTACAATATTGCAGAGAATCATATACTGTATGTTTGTCATAGGAAAAAGGTTAACTTTCCATGGCCACTCAATTTAACCATTTCCAATTAGAGATCCTCAAGGGCCAGCTGTTGACAAATTGCAGCACTTAGGCTACACTTTGGGGCATAAGTAAAGTCGTTTTTTTCTGCATGGTTTGCCTAGGGCCCGAGACTAATATGGAAGCTTTACAGTATTTGCACCACACACTGGAGACAGCTTATATCCAAGACGTTCTTGCCTGCGTGGGAGTCCTACAATGCGTCATCAGCATGCCTGCTGCTTTTTGTTTTTACAGTAGCCTACTCAAATCACCATTGGCCCGGCCTGACACACTCTTGGGAGAATGCCCTGTTCTGTCCTTCCAAAGTTCGACTGTCGTATGAGTGTGTTACCGCCAGGGGGCGCAGTCTCTCGGAAAGGACATCCCTAATGCAGCTCTACTTTGGCTCCGCCGGCAACATGAACTGAATCTACCCGGGAGAGACCCGAGGAAGATGGCGGCGACTGATCGTTCCCGATCCGAAGCTGCAAAACAGCGTAGGCAGGATCAATTACAGCGATGGCTAGGCTCTGAAACCGATCAGACGGGACCGGGAACGCGGGACGGGTCGACGGGAACCGGGACGCGGAGGGCCCGGGTTCGGTTCGCTCAGGGTGCCGTGTTTATGGCAGCCTGTTCGGCCGGGGACAGAGAGGAGGTAGCGGCGCTCCTACGACAGGGCGCTGACATCAACCACGCCAATATAGACGGACTGACAGCGCTTCACCAGGTACTCAACTAGCTACTTCAGCTTGACCAGCGGGTACAAAGTTGTTACATTGTTACGGGTCGTTTGAGCAGTGGAATGAGAGGGTGGAAACAGTGTAGCGATCTGTGTTGTAGACTACGACGAAACAAAAAATGTTCAATTAGCTACTGTAACAAAGTAACCCTTTGAGTGAACATTGCATCGATAATCGACAAGTAGACAGAAAACACTGTCAAAATAACTTTTATCTCGTCCAATCTAAGAAAGTCGGTGATTTGGGATATGTTTAAGAAACCACACAGAACTTTCTGGTCTTGATGTTTGTGCCATTGTGATGGTAATCATTCCGCTATGTGTTCTATAAGTAGACTGGGTCCTTATGAACTGTTGCGTTCAACTTCGTGGTTTTCTCTCGGGTGAACTCGACAAAAGACGGAAAAGACTGTCGCTTGTAGAATAACATGTAGAAAATGTAATCTAATCAAGAGTTTTCAAGATCAGAAAATATGAAAAATATAGGCCTACTGTTTATCAACTATTTTCATATTTACATCCACACAAGATTTCCAGGATGTTGACAATAATGTATTCAAATCTTTCAGATAAAGCCTGTGATTGGATCTTGGTAGATGTAAGATTTTTTTGTGTGTGTGATCATTGTATCAATCAACGTTATAATGTTATCAATTGTTATGGCAGCATACACACTGTATGCTTACTAATAGGTGTAATGATAACCTAATCATTTGTAGTGTTTATTTCAGATAAACATGATTATTTTAAATCCCTTAAAGATAATGTGAACAAAGTTTTAATGTTCAACAGATACAATTACTGTGTTGCTATTGTTTTGTTGTCTTTGTGATTGTTTACTACAAAAGGCATACGACAAACCCCTCAGTCCAGTAGAGAGGATGTCTGACCACCCCCTCAGTCCAGTAGAGAGGATGTCTGACAACCCCCTCAGTCCAGTAGAGAGGATGTCTGACCACCCCCTCAGTCCAGTAGAGAGGATGTCTGACCACCCCCTCAGTCCAGTAGAGAGGATGTCTGACCACCCCCTCAGTCCAGTAGAGAGGATGTCTGACCACCCCCTCAGTCCAGTAGAGAGGATGTCTGACAACCCCCTCAGTCCAGCAGAGAGGATGTCTGACTACCCCCTCAGTCCAGCAGAGAGGATGTCTGACTACCCCCTCAGTCCAGCAGAGAGGATGTCTGACTACCCCCTCAGTCCAGCAGAGAGGATGTCTGACTACCCCCTCAGTCCAGTAGAGAGGATGTCTGACTACCCCCTCAGTCCAGTAGAGAGGATGTCTGACAACCCCCTCAGTCCAGCAGAGAGGATGTCTGACTACCCCCTCAGTCCAGTAGAGAGGATGTCTGACTACCCCCTCAGTCCAGTAGAGAGGATGTCTGACAACCCCCTCAGTCCAGTAGAGAGGATGTCTGACAACCCCCTCAGTCCAGCAGAGAGGATGTCTGACTACCCCCTCAGTCCAGCAGAGAGGATGTCTGACAACCCCCTCAGTCCAGTAGAGAGGATGTCTGACAACCCCCTCAGTCCAGTAGAGAGGATGTCTGACAACCCCCTCAGTCCAGTAGAGAGGATGTCTGACAACCCCCTCAGTTCAGTAGAGAGGATGTCTGACCACCCCCTCAGTAGAGAGGATGTCTGACCACCCCCTCAGTAGAGAGGATGTCTGACAACCCCCTCAGTCCAGTAGAGAGGATGTCTGACAACCCCCTCAGTCCAGTAGAGAGGATGTCTGACCACCCCCTCAGTCCAGTAGAGAGGATGTCTGACCACCCCCTCAGTCCAGTAGAGAGGATGTCTGACTACCCCCTCAGTCCAGTAGAGAGGATGTCTGACCACCCCCTCAGTCCAGTAGAGAGGATGTCTGACCACCCCCTCAGTCCAGTAGAGAGGATGTCTGACCACCCCCTCAGTCCAGTAGAGAGGATGTCTGACAACCCCCTCAGTCCAGTAGAGAGGATGTCTGACCACCCCCTCAGTCCAGTAGAGAGGATGTCTGACCACCCCCTCAGTCCAGTAGAGAGGATGTCTGACCACCCCCTCAGTCCAGTAGAGAGGATGTCTGACAACCCCCTCAGTCCAGTAGAGAGGATGTCTGACCACCCCCTCAGTCCAGTAGAGAGGATGTCTGACTACCCCCTCAGTCCAGTAGAGAGGATGTCTGACCACCCCCTCAGTCCAGTAGAGAGGATGTCTGACCACCCCCTCAGTCCAGTAGAGAGGATGTCTGACAACCCCCTCAGTCCAGTAGAGAGGATGTCTGACAACCCCCTCAGTCCAGTAGAGAGGATGTCTGACCACCCCCTCAGTCCAGTAGAGAGGATGTCTGACCACCCCCTCAGTCCAGTAGAGAGGATGTCTGACCACCCCCTCAGTCCAGTAGAGAGGATGTCTGACAACCCCCTCAGTCCAGTAGAGAGGATGTCTGACAACCCCCTCAGTCCAGTAGAGAGGATGTCTGACAACCCCCTCAGTCCAGTAGAGAGGATGTCTGACAACCCCCTCAGTTCAGTAGAGAGGATGTCTGACCACCCCCTCAGTAGAGAGGATGTCTGACCACCCCCTCAGTAGAGAGGATGTCTGACAACCCCCTCAGTCCAGTAGAGAGGATGTCTGACAACCCCCTCAGTCCAGTAGAGAGGATGTCTGACCACCCCCTCAGTCCAGTAGAGAGGATGTCTGACCACCCCCTCAGTCCAGTAGAGAGGATGTCTGACTACCCCCTCAGTCCAGTAGAGAGGATGTCTGACCACCCCCTCAGTCCAGTAGAGAGGATGTCTGACCACCCCCTCAGTCCAGTAGAGAGGATGTCTGACCACCCCCTCAGTCCAGTAGAGAGGATGTCTGACAACCCCCTCAGTCCAGTAGAGAGGATGTCTGACAACCCCCTCAGTCCAGTAGAGAGGATGTCTGACCACCCCCTCAGTCCAGTAGAGAGGATGTCTGACCACCCCCTCAGTCCAGTAGAGAGGATGTCTGACAACCCCCTCAGTCCAGTAGAGAGGATGTCTGACCACCCCCTCAGTCCAGTAGAGAGGATGTCTGACTACCCCCTCAGTCCAGTAGAGAGGATGTCTGACCACCCCCTCAGTCCAGTAGAGAGGATGTCTGACCACCCCCTCAGTCCAGTAGAGAGGATGTCTGACAACCCCCTCAGTCCAGTAGAGAGGATGTCTGACAACCCCCTCAGTCCAGTAGAGAGGATGTCTGACCACCCCCTCAGTCCAGTAGAGAGGATGTCTGACCACCCCCTCAGTCCAGTAGAGAGGATGTCTGACCACCCCCTCAGTCCAGTAGAGAGGATGTCTGACAACCCCCTCAGTCCAGTAGAGAGGATGTCTGACCACCCCCTCAGTCCAGTAGAGAGGATGTCTGACCACCCCCTCAGTCCAGTAGAGAGGATGTCTGACCACCCCCTCAGTCCAGTAGAGAGGATGTCTGACCACCCCCTCAGTCCAGTAGAGAGGATGTCTGTAATTGGTTCTATGTGTATAAAATGTCAAGGGCCCTGTTTCAGATTAAAATGACGTTAGAAATGAAGAAAGTAGGACTATTTGCCATTTAGGCACCTGTTGTCAACCCCCCCACACAGACTCCATGTTTCACCATGTAATGTCCCTCCCAACCACCTTCTTGGGCGGGGGGAGAGAGACTACCACCACTAGTCTGGACTCCATCACTGTCAGACTGTGACTGGACCGACCTACACGTACAGTATTCCCTCTGCTTTTATCATACCCCTTTTATACAGTCATACATAAACACATAGCTGT
>NC_138313.1:47180000-47245000 GCF_965601325.2 Salmo salar | reverse complement strand
AATGGTTTAGGTGTTTAGTGTGTAGGAGTTAATGGTTTAGGTGTTTAGTGTGAGATCAGGAGTTAATGGTTTAGGTGTTTAGTGTGAGATCAGGAGTTAATGGTTTAGGTGTTTAGTGTGAGGTCAGGAGTTAATGGTTTAGGTGTTTAGTGTGAGATCAGGAGTTAATGGTTTAGGTGTTTAGTGTGAGGAGTTAATGGTTTAGGTGTTTAGTGTGAAGAGTTAATGGTTTAGGTGTTTAGTGTGAGGAGTTACTGGTTTAGGTGTTTAGTGTGAGGTCAGGAGTTAATGGTTTAGGTGTTTAGTGTGAGGAGTTAATGGTTTAGGTGTTTAGTGTGAGGAGTTAATGGTTTAGGTGTTTAGTGTGAGGAGTTAATGGTTTAGGTGTTTAGTGTGAAGAGTTAATGGTTTAGGTGTTTAGTGTGAGGAGTTAATGGTTTAGGTGTTTAGTGTGAGGTCAGGAGTTACTGGTTTAGGTGTTTAGTGTGAGGTCAGGAGTTAATGGTTTAGGTGTTTAGTGTGAGGAGTTAATGGTTTAAGTGTTTAGTGTGAGGTCAGGAGTTAATGGTTTAGGTGTTTAGTGTGAGGAGTTAATGGTTTAGGTGTTTAGTGTGAGGAGTTACTGGTTTAGGTGTTTAGTGTGAGGTCAGGAGTTAATGGTTTAGGTGTTTAGTGTGAGGAGTTAATGGTTTAGGTGTTTAGTGTGAGGAGTTAATGGTTTAGGTGTTTAGTGTGAGGTCAGGAGTTAATGGTTTAGGTGTTTAGTGTGAGATCAGGAGTTAATGGTTTAGGTGTTTAGTGTGAGGTCAGGAGTTAATGGTTTAGGTGTTTAGTGTGAGGAGTTAATGGTTTAGTTGTTTAGTGTGAGGTCAGGAGTTAATGGTTTAGGTGTTTAGTGTGAGGAGTTAATGGTTTAGGTGTTTAGTGTGAGGAGTTAATGGTTTAGGTGTTTAGTGTGAGGAGTTAATGGTATAGGTGTTTAGTGTGAGATCAGGAGTTAATGGTTTAGGTGTTTAGTGTGAGATCAGGAGTTAATGGTTTAGGTGTTTAGTGTGAGGAGTTAATGGTTTAGGTGTTTAGTGTGAGGTCAGGAGTTAATGGTTTAGGTGTTTAGTGTGAGGTCAGGAGTTAATGGTTTAGGTGTTTAGTGTGAGGTCATGAGTTAATGGTTTAGGTGTTTAGTGTGAGATCAGGAGTTAATGGTTTAGGTGTTTAGTGTGAGGTCAGGAGTTAATGGTTTAGGTGTTTAGTGTGAGGTCAGGAGTTAATGGTTTAGGTGTTTAGTGTGAGGAGTTAATGGTTTAGATGTTTAGTGTGAGGAGTTAATGGTTTAGGTGTTTAGTGTGAGGAGTTAATGGTTTAGGTGTTTAGTGTGAGGTCAGGAGTTAATGGTTTAGGTGTTTAGTGTGAGGAGTTAATGGTTTAGGTGTTTAGTGTGAAGAGTTAATGGTTTAAGTGTTTAGTGTGAGATCAGGAGTTAATGGTTTAGGTGTTTATTGTGAGGTCAGGAGTTAATGGTTTAGGTGTTTAGTGTGAGGAGTTAATGGTTTAGGTGTTTAGTGTGAGGAGTTAATGGTTTAGGTGTTTAGTGTGAGGTCAGGAGTTAATGGTTTAGGTGTTTAGTGTGAGGTCAGGAGTTAATGGTTTAGGTGTTTAGTGTGAGGAGTTAATGGTTTAGGTGTTTAGTGTGAGGTCAGGAGTTAATGGTTTAGGTGTTTAGTGTGAGGTCAGGAGTTAATGGTTTAGGTGTTTAGTGTGAGGAGTTAATGGTTTAGGTGTTTAGTGTGAGGAGTTAATGGTTTAGGTGTTTGGTGTGAGATCAGGAGTTAATGCTTTAGGTGTTTGGTGTGAGATCAGGAGTTAATGGTTTAGGTGTTTAGTGTGAGGTCAGGAGTTAATGGTTTAGGTGTTTAGTGTGAGGTCAGGAGTTAATGGTTTAGGTGTTTAGTGTGAGGAGTTAATGGTTTAGGTGTTTAGTGTGAGGAGTTAATGGTTTAGGTGTTTAGTGTGAGGAGTTAATGGTTTAGGTGTTTAGTGTGAGGTCAGGAGTTAATGGTTTAGGTGTTTAGTGTGAGGTCAGGAGTTAATGGTTTAGGTGTTTATTGTGAGATCAGGAGTTAATGGTTTAGGTGTTTAGTGTGAGGAGTTAATGGTTTAGGTGTTTAGTGTGAGGTCAGGAGTTAATGGTTTAGGTGTTTAGTGTGAGATCAGGAGTTAATGGTTTAGGTGTTTAGTGTGAGGAGTTAATGGTTTAGGTGTTTAGTGTGAGGTCAGGAGTTAATGGTTTAGGTGTTTAGTGTGAGGTCAGGAGTTAATGGTTTAGGTGTTTAGTGTGAGGAGTTAATGGTTTAGGTGTTTAGTGTGAGGTCAGGAGTTAATGGTTTAGGTGTTTAGTGTGAGGAGTTAATGGTTTAGGTGTTTAGTGTGAGATCAGGAGTTAATGGTTTAGGTGTTTAGTGTGAGGTCAGGAGTTAATGGTTTAGGTGTTTAGTGTGAGGAGTTAATGGTTTAGGTGTTTAGTGTGAGGTCAGGAGTTAATGGTTTAGGTGTTTAGTGTGAGATCAGGAGTTAATGGTTTAGGTGTTTAGTGTGAGGAGTTAATGGTTTAGGTGTTTAGTGTGAAGAGTTAATGGTTTAGGTGTTTAGTGTGAGGTCAGGAGTTAATGGTTTAGGTGTTTAGTGTGAGATCAGGAGTTAATGGTTTAGGTGTTTAGTGTGAGGAGTTAATGGTTTAGGTGTTTAGTGTGAAGAGTTAATGGTTTAGGTGTTTAGTGTGAGATCAGGAGTTAATGGTTTAGGTGTTTAGTGTGAGATCAGGAGTTAATGGTTTAGGTGTTTAGTGTGAGGTCAGGAGTTAATGGTTTAGGTGTTTAGTGTGAGGAGTTAATGGTTTAGGTGTTTAGTGTGAGGAGTTAATGGTTTAGGTGTTTAGTGTGAGGTCAGGAGTTAATGGTTTAGGTGTTTAGTGTGAGGTCAGGAGTTAATGGTTTAGGTGTTTAGTGTGAGGAGTTAATGGTTTAGGTGTTTAGTGTGAGGTCAGGAGTTAATGGTTTAGGTGTTTAGTGTGAGGTCAGGAGTTAATGGTTTAGGTGTTTAGTGTGAGGAGTTAATGGTTTAGGTGTTTAGTGTGAGGAGTTAATGGTTTAGGTGTTTGGTGTGAGATCAGGAGTTAATGCTTTAGGTGTTTGGTGTGAGATCAGGAGTTAATGGTTTAGGTGTTTGGTGTGAGGTCAGGAGTTAATGGTTTAGGTGTTTAGTGTGAGGTCAGGAGTTAATGGTTTAGGTGTTTAGTGTGAGGAGTTAATGGTTTAGGTGTTTAGTGTGAGGAGTTAATGGTTTAGGTGTTTAGTGTGAGGAGTTAATGGTTTAGGTGTTTAGTGTGAGATCAGGAGTTAATGGTTTAGGTGTTTAGTGTGAGGAGTTAATGGTTTAGGTGTTTAGTGTGAGATCAGGAGTTAATGGTTTAGGTGTTTAGTGTGAGGTCAGGAGTTAATGGTTTAGGTGTATAGTGTGAGGAGTTAATGGTTTAGGTGTTTAGTGTGAGATCAGGAGTTAATGGTTTAGGTGTTTAGTGTGAGGAGTTAATGGTTTAGGTGTTTAGTGTGAGATCAGGAGTTAATGGTTTAGGTGTTTAGTGTGAGGAGTTAATGGTTTAGGTGTTTAGTGTGAGATCAGGAGTTAATGGTTTAGGTGTTTAGTGTGAGGTCAGGAGTTAATGGTTTAGGTGTTGAGTGTGAGGAGTTAATGGTTTAGGTGTTTAGTGTGAGGAGTTAATGGTTTAGGTGTTTAGTGTGAGATCAGGAGTTAATGGTTTAGGTGTTTATTGTGAGGTCAGGAGTTAATGGTTTAGGTGTTTAGTGTGAGGAGTTAATGGTTTAGGTGTTTAGTGTGAGGTCAGGAGTTAATGGTTTAGGTGTTTAGTGTGAGGTCAGGAGTTAATGGTTTAGGTGTTTAGTGTGAGGAGTTAATGGTTTAGGTGTTTAGTGTGAGGTCAGGAGTTAATGGTTTAGGTGTTTAGTGTGAGGTCAGGAGTTAATGGTTTAGGTGTTTAGTGTGAGGAGTTAATGGTTTAGGTGTTTAGTGTGAGGAGTTAATGGTTTAGGTGTTTGGTGTGAGATCAGGAGTTAATGCTTTAGGTGTTTGGTGTGAGATCAGGAGTTAATGGTTTAGGTGTTTAGTGTGAGGTCAGGAGTTAATGGTTTAGGTGTTTAGTGTGAGGAGTTAATGGTTTAGGTGTTTAGTGTGAGGAGTTAATGGTTTAGGTGTTTAGTGTGAGGAGTTAATGGTTTAGGTGTTTAGTGTGAGGAGTTAATGGTTTAGGTGTTTAGTGTGAGGAGTTAATGGTTTAGGTGTTTAGTGTGAGGAGTTAATGGTTTAGGTGTTTAGTGTGAGATGAGGAGTTAATGGTTTAGGTGTTTAGTGTGAGATCAGGAGTTAATGGTTTAGGTGTTTAGTGTGAGATCAGGAGTTAATGGTTTAGGTGTTTAGTGTGAGGAGTTAATGGTTTAGGTGTTTAGTGTGAGATCAGGAGTTAATGGTTTAGGTGTTTAGTGTGAGGTCAGGAGTTAATGGTTTAGGTGTTTAGTGTGAGGAGTTAATGGTTTAAGTGTTTAGTGTGAGATCAGGAGTTAATGGTTTAGGTGTTTAGTGTGAGATCAGGAGTTAATGGTTTAGGTGTTTAGTGTGAGATCAGGAGTTAATGGTTTAGGTGTTTAGTGTGAGGTCAGGAGTTAATGGTTTAGGTGTTTGGTGTGAGATCAGGAGTTAATGCTTTAGGTGTTTGGTGTGAGATCAGGAGTTAATGGTTTAGGTGTTTAGTGTGAGGTCAGGAGTTAATGGTTTAGGTGTTTAGTGTGAGGAGTTAATGGTTTAGGTGTTTAGTGTGAGGAGTTAATGGTTTAGGTGTTTAGTGTGAGGAGTTAATGGTTTAGGTGTTTAGTGTGAGGAGTTAATGGTTTAGGTGTTTAGTGTGAGGAGTTAATGGTTTAGGTGTTTAGTGTGAGGAGTTAATGGTTTAGGTGTTTAGTGTGAGGAGTTAATGGTTTAGGTGTTTAGTGTGAGATCAGGAGTTAATGGTTTAGGTGTTTAGTGTGAGGAGTTAATGGTTTAGGTGTTTAGTGTGAGATCAGGAGTTAATGGTTTAGGTGTTTAGTGTGAGGAGTTAATGGTTTAGGTGTTTAGTGTGAGATCAGGAGTTAATGGTTTAGGTGTTTAGTGTGAGGAGTTAATGGTTTAGGTGTTTAGTGTGAGATCAGGAGTTAATGGTTTAGGTGTTTAGTGTGAGGTCAGGAGTTAATGGTTTAGGTGTTTAGTGTGAGGAGTTAATGGTTTAGGTGTTTAGTGTGAGATCAGGAGTTAATGGTTTAGGTGTTTAGTGTGAGATCAGGAGTTAATGGTTTAGGTGTTTAGTGTGAGGTCAGGAGTTAATGGTTTAGGTGTTTAGTGTGAGATCAGGAGTTAATGGTTTAGGTGTTTAGTGTGAGATCAGGAGTTAATGGTTTAGGTGTTTAGTGTGAGGAGTTAATGGTTTAGGTGTTTAGTGTGAGATCAGGAGTTAATGGTTTAGGTGTTTAGTGTGAGATCAGGAGTTAATGGTTTAGGTGTTTAGTGTGAGATCAGGAGTTAATGGTTTAGGTGTTTAGTGTGAGGAGTTAATGGTTTAGGTGTTTAGTGTGAGGTCAGGATGTAATGGTTTACGTGTTTAGTGTGAGATCAGGAGTTAATGGTTTAGGTGTTTAGTGTGAGGTCAGGAGTTAATGGTTTAGGTGTTTAGTGTGAGGAGTTAATGGTTTAGGTGTTTAGTGTGAGGTCAGGAGTTAATGGTTTAGGTGTTTAGTGTGAGGAGTTAATGGTTTAGGTGTTTAGTGTGAGATCAGGAGTTAATGGTTTAGGTGTTTAGTGTGAGATCAGGAGTTAATGGTTTAGGTGTTTAGTGTGAGATCAGGAGTTAATGGTTTAGGTGTTTAGTGTGAGGAGTTAATGGTTTAGGTGTTTAGTGTGAGATCAGGAGTTAATGGTTTAGGTGTTTAGTGTGAGATCAGGAGTTAATGGTTTAGGTGTTTAGTGTGAGGTCAGGAGTTAATGGTTTAGGTGTTTAGTGTGAGGTCAGGAGTTAATGGTTTAGGTGTTGAGTGTGAGGAGTTAATGGTTTAGGTGTTTAGTGTGAGGAGTTAATGGTTTAAGTGTTTAGTGTGAGATCAGGAGTTAATGGTTTAGGTGTTTATTGTGAGGTCAGGAGTTAATGGTTTAGGTGTTTAGTGTGAGGAGTTAATGGTTTAGGTGTTTAGTGTGAGGAGTTAATGGTTTAGGTGTTTAGTGTGAGGTCAGGAGTTAATGGTTTAGGTGTTTAGTGTGAGGTCAGGAGTTAATGGTTTAGGTGTTTAGTGTGAGGTCAGGAGTTAATGGTTTAGGTGTTTAGTGTGAGGAGTTAATGGTTTAGGTGTTTAGTGTGAGGTCAGGAGTTAATGGTTTAGGTGTTTAGTGTGAGGTCAGGAGTTAATGGTTTAGGTGTTTAGTGTGAGGAGTTAATGGTTTAGGTGTTTAGTGTGAGGAGTTAATGGTTTAGGTGTTTGGTGTGAGATCAGGAGTTAATGCTTTAGGTGTTTAGTGTGAGGTCAGGAGTTAATGGTTTAGGTGTTTAGTGTGAGGTCAGGAGTTAATGGTTTAGGTGTTTAGTGTGAGGAGTTAATGGTTTAGGTGTTTAGTGTGAGGAGTTAATGGTTTAGGTGTTTAGTGTGAGGAGTTAATGGTTTAGGTGTTTAGTGTGAGGAGTTAATGGTTTAGGTGTTTAGTGTGAGGAGTTAATGGTTTAGGTGTTTAGTGTGAGATGAGGAGTTAATGGTTTAGGTGTTTAGTGTGAGATCAGGAGTTAATGGTTTAGGTGTTTAGTGTGAGATCAGGAGTTAATGGTTTAGGTGTTTAGTGTGAGGAGTTAATGGTTTAGGTGTTTAGTGTGAGATCAGGAGTTAATGGTTTAGGTGTTTAGTGTGAGGTCAGGAGTTAATGGTTTAGGTGTTTAGTGTGAGGAGTTAATGGTTTAAGTGTTTAGTGTGAGATCAGGAGTTAATGGTTTAGGTGTTTAGTGTGAGATCAGGAGTTAATGGTTTAGGTGTTTAGTGTGAGATCAGGAGTTAATGGTTTAGGTGTTTAGTGTGAGGTCAGGAGTTAATGGTTTAGGTGTTTGGTGTGAGATCAGGAGTTAATGCTTTAGGTGTTTGGTGTGAGATCAGGAGTTAATGGTTTAGGTGTTTAGTGTGAGGTCAGGAGTTAATGGTTTAGGTGTTTAGTGTGAGGAGTTAATGGTTTAGGTGTTTAGTGTGAGGAGTTAATGGTTTAGGTGTTTAGTGTGAGGAGTTAATGGTTTAGGTGTTTAGTGTGAGGAGTTAATGGTTTAGGTGTTTAGTGTGAGGAGTTAATGGTTTAGGTGTTTAGTGTGAGGAGTTAATGGTTTAGGTGTTTAGTGTGAGATCAGGAGTTAATGGTTTAGGTGTTTAGTGTGAGGAGTTAATGGTTTAGGTGTTTAGTGTGAGATCAGGAGTTAATGGTTTAGGTGTTTAGTGTGAGGAGTTAATGGTTTAGGTGTTTAGTGTGAGATCAGGAGTTAATGGTTTAGGTGTTTAGTGTGAGGTCAGGAGTTAATGGTTTAGGTGTTTAGTGTGAGGAGTTAATGGTTTAGGTGTTTAGTGTGAGATCAGGAGTTAATGGTTTAGGTGTTTAGTGTGAGATCAGGAGTTAATGGTTTAGGTGTTTAGTGTGAGGTCAGGAGTTAATGGTTTAGGTGTTTAGTGTGAGATCAGGAGTTAATGGTTTAGGTGTTTAGTGTGAGATCAGGAGTTAATGGTTTAGGTGTTTAGTGTGAGGAGTTAATGGTTTAGGTGTTTAGTGTGAGATCAGGAGTTAATGGTTTAGGTGTTTAGTGTGAGATCAGGAGTTAATGGTTTAGGTGTTTAGTGTGAGATCAGGAGTTAATGGTTTAGGTGTTTAGTGTGAGGAGTTAATGGTTTAGGTGTTTAGTGTGAGGTCAGGATGTAATGGTTTAGGTGTTTAGTGTGAGATCAGGAGTTAATGGTTTAGGTGTTTAGTGTGAGGTCAGGAGTTAATGGTTTAGGTGTTTATTGTGAGGAGTTAATGGTTTAGGTGTTTAGTGTGAGGTCAGGAGTTAATGGTTTAGGTGTTTAGTGTGAGGAGTTAATGGTTTAGGTGTTTAGTGTGAGATCAGGAGTTAATGGTTTAGGTGTTTAGTGTGAGATCAGGAGTTAATGGTTTAGGTGTTTAGTGTGAGATCAGGAGTTAATGGTTTAGGTGTTTAGTGTGAGGAGTTAATGGTTTAGGTGTTTAGTGTGAGATCAGGAGTTAATGGTTTAGGTGTTTAGTGTGAGATCAGGAGTTAATGGTTTAGGTGTTTAGTGTGAGGTCAGGAGTTAATGGTTTAGGTGTTTAGTGTGAGGTCAGGAGTTAATGGTTTAGGTGTTTAGTGTGAGATCAGGAGTTAATGGTTTAGGTGTTTAGTGTGAGGAGTTAATGGTTTAGGTGTTTAGTGTGAGATCAGGAGTTAATGGTTTAGGTGTTTAGTGTGAGATCAGGAGTTAATGGTTTAGGTGTTTAGTGTGAGGAGTTAATGGTTTAGGTGTTTAGTGTGAGGAGTTAATGGTTTAGGTGTTTAGTGTGAGATCAGGAGTTAATGGTTTAGGTGTTTAGTGTGAGGTCAGGAGTTAATGGTTTAGGTGTTTAGTGTGAGGTCAGGAGTTAATGGTTTAGGTGTTTAGTGTGAGGAGTTAATGGTTTAGGTGTTTAGTGTGAGGAGTTAATGGTTTAGGTGTTTAGTGTGAGGAGTTAATGGTTTAGGTGTTTAGTGTGAGGAGTTAATGGTTTAGGTGTTTAGTGTGAGGAGTTAATGGTTTAGGTGTTTAGTGTGAGGAGTTAATGGTTTAGGTGTTTAGTGTGAGGAGTTAATGGTTTAGGTGTTTAGTGTGAGGTCAGGAGTTAATGGTTTAGGTGTTTAGTGTGAGGAGTTAATGGTTTAGGTGTTTAGTGTGTGATCAGGAGTTAATGGTTTAAGTGTTTAGTGTGAGGTCAGGAGTTAATGGTTTAGGTGTTTAGTGTGAGGAGTTAATGGTTTAGGTGTTTAGTGTGAGATCAGGAGTTAATGGTTTAGGTGTTTAGTGTGAGATCAGGAGTTAATGGTTTAGGTGTTTAGTGTGAGGTCAGGAGTTAATGGTTTAGGTGTTTAGTGTGAGGAGTTAATGGTTTAGGTGTTTAGTGTGAGGAGTTAATGGTTTAGGTGTTTAGTGTGAGATCAGGAGTTAATGGTTTAGTTGTTTAGTGTGAGGTCAGGAGTTAATGGTTTAGGTGTTTAGTGTGAGGAGTTAATGGTTTAGGTGTTTAGTGTGAGGAGTTAATGGTTTAGGTGTTTAGTGTGAGGAGTTAATGGTTTAGGTGTTTAGTGTGAGGAGTTAATGGTTTAGGTGTTTAGTGTGAGGAGTTAATGGTTTAGGTGTTTAGTGTGAGGAGTTAATGGTTTAGGTGTTTAGTGTGAGGAGTTAATGGTTTAGGTGTTTAGTGTGAGGTCAGGAGTTAATGGTTTAGGTGTTTAGTGTGAGGTCAGGAGTTAATGGTTTAGGTGTTTAGTGTGAGATCAGGAGTTAATGGTTTAGGTGTTTAGTGTGAGGAGTTAATGGTTTAGGTGTTTAGTGTGAGGTCAGGAGTTAATGGTTTAGGTGTTTAGTGTGAGATCAGGAGTTAATGGTTTAGGTGTTTAGTGTGAGGTCAGGAGTTAATGGTTTAGGTGTTTAGTGTGAGGAGTTAATGGTTTAGGTGTTTAGTGTGAGGTCAGGAGTTAATGGTTTAGGTGTTTAGTGTGAGGAGTTAATGGTTTAGGTGTTTAGTGTGAGGAGTTAATGGTTTAGGTGTTTAGTGTGAGGTCAGGAGTTAATGGTTTAAGTGTTTAGTGTGAGGTCAGGAGTTAATGGTTTAGGTGTTTAGTGTGAGGAGTTAATGGTTTAGGTGTTTAGTGTGAGGAGTTAATGGTTTAGGTGTTTAGTGTGAGGTCAGGAGTTAATGGTTTAGGTGTTTAGTGTGAGATCAGGAGTTAATGGTTTAGGTGTTTAGTGTGAGGAGTTAATGGTTTAGGTGTTTAGTGTGAGGTCAGGAGTTAATGGTTTAGGTGTTTAGTGTGAGGTCAGGAGTTAATGGTTTAGGTGTTTAGTGTGAGGAGTTAATGGTTTAGGTGTTTAGTGTGAGATCAGGAGTTAATGGTTTAGGTGTTTAGTGTGAGGTCAGGAGTTAATGGTTTAGGTGTTTAGTGTGAGGAGTTAATGGTTTAGGTGTTTAGTGTGAGGAGTTAATGGTTTAGGTGTTTAGTGTGAGGTCAGGAGTTAATGGTTTAGGTGTTTAGTGTGAGATCAGGAGTTAATGGTTTAGGTGTTTAGTGTCAGGAGTTAATGGTTTAGGTGTTTAGTGTGAGATCAGGAGTTAATGGTTTAGGTGTTTAGTGTGAGGAGTTAATGGTTTAGGTGTTTAGTGTGAGGAGTTAATGGTTTAGGTGTTTAGTGTGAGGAGTTAATGGTTTAGGTGTTTAGTGTGAGGAGTTAATGGTTTAGGTGTTTAGTGTGAGATCAGGAGTTAATGGTTTAGGTGTTTAGTGTGAGGAGTTAATGGTTTAGGTGTTTAGTGTGAGGTCAGGAGTTAATGGTTTAGGTGTTTAGTGTGAGATCAGGAGTTAATGGTTTAAGTGTTTAGTGTGAGATCAGGAGTTAATGGTTTAGGTGTTTAGTGTGAGATCAGGAGTTAATGGTTTAGGTGTTTAGTGTGAGGAGTTAATCGTTTAGGTGTTTAGTGTGAGGTCAGGAGTTAATGGTTTAGGTGTTTAGTGTGAGATCAGGAGTTAATGGTTTAGGTGTTTAGTGTGAGGTCAGGAGTTAATGGTTTAGGTGTTTAGTGTGAGGTCAGGAGTTAATGGTTTAGGTGTTTAGTGTGAGATCAGGAGTTAATGGTTTAGGTGTTTAGTGTGAGGTCAGGAGTTAATGGTTTAGGTGTTTAGTGTGAGGTCAGGAGTTAATGGTTTAGGTGTTTAGTGTGAGATGAGTTAATGGTTTAGGTGTTTAGTGTGAGGAGTTAATGGTTTAGGTGTTTAGTGTGAGATCAGGAGTTAATGGTTTAGGTGTTTAGTGTGAGGAGTTAATGGTTTAGGTGTTTAGTGTGAGATCAGGAGTTAATGGTTTAGGTGTTTAGTGTGAGATCAGGAGTTAATGGTTTAGGTGTTTAGTGTGAGGAGTTAATGGTTTAGGTGTTTAGTGTGAGATCAGGAGTTAATGGTTTAGGTGTTTAGTGTGAGGAGTTAATGGTTTAGGTGTTTAGTGTGAGGTCAGGAGTTAATGGTTTAGTTGTTTAGTGTGAGGTCAGGAGTTAATGGTTTAGGTGTTTAGTGTGAGGTCAGGAGTTAATGGTTTAGGTGTTTAGTGTGAGGAGTTAATGGTTTAGGTGTTTAGTGTGAGGAGTTAATGGTTTAGGTGTTTAGTGTGAGGTCAGGAGTTAATGGTTTAGGTGTTTAGTGTGAGATCAGGAGTTAATGGTTTAGGTGTTTAGTGTGAGGTCAGGAGTTAATGGTTTAGGTGTTTAGTGTGAGATCAGGAGTTAATGGTTTAGGTGTTTAGTGTGAGGAGTTAATGGTTTAGGTGTTTAGTGTGAGATCAGGAGTTAATGGTTTAGGTGTTTAGTGTGAGGTCAGGAGTTAATGGTTTAGGTGTTTAGTGTGAGGTCAGGAGTTACTGGTTTAGGTGTTTAGTGTGAGGTCAGGAGTTAATGGTTTAGGTGTTTAGTGTGAGGTTGGGAGTTTCTACATTATACTGCTATCACATCATTGATAAGAGAGATTGTGGATGTGTCGCAGCTAGGCCATAATTCATGCTAGTTCTTCTGGCCCCAGTCTATCTATACAGGACAGATAAGGCATGGGTTGTTATTACCCATAGCGCAGTGCGATCTGGTCTCAACAACAACAACACCAGTTAGCTTTTAGATAAGTACTTGGACATAGGACTGTTAGGGTTGCGTCCCAAATCACACCCTGCATGCAATTTCCCCTGCAGATGGAAATTAACTACTGTATGGAGCTACATCTGGAGCTAAATTTGTTAGGCATGGTCTCTGACAAATAAACCAATGGATAAAAAATGGCCAAGCAACAATTAGACATGCTTCTCCTCTGTTCTGAACCTTTTGGAATCAAATGTAAAATCTCTTTGTCACAGCTGTCTTTCTCCCAGGTGTGACAAACAGAATATCTCTGTCTACCTAGTACCTTCTACCCACAGACAAACAGAATATCTCTGTCTACCTAGTACCTTCTACCCACAGACAAACAGAATATCTCTGTCTACCTAGTACCTTCTACCCACAGACAAACAGAATATCTCTGTCTACCTAGTACCTTCTACCCACAGACAAACAGAATATCTCTGTCTACCTAGTACCTTCTACCCACAGACAAACAGAATATCTCTGTCTACCTAGTACCTTCTACCCACAGACAAACAGAATATCTCTGTCTACCTAGTACCTTCTACCCACAGACAAACAGAATATCTCTGTCTACCTTGTACCTTCTACCCACAGACAAACAGAATATCTCTGTCTACCTAGTACCTTCTACCCACAGACAAACAGAATATCTCTGTCTACCTAGTACCTTCTACCCACAGACAAACAGAATATCTCTGTCTACCTAGTACCTTCTACCCACAGACAAACAGAATATCTCTGTCTACCTAGTACCTTCTACCCACAGACAAACAGAATATCTCTGTCTACCTAGTACCTTCTACCCACAGACAAACAGAATATCTCTGTCTACCTAGTACCTTCTACCCACAGACAAACAGAATATCTCTGTCTACCTAGTACCTTCTACCCACAGACAAACAGAATATCTCTGTCTACCTAGTACCTTCTACCCACAGACAAACAGAATATCTCTGTCTACCTAGTACCTTCTACCCACAGACAAACAGAATATCTCTGTCTACCTAGTACCTTCTACCCACAGACAAACAGAATATCTCTGTCTACCTAGTACCTTCTACCCACAGACAAACAGAATATCTCTGTCTACCTAGTACCTTCTACCCACAGACAAACACAGTTTTTATAAGTCTCTGTTATTTTATGAGCTACCTACACAAAGTCAGCTATCCAGGGGTGCCGTTAATGAAGTGGGCATTCTCCTGGATAGCTGGAAATAAAACAGAAACACTTACTCATGTCTGCCAAGTAGTCAGACTACTTCCCTACATAGTCAGACTGCTGCCCCACATAGTCAGACTGCTGCCCCACATAGTCAGACTGCTGCCCCACATAGTCAGACTGCTTCCCCACATAGTCAGACTGCTGCCCCACATAGTCAGACTGCTGCCCCACATAGTCAGACTGCTGCCCCACATAGTCAGACTGCTGCCCCACATAGTCAGACTGCTTCCCCACATAGTCAGACTGCTGCCCTACATAGTCAGACTGCTGCCCTACATAGTCAGACTGCTGCCCTACATAGTCAGACTGCTGCCCCACATAGTCAGACTGCTGCCCCACATAGTCAGACTGCTGCCCCACATAGTCAGACTGCTGCCCCACATAGTCAGACTGCTGCCCCACATAGTCAGACTGCTGCCCCACATAGTCAGACTGCTGCCCCACATAGTCAGACTGCTGCCCCACATAGTCAGACTGCTGCCCCACATAGTCAGACTGCTGCCCCACATAGTCAGACTGCTGCCCCACATAGTCAGACTGCTGCCCCACATAGTCAGACTGCTGGCCCACATAGTCAGACTGCTGCCCTACATAGTCCACGGTAGGCAGACTACAGCCCTACATAGTCCTCTGTAGGCAGACTTCTGCCCTACATAGTCAGACTTCTGCCCTACATAGTCCACATTAGTCCAGAAGAAGAAATATGCTAATTTGGCAGATTATTTTAATCCAAAGAGACACAAATGCAAACATTGATAGTGACTGTATTTATTCATCTTGGAGTTGAACCAACAACCCAGGTGTTTCTAGCACCATGCTCCAACCCACTTAGACATTGGAACCTCAAATATCTATGGCCAATCTACCTCAAATATCTATGGCCAATCTACCTCAAATATCTATGGCCAATCTACCTCAAATATCTATGGCCAATCTACCTCAAATATCTATGGCCAATCTCTAGGATGAGAAAGTGTTTTAATCAATGTGTAAAGATTCAGCGTTTGATCATGTGTCTCCTGTCCTGTCTGATTCAGCGTTTGATCATGTGTCTCCTGTCCTGTCTGATTCAGCGTTTGATCATGTGTCTCCTGTCCTGTCTGATTCAGCGTTTGATCATGTGTCTCCTGTCCTGTCTGATTCAGCGTTTGATCATGTGTCTCCTGTCCTGTCTGATTCAGCGTTTGATCATGTGTCTCCTGTCCTGTCTGATTCAGCGTTTGATCATGTGTCTCCTGTCCTGTCTGATTCAGCGTTTGATCATGTGTCTCCTGTCCTGTCTGATTCAGCGTTTGATCATGTGTCTCCTGTCCTGTCTGATTCAGCGTTTGATCATGTGTCTCCTGTCTTCTCCAGGCGTGTATAGATGAGAATGCAGAGATGGTCCAGTTCCTGGTGGAGAGTGGGAGTGATGTGAACAGGGGGGACAATGAGGGATGGACTCCCCTCCACGCTGCTGCCTCCTGTGGGTTCATACAGATCACCAAGTGGGTCCTCTCTCTTCTCTAATGTTACATCATACATGTGTGTCTTCGTCCTGGGGACCCAAATGGATGCACATTATAGACCCCCCCCCCCCCCAGCACTACACAGATGATTCCACTAATCAACTCATCATCAAGCCTTTGATTAGTGGAATCAGGTGTGTTTGTGTTAGGGCAAAACAACAACACACCCGTTTGTGTCCTCAACAACAGGATAAGAAACACTACTGAACTATACAATACATTGGTATAGATGTGATGCTGTGTAATGTTACTATACAATAGTACACCAAAATGTGTCCCTTTGAGTGTGTACTTGTAGCCTGATAGCTGATCGGTATCTGTTTGTGCTGAATAGCCAACTCCTGTGGTCATGGACACACCATTTGGCAGTAAATAGCATGACCATGAGAGGTAACATGTCAGTACTAACAGATCTACACAGCTGATGACCCTATCTGATGAACTCTAATACCGAGCTCCTTCTCTCTGTGTGCAAGTATACCTAGGAACCTTTCTGTGTAGACTAGGAACTGTTCTGTGCTTGGTGTAGGAACCGTTCTGTGTGTAGGAACCTTCCTGGGTTTGGGAACCGTTGTGTGTGTAGGAACCTTTATAATATGTGTGTATGTTGCAGGTACCTGATAGAGCACGGTGCACGTGTGGGAGCGGTGAACAGTGAAGGAGAGCTTCCTCTGGATGTTGCCACTGAGGATGCTATGGAGAGACTGCTGAAGGGAGAGATCAAGAAACAAGGTAGGAACTGTTATGTAGTGTCTATGTAGGCTACATTTGAAGAGAGAGATCTAGAAACATGATATGAACTGTTATGTAGTGTCTATGTAGGCTACATTTGAAGAGAGCTCTAGAAACATGTGAACTTATGTAGTGTCTATGTAGGCTACATTTGAAGAGAGAGATCTAGAAACATGATATGAACTGTTATGTAGTGTCTATGTAGGCTACATTTGAAGAGAGCTCTAGAAACATGTGAACTTATGTAGTGTCTATGTAGGCTACATTTGAAGAGAGAGATCTAGAAGCAGGGTAACTATGAATTGTTATTTAGTCTGGGTGTTCTATAACGTGGCTGCTGGACTGATGAAAACGTGTGGTGATGAGGTAGGACACACACACACAAGATCTCTCCATTACTGAGCTCTTTGTGCCAGACTGGTTAGTACAAGGTTTCAATCCAAGAGTGGATCTTCGTCTCTCAGGAGGCGAACCTACCGTCCTTAATACACAGTCCTTTATTAACACCTACCATCCTTAACACACAGTCCTTTATTAACACCTACCGTCCTTAATACACAGTCCTTTATTAACACCTACCATCCTTAATACACAGTCCTTTATTAACACCTACCGTCCTTAATACACAGTCCTTTATTAACACCTACCGTCCTTAACACACAGTCCTTTATTAACACCTACCATCCTTAATACACAGTCCTTTATTAACACCTACCATCCTTAATACACAGTCCTTTATTAACACCTACCGTCCTTAATACACAGTCCTTTATTAACACCTACCATCCTTAACATACAGTCCTTTATTAACACCTACCATCCTTAATACACAGTCCTTTATTAACACCTACCATCCTTAATACACAGTCCTTTATTAACACCTACCATCCTTAATACACAGTCCTTTATTAACACCTACCGTCCTTAACACACAGTCCTTTATTAACACCTACCGTCCTTAACACACAGTCCTTTATTAACACCTACCATCCTTAACACACAGTCCTTTATTAACACCCACCATCCTTAACACACAGTCCTTTATTAACACCCACCATCCTTAACACACAGTCCTTTATTAACACCTACCATCCTTAATACACAGTCCTTTATTAACACCCACCATCCTTAATACACAGTCCTTTATTAACACCTACCATCCTTAATACACAGTCCTTTATTAACACCTACCATCCTTAATACACAGTCCTTTATTAACACCTACCATCCTTAATACACAGTCCTTTATTAACACCTACCGTCCTTAACACACAGTCCTTTATTAACACCTACCGTCCTTAACACACAGTCCTTTATTAACACCTACCGTCCTTAACACACAGTCCTTTATTAACACCCACCATCCTTAACACACAGTCCTTTATTAACACCCACCATCCTTAACACACAGTCCTTTATTAACACCCACCATCCTTAACACACAGTCCTTTATTAACACCTACCATCCTTAATACACAGTCCTTTATTAACACCTACCATCCTTAATACACAGTCCTTTATTAACACCCACCATCCTTAATACACAGTCCTTTATTAACACCTACCATCCTTAATACACAGTCCTTTATTAACACCCACCATCCTTAATACACAGTCCTTTATTAACACCTACCATCCTTAATACACAGTCCTTTATTAACACCCACCATCCTTAATACACAGTCCTTTATTAACACCTACCATCCTTAATACACAGTCCTTTATTAACACCTACCATCCTTAATACACAGTCCTTTATTAACACCTACCATCCTTAATACACAGTCCTTTATTAACACCTACCATCCTTAACACACAGTCCTTTATTAACACCCACCATCCTTAATACACAGTCCTTTATTAACACCCATCATCCTTAATACACAGTCCTTTATTAACACCTACCGTCCTTAACACACAGTCCTTTATTAACACCTACCGTCCTTAACACACAGTCCTTTATTAACACCTACCGTCCTTAACACACAGTCCTTTATTACACCTACTGTCCTTAACACACAGTCCTTTATTACACCCACCATCCTTAACCACACAGTCCTTTATTAACACCTACCATCCTTAATACACAGTCCTTTATTAACAACCTACCATCCTTAACACACAGTCCTTTATTAACACCCACCATCCTTAACACACAGTCCTTTATTAACACCTACCATCCTTAATACACAGTCCTTTATTAACACCTACCATCCTTAACACACAGTCCTTTATTAACACCCACCATCCTTAACACACAGTCCTTTATTAACACCCACCATCCTTAACACACAGTCCTTTATTAACACCTACCGTCCTTAACACACAGTCCTTTATTAACACCTACCGTCCTTAACACACAGTCCTTTATTAACACCTACCATCCTTAACACACAGTCCTTTTGAAAAGCAGCATGTTTTCTCTGTTCATCATCTTCACCATCAGTTGTTTTAGGTTATGCAGGAGTTGTTATGTAACCATATCAACAGGCCTCGGAAAAGCACAGCACACGCTTTCCCTCTTCCTCAAAACACAATAACACCTGCTATTGAATTCCATGTCCTTGTGATATTGTGACATAACACAATCTCATTAGTGCTGCTGCCACCGCAATTGCTGTAATTTAAGTCATGGTTAGAATGACCACACCCTAAATAACCATAATAGGAATAATAACAATAATATATACCAGGAAAATATGGAAAAATATGTAATATTAGGTTTTTAGATGTATTATGTTGACAAATTGTCAGTGTTGATAATCGAAGGCAAAAGCTGGGGGATTACTACTGTTTTTTACAAGGTGACAAGTTCTGATTAACCATCATCGAATAATCTTTAAAAGGTATCGGTTTCTGTTAAATAAAAATTTTAGACCGACTCACCAACAGAGAATACACAGATTATTACTTGTCTTCTCTCAATGTAGCCTTTATTTAATCTCGTCTGTCTGTCTGTCTGTCTGTCTGTCTGTCTGTCTGTCTGTCTGTCTGTCTGTCTGTCTGTCTGTCTGTCTGTCTGTCTGTCTGTCTGTCTGTCTGTCTGTCTGTCTGTCTGTCTGTCTGTCTCTCTCTCTCTCTCTCTCTCTCTCTCTCTCTCTCTCTCTCTCTCTCTCTCTCTCTCTCTCTCTCTCTCTCTCTCTCTCTCTCTCTCTCTCTCTCTCTCTCTCTCTCTCTCTCTCTCTCTCTCTCTGTATCTCTCTCTGTATCTCTCTCTCTCTCTCTGTATCTCTCTCTGTATCTCTCTCTCTGTATCTCTCTCTCTGTATCTCTCTCTCTGTATCTCTCCGTGTGCGTCCATGCGAGTTTGTATCCCTAACTCTGTCCGTCTCTCTCTGTCCCCAGGGGTGGATGTAGATCTGGCGAGGAGGGAAGAGGAGCGGGTGATGCTGGCAGATGCCAACGCGGTGCTGGCAGGCAGTGGCATGCTGACACCTCACCCCAACACCAAGGCCACAGCGCTGCACGTGGCCGCGGCCAAGGGCTACATAGAAGTCATGAAGTGAGTCGGCTGCTAGTCGGGTGCTAGTCGGCTGCTAGTCGGCTGCTAGTCGGCTGCTAGTCGGCTGCTAGTCGGCTGCTAGTCGGCTGCTAGTCGGCGAGTCAGGTGATAGTTAGTCGGTGATAGTCAGGTGCGAGTCGGGTGATGGCCAGTCAGTCGGGTGATGGCCAGTCAGTCGGGTGATGGCCAGTCAGTCGGGTGATGGCCAGTAAGTCGGGTGATGGCCAGTCAGTCGGGTGATGGCCAGTCAGTCGGGTGATGGCCAGTCAGTCGGGTGATGGCCAGTCAGTCGGGTGATGGCCAGTCAGTCGGGTGATGGCCAGTCAGTCGGGTGATGGCCAGTCAGTCGGGTGATGGCCAGTCAGTCGGGTGATGGGAAGGCTCTCCAAACACGCATGCATTTCCAGCTTCAGTCAGAGTGCTCATTTGTTTTAGAGAGTGCTCATTTTAGACAACACCATTGGTCCTAAAGTGCAAACCCTTCTGATCTGGGACACGGCCAGAGGTAATAACATGAACTGGTGCCACTGTGTCTTTGGTCTATCTAATTTTGTACCACAGTAGAGCAGCAAACAGCTGCTGTTAGTCATCCTCTTGTCCTCGTGTCCTCCCGTCCTCTTGTCCTCCCGTCCTCCCGTCCTCTTGTCCTCCCGTCCTCTTGTCCTCCCGTCCTCTTGTCCTCCCGTCCTCGTGTCCTCCCGTCCTCTTGTCCTCGTGTCCTCCCGTCCTCTTGTCCTCCCGTCCTCTTGTCCTCATGTCCTCGTGTCCTCCCGTCCTCCCGTCCTCGTGTCCTCGTGTCCTCCCATCCTCGTGTCCTCTTGTCTTCCTGTCCTCGTGTCCTCCCGTCCTCGTGTCCTCCCGTCCTCTTGTCCTCTTGTCCTCTTGTCCTCCCGTCCTCTTGTCCTCGTGTCCTCCCGTCCTCGTGTCCTCCCATCCTCGTGTCCTCTTGTCTTCCTGTCCTCGTGTCCTCGTGTCCTCATGTCCTCTTGTCCTCCCATCCTCGTGTCCTCCTGTCCTGTTGTCCTCATGTCCTCTTGTCCTCCTCTCCTCCTGTTTGCTCTCTATCTATTCAACCTTCTCTCTCTCTCTCCCCTTCTCTCTCTCTCTCTCTCCCCTTCTCTCTCTCTCTCCCCTTCTCTCTCTCTCCCCCCCCCCCCCCCCCCACCACAGGGTCCTGCTCCAGTGTGGTCTGGATTTAGACAGTGGTGATGTGGATGGCTGGACAGCCCTGCACGCTGCGGCTCACTGGGGGCAGCAGGAGGTCTGTTCTCTGCTGGCTGACAACATGTGTGACATGGCTGCTCTCAACAACGTGGTGAGTGGGAGATGAGACACACACACTGATGTACACACACGCACACACACACACACACACACACACACACTGATGTACACACACGCACACACACACACACACACACACACTGATGTACACACACGCACACACACACACACACACACTGATGTACACACACGCACACACACACACTGATGTACACACACGCACACACACACACACACACACACACACTGATGTACACACACGCACACACACACACTGATGTACACACACGCACACACACACACTGATGTACGCACACACACACACACACACTGATGTACACACACGCACACACACACACACTGATGTACACACACGCACACACACACACACACACTGATGTACACACACGCACACACACACACTGATGTACACACACACACACACACACACACACACACACACTGATGTACACACACACACACACTGATGTACACACACACACTGATGTACACACACACACACACTGATGTACACACACACACACACACACACAGATGTACACACACACACACACACACACACACACACACACACACACACACACACACACACACACACATTGATGTACACACACACGCACACACACTGATGTACACACACACACACACACACTGATGTACTCCCACACACTGATGCACACACACACACACACGCTGATGTACTCACACACACACACACCACACACTGATGTACTCACACACGCACTGATGTACTCACACACACACACACACCACACACTGATGTACTCACACACACACCACACACTGATGTACTCACACACACACTGATGTACTCACACACACACACCACACACTGGTGTACTCACACACACACACACACACACACACACACACACACACACTGATGTACTCACACACGCACTGATGTACTCACACACACACACACACCACACACTGATGTACTCACACACACACCACACACTGATGTACTCACACACACACTGATGTACTCACACACACACACCACACACTGGTGTACTCACACACACACACCACACACTGGTGTACTCACACACACACACACACACACACACACACACACCACACACTGATGTACTCACACACGCACTGATGTACTCACACACGCACTGATGTACTCACACACACACACCACACACTGATGTACTCACACACACACACCACACACTGATGTACTCACACACACACACACCACACACTGATGTACTCACACACGCACTGATGTACTCACACACACACACCACACACTGATGTACTCACACAGAGAAGCTCAGTCCAGCAGAGTAACACCTCTACTACATACTGACTCAACAGGCATTGATAATGTAAACATCTCAAATGGCACCCTATTCCCTATATAGTGAAAAAAGTAGTGCACTATATAGGTAATAGGGTGCAATTTGGGACACTCTATGTTAAATGACATGTATTACAGTGAATGTTTGTCCTTGTTCCAGGGACAAACCCCAATAGAGGTAGCAGATGACACCCTAGTGGACACTCTGGAGGAGCTGACAAAGAAACAGAACGCTGTGAGTCCCTGTTTATGTCCCAAATGGCACCCTATTCCCTATTTGGGACGCTACCTCTATCTCTGAGTGACCTTATATAGCTAGAGTACATGATCTCTCTCTGTCTCTCACTTTCTCTCTGTCTCTCACTTCCTGTCTGTCTGTCTGTCTGTCTGTCTGTCTGTCTGTCTGTCTGTCTGTCTGTCTCTCTCAGCGTGCCATTGGTTGAATTCTTTCCCTATTTATGTCTCTATCCAAACAATGTGTTGACTTTTGACCTTTACTGTGTCTTCCTTGTCCTGTCCTACTGAAGTGTGTTGTGTTCTGTGTTTCATTGAAATTGCATAAATATACACTGCTCAAAAAAATAAAGGGAACACTTAAACAACACAATGTAACTCCAAGTCAATCACACTTCTGTGAAATCAAACTGTCCACTTAGGAAGCAACACTGATTGACAATACATTTCACATGCTGTTGTGCAAATGGAATAGACAACAGGTGGAAATTATAGGCAATTAGCAAGACACCCCCAATAAAGGAGTGGTTCTGCAGGTGGTGACCACAGGCCACTTCTCAGTTCCTATGCTTCCTGGCTGATGTTTTGGTGCTTTCACTCTAGTGGTAGCATGAGACGGAGTCTACAACCCACACAAGTGGCTCAGGTAGTGTAGCTGATCCAGGATGGCACATCAATGCGAGCTGTGGCAAGAAGGTTTGCTGTGTCTGTCAGCGTAGTGTCCAGAGCATGGAGGCGCTACCAGGAGACAGGCCAGTACATCAGGAGACGTGGAGGAGGCCGTAGGAGGGCAACAACCCAGAAGCAGGACCGCTACCACCGCCTTTGTGCAAGGAGGAGCAGGAGGAGCACTGCCAAAGCCCTGCAAAATGACCTCCAGCAGGCCACAAATGTGCATGTGTCTGCTCAAACGGTCAGAAACAGACTCCATGAGGGTGGTATGAGGGCCCGACGTCCACAGGTGGGGGTTGTGCTTACAGCCCAACACCGTGCAGGACGTTTGGCATTTGCCAGAGAACACCAAGATTGGCAAATTCGCCACTGGCGCCCTGTGCTCTTCACAGATGAAAGCAGGTTCACACTGAGCACGTGACAGACGTGACAGAGAAAACGTTCTGCTGCCTGCAACATCCTCCAGCATGACCGGTTTGGCGGTGGGTCAGTCATGGTGTGGGGTGGCATTTCTTTGGGGGGCCGCACAGCCCTCCATGTGCTCGCCAGAGGTAGCCTGACTGCCATTAGGTACCGAGATGAGATCCTCAGACCCCTTGTGAGACCATATGCTGGTGCGGTTGGCCCTGGGTTCCTCCTAATGCAAGACAATGCTAGACCTCATGTGGCTGGAGTGTGTCAGCAGTTCCTGCAAGAGGAAGGCATTGATGCTAAGGACTGGCCCGCCCGTTCCCCAGACCTGAATCCAATTGAGCACATCTGTGACATCATGTCTCGCTCCATCCACCAACGCAACGTTGCACCACAGACTGTCCAGGAGTTGGCGGATGCTTTAGTCCAGGTCTGGGAGGAGATCCCTCAGGAGACCATCCGCCACCTCATCAGGAGCATGCCCAGGCGTTGTAGGGAGGTCATACAGGCACGTGGAGGCCACACACACTACTGAGCCTCATTTTGACTTGTTTTAAGGACATTACATCAAAGTTGGATCAGCCTGTATTGTGGTTTTCCACTTAAATTTTGAGTGTGACTCCAAATCCAGACCTCCATGGGTTGATAAATTGGATTTCCAGTGATTATTTTTGTGTGATTTTGTTGTCAGCACATTCAACTATGTAAAGAAAAAAGTATTTAATAAGATTATTTCTTTCATTCAGATCTAGGATGTGTTGTTTAAGTGTTCCCTTTATTTTTTTGAGCAATATATATATATAATATATATAATATATATATATATATATAGGGGAGTGACTAGAGGAGGCTGGTAATGTAGTACATAATTATTAGTACATAATGTACTACATTACCAGCCTACTGACCCGTCTCTTACTGCCTGACCAAGTTACTCCCATATATATATATATATAAATTGTTTATCAATGTATATATCTCTGTATAGCTCTTCCTGTGTATTTACTTTGTATCTCTCTCTGTAGTTGCGTACAGAGAAAGCCAAGCTGTCCCAGCCTGCGGTCATTGAAACCAGTCCTTCTATCAATATGGCACCAGTTAGACCACGCAGGTCAGTGCCCCAGCATGTCTCTGTTACTGACCCGTCTCTGTTACTGACCCGTCTCTGTTACTGACCCGTCTCTGTTACTGCCTGACCCGTCTCTCTTACTGCCTGACCCGTCTCTCTTACTGCCTGACCCGTCTCTCTTACTGCCTGACCCGTCTCTCTTACTGCCTGACCCGTCTCTCTTACTGCCTGACCCGTCTCTCTTACTGCCTGACCCGTCTCTCTTACTGCCTGACCCGTCTCTCTTACTAACCCGTCTCTCTTACTGACCTGTCTCTCTTACTAACCCGTCTCTCTTACTGACCTGTCTCTCTTACTAACCCGTCTCTTACTGACTGACCCTTCTATTACTGACCCAGGAATCACTGATTCTGAACCACACAGCATTAGTTAGCACATCTTTCTACCAACAGAATGATGTAACCTGAATCAGACATGATGTACTACATTACCAGCCTACTGACCTGAACCAGACATAATGTACTACATTACCAGCCTACTGACCTGAACCAGACATGATGTAGTAGATTACCAGCCTACTGACCTGAACCAGACATAATGTACTACATTACCAGCCTACTGACCTGAACCAGACATAATGTACTACATTACCAGCCTACTGACCTGAACCAGACATAATGTTACTACATTACCAGCCTACTGACCTGAACCAGACATAATGTACTACATTACCAGCCTACTGACCTGAACCAGACATGATGTACTACCTTACCATTCTACTGACCTGAACCAGACATGATGTACTACATTACCAGCCTAATGTGTTACTGACCTGAACCAGACATGATGTACTACATTACCAGCCTACTGACCTGAACCAGACATAATGTACTACATTACCAGCCTAATGTGTTACTGACCTGAACCAGACATAATGTACTACATTACCAGCCTACTGACCTGAACCAGACATGATGTACTACATTACCAGCCTAATGTGTTACTGACCTGAACCAGACATGATGTACTACATTACCAACCTACTGACCTGAACCAGACATGATGTACTACATTACCAGCCTACTGACCTGAACCAGACATAATGTACTACATTACCAGCCTACTGACCTGAACCAGACATGATGTACTACATTACCAGCCTAATGTGTTACTGACCTGAACCAGACATAATGTTACTACATTACCAGCCTACTGACCTGAACCAGATATAATGTACTACATTACCAGCCTACTGACCTGAACCAGACAGGATGTACTACATTACCAGCCTACTGACCTGAACCAGACATTATGTACTACATTAATAGCCTACTGACCTGAACCAGACATGATGTACTACATTACCAGCCTACTGACCTGAACCAGACATAATGTACTACATTACCAGCCTACTGACCTGAACCAGACATGATGTACTACATTACCAGCCTAATGTGTTACTGACCTGAACCAGACATAATGTACTACATTACCAGCCTACTGACCTGAACCGAACATGATGTAGTACATTACCAGGCTACTGACCTGAACCAGACATAATGTACTACATTACCAGCCTACTGACCTGAACCAGACATGATGTACTACATTACCAGCCTAATGTGTTACTGACCTGAACCAGACATAATGTTACTACATTACCAGCCTACTGACCTGAACCAGATATAATGTACTACATTACCAGCCTACTGACCTGAACCAGACAGGATGTACTACATTACCAGCCTACTGACCTGAACCAGACATGATGTACTACATTACCAGCCTAATGTGTTACTGACCTGAACCAGACATGGTGTACTACATTACCAGCCTACTGACCTGAACCAGACATAATGTACTACATTACCAGCCTACTGACCTGAACCAGACATAATGTACTACATTACCAGCCTACTGACCTGAACCAGACATAATGTACTACATTACCAGCCTACTGACCTGAACCAGACATAATGTACTACATTACCAGCCTACTGACCTGAACCAGACATAATGTACTACATTACCAGCCTACTGACCTGAACCAGACATGATGTACTACATTACCAGCCTACTGACCTGAACCAGACATGATGTACTACATTACCAGCCTACTGACCTGAACCAGACATGATGGACTACATTACCAGCCTACTGACCTGAACCAGACATAACGTACTATATTACCAACCTACTGACCTGAACCAGACATGATGTACTACATTACCAGCCTACTGACCTGAACCAGACATAATGTACTACATTACCAGCCTACTGACCTGAACCGGACATAATATACTACATTACCAGCCTACTGACCTGAACCAGACATGATGTACTACATTACCAGCCTACTGACCTGAACCAGACATAATGTACTACATTACCAGCCTACTGACCTGAACCAGACATTATGTACTACATTACCAGCCTAATGTGTTACTGACCTGAACCAGACATAATGTACTACATTACCAGCCTACTGACCTGAACCAGACATGATGTACTACATTACCAGCCTAATGTGTTACTGACCTGAACCAGACATAATGTACTACATTACCAGCCTACTGACCTTAACCAGACATGATGTACTACATTACCAGCCTACTGACCTGAACCAGACATGATGTACTACATTACCAGCCTACTGACCTGAACCAGATATAATGTACTACATTACCAGCCTACTGACCTGAACCAGACATAATATACTACATTACCAGCCTACTGACCTGAACCAGACATAATGTACTACATTACCAGTCTACTGACCTGAACCAGACATGATGTACTACATTACCAGCCTAATGTGTTACTG
Organism: Salmo salar; assembly: GCF_965601325.2. Taxonomy (NCBI): domain Eukaryota; kingdom Metazoa; phylum Chordata; class Actinopteri; order Salmoniformes; family Salmonidae; genus Salmo; species Salmo salar. The sequence goes on along the minus strand of NC_138313.1, from coordinate 47,218,165 downwards.
ACCTGAACCAGACATAATGTACTACATTACCAGCCTACTGACCTGAACCAGACATTATGTACTACATTACCAGCCTACTGACCTGAACCAGACATAATGTACTACATTACCAGCCTACTGACCTGAACCAGATATGATGTACTACATTACCAGCCTAATGTGTTACTAACCTGAACCAGACATAATGTTACTACATTACCAGCCTACTGACCTGAACCAGACATAATGTACTACATTACCAGCCTACTGACCTGAACCAGACAGGATGTACTACATTACCAGCCTACTGACCTGAACCAGACATGATGTACTACATTACCAGCCTACTGACCTGAACCAGACATAATGTACTACATTACCAGCCTACTGACCTGAACCAGACATAATGTACTACATTACCAGCCTACTGACCTGAACCAGATATGATGTACTACATTACCAGCCTAATGTGTTACTAACCTGAACCAGACATAATGTTACTACATTACCAGCCTACTGACCTGAACCAGACATAATGTACTACATTACCAGCCTACTGACCTGAACCAGACATGATGTACTACATTACCAGCCTACTGACCTGAACCAGACATAATGTACTACATTACCAGCCTACTGACCTGAACCAGACATAATGTACTACATTACCAGCCTACTGACCTGAACCAGACATAATGTTACTACATTACCAGCCTACTGACCTGAACCAGACATAATGTACTACATTACCAGCCTACTGACCTGAACCAGACATGATGTACTACATTACCAGCCTACTGACCTGAACCAGACATGATGTACTACATTACCAGCCTACTGACCTGAACCAGACATAATGTACTACATTACCATCCTACTGACCTGAACCAGACATAATATACTACATTACCAGCCTACTGACCTGAACCAGACATAATGTACTACATTACCAGCCTACTGACCTGAACCAGACATGATGTACTACATTACCAGCCTAATGTGTTACTGACCTGAACCAGACATAATGTTACTACATTACCAGCCTACTGACCTGAACCAGACATAATGTACTACATTACCAGCCTACTGACCTGAACCAGACAGGATGTACTACATTACCAGCCTACTGACCTGAACCAGACATGATGTACTACATTACCAGCCTAATGTGTTACTGACCTGAACCAGACATGGTGTACTACATTACCAGCCTACTGACCTGAACCAGACATAATGTACTACATTACCAGCCTACTGACCTGAACCAGACATAATGTACTACATTACCAGCCTACTGACCTGAACCAGACATAATGTACTACATTCACAGCCTACTGACCTGAACCAGACATAATGTACTACATTACCAGCCTGCTGACCTGAACCAGACATAATGTACTACATTACCAGCCTACTGACCTGAACCAGACATGATGTACTACATTACCAGCCTAATGTGTTACTGACCTGAACCAGACATAATGTACTACATTACCAGCCTACTGACCTGAACCGAACATGATGTAGTACATTACCAGGCTACTGACCTGAACCAGACATAATGTACTACATTACCAGCCTACTGACCTGAACCAGACATGATGTACTACATTACCAGCCTAATGTGTTACTGACCTGAACCAGACATAATGTTACTACATTACCAGCCTACTGACATGAACCAGATATAATGTACTACATTACCAGCCTACTGACCTGAACCAGACAGGATGTACTACATTACCAGCCTACTGACCTGAACCAGACATGATGTACTACATTACCAGCCTAATGTGTTACTGACCTGAACCAGACATGGTGTACTACATTACCAGCCTACTGACCTGAACCAGACATAATGTACTACATTACCAGCCTACTGACCTGAACCAGACATAATGTACTACATTACCAGCCTACTGACCTGAACCAGACATAATGTACTACATTAACAGCCTACTGACCTGAACCAGACATGATGTACTATATTACCAGCCTACTGACCTGAACCAGACATAATGTACTACATTACCAGCCTACTGACCTGAACCAGACATAATGTACTACATTACCAGCCTACTGACCTGAACCAGACATAATGTACTACATTACCAGCCTACTGACCTGAACCAGACATAATGTACTACATTACCAGCCTACTGACCTGAACCAGACATAATGTACTACATTACCAGCCTACTGACCTGAACCAGACATGATGTACTACATTACCAGCGTACTGACCTGAACCAGACATGATGTACTACATTACCAGCCTACTGACCTGAACCAGACATAACGTACTATATTACCAACCTACTGACCTGAACCAGACATGATGTACTACATTACCAGCCTACTGACCTGAACCAGACATAATGTACTACATTACCAGCCTACTGACCTGAACCAGACATTATGTACTACATTACCAGCCTAATGTGTTACTGACCTTAACCAGACATAATGTACTACATTACCAGCCTACTGACCTGAACCAGACATGATGTACTACATTACCAGCCGACTGACCTGAACCAGACATAATGTACTACATTACCAGCCTACTGACCTGAACCAGACATGATGTACTACATTACCAGCCTACTGACCTGAACCCGACATAATGTACTACATTACCAGCCTACTGACCTGAACCAGACATAATATACTACATTACCAGCCTACTGACCTGAACCAGACATAATGTACTACATTACCAGCCTACTGACCTGAACCAGACATGATGTACTACATTACCAGCCTAATGTGTTACTGACCTGAACCAGACATAATGTACTACATTACCAGCCTACTGACCTGAACCAGACATTATGTACTACATTACCAGCCTACTGACCTGAACCAGACATAATGTACTACATTACCAGCCTACTGACCTGAACCAGACATGATGTACTACATTACCAGCCTAATGTGTTACTAACCTGAACCAGACATAATGTTACTACATTACCAGCCTACTGACCTGAACCAGACATAATGTACTACATTACCAGCCTACTGACCTGAACCAGACAGGATGTACTACATTACCAGCCTACTGACCTGAACCAGACATGATGTACTACATTACCAGCCTAATGTGTTACTGACCTGAACCAGACATGGTGTACTACATTACCAGCCTACTGACCAGAACCAGACATAATGTACTACATTACCAGCCTACTGACCTGAACCAGACATAATGTACTACATTACCAGCCTACTGACCTGAACCAGACATGATGTACTACATTACCAGCCTACTGACCTGAACCAGACATAATGTACTACATTACCAGCCTACTGACCTGAACCAGACATAATGTACTACATTACCAGCCTACTGACCTGAACCAGACATAATGTACTACATTACCAGCCTACTGACCTGAACCAGACATAATGTACTACATTACCAGCCTACTGACCTGAACCAGACATAATGTACTACATTACCAGCCTACTGACCTGAACCAGACATGATGTACTACATTACCAGCCTACTGACCTGAACCAGACATAATGTACTACATTACCAGCCTACTGACCTGAACCAGACATGATGTACTACATTACCAGCCTACTGACCTGAACCAGACATAATGTACTACATTACCAGCCTACTGACCTGAACCAGACATAATGTACTACATTACCAGCCTAATGTGTTACTGACTTGAATCACTGAATCAGCCCTTTGTGTTTTACTGGTCTGAATCACTGAATCAGCCCTTTGTGTTTTACTGGTCTGAATCACTGAATCAGCCCTTTGTGTTTTACTGTTTGTATGTCACCAGTGTCAGCTGCCTTGCAAGCTAGTCACTCCATCCTCACACTGCCACAGAAGTGATATGGATGGAAGAGGAGAACCAACCAAGTCACTCCCTCCTCTAGTCACTCCCTCCTCTAGTCACGCCCTCCTCTAGTCACGCCCTCCTCTAGTCACGCCCTCCTCTAGTCACGCCCTCCCCTAGTCCTCTAGTGAACGCCCTCCCCTAGTCACGCCCTCCTCAAGTCACTCCCTCCTCTAGTCACTCCCTCCTCTAGTCCCGCCCTCCTCTAGTCCCGCCCTCCTCTAGTCACGCCCTCCTCTAGCCACGCCCTCCTCTAGCCACGCCCTCCTCACACTGGGTTGGTTTTCCAGATGTTTTTTGCTATGGCGATGTACTACTTACTGTATGTTTGGAAACCTACATAATAGAGATATTTTCTAGATTGTTGTTACAAATCTGTTAAATCTTGGTCCAGTTTCCAGACCAGATTCAGTCACATTAGACATCCTGCCTTGTTTTTGCCCACACACACTCTGGTTTGCTGCACCCTGAGTGATCGCCCTCACTGATTGCCTCCTGCATGCCTACCTGTCATCCTATCCCCGCCCCCCTGCCCCTCACCTGCAGGACCTCAATCTCTCGTATGAGCAGCAGAGAGAAGATCTGCCTCCACGAGAGAGAGAAGCACCCTCCCCCCGCCCTGACCAGCAGCCCAGCCGAAGAAGAAGAGGAGGAGGGAGGACAGAGCCAGCCTGGGACGCAGGGACAGGGCCAGCCTGGGACGCAGGGACAGGGCCAGCCTGGGACGCAGGGGACGCAGGGACAGCCTGGGACGCAGGGACAGGGCCAGCCTGGGACGCAGGGACAGGGCAAGGCCTCCAGCAGCTCCAGTTCAGAAGAGGAGGATGACGAATCTGAGAGCGATGCTGAATCAGGTAAGCGACTGAGTTTGCTTTCCAAGAGGCCCCCTATCCCCTATATAGTGCACTACTTTTGACCAGTACCCATAGCACCCTATTCCCTATATAGTGCGCTACTTTTGACCAGGGCCCTGAGAGATACTCTGAAGATTTATAAAGCAGAGTTTTTTTGGGGGGGTCGATTCAGGAAGTAAACTGAAATTCTAATACTTGCTTATTATCACCAAGCATTTGAAGGAAAGGCAGTTATGATTTAATGGTATTGATTCCATACCCTTGATGTTCTGGTACAGATGCTGTTCTTGTTGTTTTGATGGTCCCAGTCACATGGACTGACTGATCGGTTGTGTTGTTCTTGCAGAGAAAGCCAAAAACCGAGAGATCATCAACAACTTGAACAACAAACGCAACAACTCCTCCACCCACGCTACCTCCACGGCAACAAGCACTTCAGGAGACCCGGCCAAAAAGGTACGACACAGTTTTTCTATTGCAGTTTGAACAACAACAAAATGCTCTTTAGGAGAGCTAGGAGATTGTAGCTCCTCATAATTGAATCGACTAAGACAGGTTTTTAAACAAGCTCAGATTAAAAACCTCTCTCTGCTATTGAATTCTGCTTGACCTGTGAACTCCTGAGAAATTGCCTTTTAATATCTCTCTGGGAAGGCAGTTGATTTGAGTCGATTTGATTCCTTGCCCAAGTGATGAGATTACTCAGAAAGTTAAATCTCTCTCTTTCTGTTGTGTAAGTAGCAGGACCCAGGGAAGCCCCCAGCCCCCGAAGTGGCCCCTAGCTCGGCCCCTGGAGCGGCCCCTGGCTCCTGGAGGACCTCTCTTCGTAAGGCAGGCAGCTCTGTGACCCTGGGTCCTTCAGGGGCCAACGACCCCAGCCAGGAGTCCACCCGCGGGGCCCCTGAGTCTGGCCTGGGCCTAGGGATGACCCGCTCTGCCTCCAGCCCACGCCTCAGCACCAACACCACCACCACAGACACCAAGGTAGAGAAATCATTGTTATTGATGTCATTGACTTTGTTTACATGTTTAAACTAGTTGTTTATCCTTGATTCCTCACATCTTCTGTCCTCGTTTCCTTCTCAAAACGGTCCTCTGATGTATTTTGAGAAGTAGGCGAGGAAAGAAGACACGAGGAATCAAGGAAAGACAACTGAGATTCACCAATAGGCTCAAAGAGTGCCCACTCAGCAACCTCCAATACACTACTGTCCTCTTAGACTGGACCAACTACATCAGCACCTCTAATACACTACTGTTCTCTTAGACTATACCAACTACATCAGTACTGTTCTCTTAGACTGGACCAACTACATCAGTACTGTTCTCTTAGACTGGACCAACTACATCAGTACTGTTCTCTTAGACTGGACCAACTACATCAGTACTGTTCTCTTAGACTGGACCAACTACATCAGTACTGTTCTCTTAGACTGGACCAACTACATCAGTACTGTCCTCTTAGACTGGACCAACTACATCAGTACTGTTCTCTTAGACTGGACCAACTACATCAGCACCTCTAATACACTACTGTTCTCTTAGACTGGACCAACTACATCAGCACCTCTAATACACTACTGTTCTCTTAGACTGGACCAACTACATCAGTACTGTTCTCTTAGACTGGACCAACTACATCAGTACTGTCCTCTTAGACTGGACCAACTACATCAGCACCTCTAATACACTACTGTTCTCTTAGACTATACCAACTACATCAGTACTGTCCTCTTAGACTGGACCAACTACATCAGTACCGTCCTCTTAGACTGGACCAACTACATCAGTACCGTCCTCTTAGACTGGACCAACTACATCACTACTGTCCTGTTAGACTGGACCAACTACATCAGTACTGTCCTCTTAGACTGCACCAACTACATCAGTACCTCTAATACACTACTGTTCTCTTAGACTATACCAACTACATCAGTACTGTCCTCTTAGACTGCACCAACTACATCACTACTGTCCTCTTAGACTGGACCAACTACATCACTACTGTCCTGTTAGACTGGACCAACTACATCAGTACCGTCCTCTTAGACTGCACCAACTACATCAGTACTGTTCTCTTAGACTGGACCAACTACATCAGTACCGTCCTCTTAGACTGGACCAACTACATCAGTACTGTCCTCTTAGACTGGACCAACTACATCAGTACCGTCCTCTTAGACTGCACCAACTACATCAGTACTGTTCTCTTAGACTGGACCAACTACATCACTACTGTCCTGTTAGACTGGACCAACTACATCAGTACTGTTCTCTTAGACTGGACCAACTACATCAGTACCGTCCTCTTAGACTGGACCAACTACATCAGTACCGTCCTCTTAGACTGGACCAACTACATCAGTACCGTCCTCTTAGACTGGACCAACTACCTCAGTACTGTCCTCTTAGACTGGACCAACTACATCAGTACCGTCCTCTTAGACTGCACCAACTACATCAGTACTGTTCTCTTAGACTGGACCAACTACATCACTACTGTCCTGTTAGACTGGACCAACTACATCAGTACTGTTCTCTTAGACTGGACCAACTACATCAGTACCGTCCTCTTAGACTGCACCAACTACATCAGTACTGTTCTCTTAGACTGGACCAACTACATCAGTACCGTCCTCTTAGACTGGACCAACTACATCAGTACCGTCCTCTTAGACTGGACCAACTACATCAGTACCGTCCTCTTAGACTGGACCAACTACATCAGTACTGTCCTCTTAGACTGGACCAACTACATAGCCTTGTATTTTCAGGAACCCAGGACTGCCAGGAGTGAACCCCAGTCCAACGAGACGTCTCTTCAGTATGCCAGACACCAACCCAGACAGCAGTAGCAGGTGGGCTCAGCTTGCCTCACATGATGCTGTCACGTACCACAGTATGGAGTGGCAGTGAAAGGCTGCTCATCAGCTTCACTGTGTGTTTGTGTGAGGAAAGATAAACCGGTTTTGAGCTTCACTGCATCACCACCGGTCCTCTCTCACTCTCTCTCACCCTCCCTCTATCTCCCACCCTCCTCTCTCTCACTCACCCAACATCCCCCTCTCTCTCTCTCACCCTCCCTCCCTCCCTCTCTCGACCCGACCCTCCCTCCCTCCCTCTCTCACCCACCCTCCCTCTCTCTCACCCACACCTCCCTCTCTCTCACCCACCCTCCCTCTCTCACCCACCCACCCTCCCTCCCTCTCTCTCTCCCTCTCACCCTCCCTCTCACCCACCCTTCCTCCCTCTCTCACCCACCCTCCCTCTCTCTCACCCACCCTCCCTCTCTCTCACCCACCCACCCTCCCTCCCTCTCTCACCCACCCACCCTCCCTCCCTCTCTCTCTCTCACCCACCCTCCCCTCTCTCTCAACCCACCCTCCCTCTCTCTCTCTCTCTCTCTCTCTCTCACCCACCCTCCCTCTCTCTCTCTCTCTCCTCTCTCACCCACCCTCCCTCTCTCTCAACCCACCCCTCCCTCTCTCTCTCTCTCTCACCCACCCACCCTCCCTCTCTCTCTCTCACCCTCCCTCCCTCCCTCTCTCACACCTCCCTCTCCTCACCCTCCCTCCCTCCCTCCCTCCCTCCCTCCCTCCCTCCCTCCCTCTCTCTCTCTCTCTCTCTCTCTCTCTCTCTCTCTCATCTCTCCTCTCTCTCTCTCTCTCTCTCTCTCTCTCTCACCCACCCTCCCTCCCTCTCTCTCTCACCCACCCACCCTCCCTCCCTCCCTCTCTCTCTCTCTCTCTCTCTCTCTCACCCACCCTCCCTCCCTCCCTCTCTCTATCTCTCACCCAACCCTCCCTCTCTCTCACCCACCCTCCCTCCCTCTCTCTCACCATCCCTCCCTCTCTCTCACCCTCCCTCCTCCCTCCCTCCCTCCCTCTCTCTCTCTCTCTCTCTCTCTCTCTCTCCCCCACCCACCCTCTCTCTCTCTCTCTCTCTCTCTCTCTCACCCTCCCTCTCCCTCTCTCTCTCTATCTCTCTCCAACCCTCCCCCGCCTCTCTCCCTCAGCTGGCTGAGTCGTAGCTCCTCTTACACCCGACGCCTCAATAGTACTGGAAGTGATCTTAGCAGCTCCACCCCCTCCTTGCCTCTCAGGTATGTCCTGCAGCCTTGGTTCCTCTCAGGTATGTCCTACAGCCTTGGTTCCTCTCAGGTATGTCCTGCAGCCTTGGTTCCTCTCAGGTATGTCCTACAGCCTTGGTTCCTCTCAGGTATGTCCTGCAGCCTTGGTTCCTCTCAGGTATGTCCTGCAGCCTTGGTTCCTCTCAGGTATGTCCTACAGCCTTGGTTCCTCTCAGGTATGTCCTGCAGCCTTGGTTCCCTCTCAGGTATGTCCTGCAGCCTTGGTTCCTCTCAGGTATGTCCTGCAGCCTTGGTTCCTCTCAGGTATGTCCTACAGCCTTGGTTCCTCTCAGGTATGTCCTACAGCCTGGTCGGGGTTCCTCTCAGGTATGTCCTGCAGCCTTGGTTCCTCTCAGGTATGTCCTGCAGCCTTGGTTCCTCTCAGGTATGTCCTACAGCCTTGGTTCCTCTCAGGTATGTCCTACAGCCTTGGTTCCTCTCAGGTATGTCCTACAGCCTTGGCTCTGCTCATTGGTGTGTTTGTCCACTCTTAGGGCTTCTGGTTGAATGTAGTTAGAAAACACAGTGTGATGTTCCCACTCTCTTCCATACACTCTTCTTCCATACACTCTTCTTCTGTGTTTGATATTACACTGCTGGATGCATTGTCTCTGAGTATGTTGTCTCTGAGTATGTTGTCTCTGAGTATGTTGTCTCTGAGTATGTTGTCTTTATTTAACCAGCTTGTCCCATTATTCGTCCTAGTCAGGCATCCAAACTGAACTGTAAAAAAGTAGTGGCCCAAAAACAGACCTCTGTTACAAGGGAGACCTAGCCATAGCCACTGTTTATGTGGCTGTAGTACAGAATATGCTGTAGATATTATGGTCAATAAGTCTGGTTGGTATTCCCAGCTCATCCTATGGACGCAAACCGGATGACCCCACGGGGACAGGAAGTAGCTCCTCTGCTGGACTCAGTCGACTCAACATCCTGGTGGCCCAGAGGTGGGTGTGATAATGGAACGGTCCTTAATTCCTTTTAGAGCAAACGACACAGCAGCCCTGCCACTTGGTTTGCTATAAAGCTGAGGTGTGGGGCTGGAGAAATCTAACCACTCTCAAAGTCATAGTTATGGATTCCCGGACTAAATATTTAGTTCTCTCTCTCTCTCTCTCTCTCTCTCTCTCTCTCTCTCTCTCTCTCTCTCTCTCCTCTCTCTCTCTCTCTCTCTCCTCTCTCCTCTCTCCTCTCTCCTCTCTCCTCTCTCCTCTCTCCTCTCTCCTCTCTATCCCTCTATTTCAGACTGGCTCAGGAGCAGGCAGAGAAGAAGGAGAAGGAGCAGGGTTCTGTCACCACCACCTCCATCTCTGTCACCACGATGACCGGCGGGGGCAGCGATCTGGAGACAAAGCAGAGGCGCAAGTGAGTCTTTTTCACCATGACGGCAACGATGTTTCAGCGATGTTCCAGCGTTTAGAGTTTACAGAGCCTATTTGTTTTCTAGATGTTTGAACTTTCACCTTTAAACACAGTGGCGTGCCAAGGGTGTGAGGCTGCAATTGTAGTTGAGTGTTGTTGATGTGATTAAATGTAGTTGAAGGTTATGTGCCAGAGTGGTGTAGTGGTCTACTAAGCCGACTCTGGATCATGCACAGTCACCTGGGACGCTGATCTGTGACCTTTCAATTCTGTCAATTCCCCTCTTACCTTTCTCCCTCTTATCTTTCTCCCTCTTATCGTTCTCCCTCTTACCTTGCTCCTTCTTACGTTTCTCCTTCTTATCTTTCTCCCTCTTACCTTTCTCCTTCTTATCTTTCTCCCCTCTTACCTTTCTCCTTCTTACGTTTCTCCTTCTTATCTTTCTCCCTCTTACCTTTCTCCTTCTTATCTTTCTCCCCTCTTACCTTTCTCCTTCTTATGTTTCTCCCCTCTTGTCTTTCTCCCCTCTTGTCTTTCTCCCTCTTACCTTTCTCCTTCTTATCTTTCTCCTTCTTATCTTTCTCCCTCTTACCTTTCTCCCTCTTACCTTTCTCCTTCGTATCTTTCTCCCCTCTTACCTTTCTCCCCTCGTGTCTTTCTCCCCTCGTGTCTTTCTCCCCTCGTGTCTTTCTCCCCTCTTGTCTTTCTCCCCTCTTGTCTTTCTCCCCCTCTTGTCTTTCTCCCCTCTTGTCTTTCTCCCCTCTTGTCTTTCTCCCCTCTTGTCTTTCTCCCCTCTTGTCTTTCTCCCCTCTTGTCTTTCTCCCCTCTTGTCTTTCTCCCCTCTTGTCTTTCTCCCCTCTTGTCTTTCTCCCCTCTTGTCTTTCTCCCCTCTTGTCTTTCTCCCCTCTTGTCTTTCTCCCCTCTTACCTTTCTCCCTCTTACCTTTCTCTCTCTTACCTTTCTCCTTCTTATCTTTGTCCTTCTTACGTTTCTCACTTTTACGTTTCTCCCTCTTGCCTTTCTCCCCTCTTACCTTTCTCCCTCTTACCTTTCTCCTTCTTACCTTTCTCCTTCTTATCTTTCTCCCCTCTTACCTTTCTCCTTCTTATCTTTCTCCCCTCTTACCTTTCTCCTTCTTATGTTTCTCCCCTCTTGTCTTTCTCCCTCTTGTCTTTCTCCCTCTTACCTTTCTCCTTCTTATCTTTCTCCTTCTTATCTTTCTCCCTCTTACCTTTCTCCTTCTTACCTTTCTCCTTCTTATCTTTCTCCCCTCTTACCTTTCTCCTTCTTATCTTTCTCCCCTCTTACCTTTCTCCTTCTTATGTTTCTCCCCTCTTGTCTTTCTCCCTCTTGTCTTTCTCCCTCTTGTCTTTCTCCCTCTTGTCTTTCTCCTTCTTATCTTTCTCCCTCTTACCTTTCTCCCTCTTACCTTTCTCCTTCGTATCTTTCTCCCCTCTTACCTTTCTCCCTCTTACCTTACTCCCTCTTACCTTTCTCCCCTCTTGTCTTTCTCCCCTCTTGTCTTTCTCCCCTCTTGTCTTTCTCCCCTCTTGTCTTTCTCCCCTCTTGTCTTTCTCCCCTCTTGTCTTTCTCCCCTCTTACCTTTCTCCCCTCTTGTCTTTCTCCCCTCTTGTCTTTCTCCCCTCTTGTCCTTCTCCCCTCTTGTCTTTCTCCCCTCTTGTCTTTCTCCCCTCTTGTCTTTCTCCCTCTTGTCTTTCTCCCTCTTACCTTTCTCCTTCTTATCTTTGTCCTTCTTACGTTTCTCACTTTTACGTTTCTCCCTCTTGCCTTTCTCCCCTCTTACCTTTCTCCCTCTTACCTTTCTCTCTCTTACCTTTCTCCTTCTTATCTTTGTCCTTCTTGCCTTTCTCCCCTCTTACCTTTCTTACCTTTCTCCTTCTTATCTTTCCTACTGTCTATATCTATGTAGCTAAATATGAGTTAAATGTAGGCAAATGTTGATAAATGTAGTTATATAATTTGTGTTCCCTGGTCCAGATCCTACCTGACCCTGGTGCTTGATGTCTAAATCATTTCATGATAATGTTATGGGTAATGTAATAAATAATGTTTTGTGTTTCCCCGGTCCAGGTCCTACTTGACCCCGGTACGTGATGAGGAGGCTGAGGCTCAGAGGAAGGCTCGCTCCAGACACGCCAGACAGTCACGACGATCCACTCAGGTCAGATATATCCAGACAGGAAATACACAGCATTTTCCCCCTTCTTCGCCTTCTCTCCTTCATCTGATCTGAGAAAGCCAGTCCAATGAGCTTCCTTTCACCATATTGTTTTCACCTGATAAGTCTTCTCCAATCAGTGAAAGAGAGAAGAGATTTCTAAGCAAATGAGATGGAACAATCCAGTAGATTGGCAGGCATTGTGATTTGTCTGTCTGACAAGGACATGACTAAAACCTCCTGTTTGTTGTCCAATCAGGGGGTGACACTCACAGACCTGAAGGAAGCTGAGAAGACAATGAAGACAGCACAGACGGACGAAGGGAGAGACAAGGCCATGAAGACAGCACAGACGGACGAAGGGAGAGACAAGGCCATGAAGACAGCACAGACGGACGAAGGGAGAGACAAGGCCATGAAGACAGCACAGACGGACGAAGGGAGAGACAAGGCCATGAAGACAGCACAGACGGACAAAGGGAGAGAGAAGGCAAGGAAAGAGGAGGAGGAGGAGAAGGAAGAGGCCAATAAGAAGAAAGCAGAAGAGGGGGTGAGAGCAGTATTTAACCCCTACACACTACACCCTGCACCCTAGAGCAGCAGTATTTAACTCCTACACCCTAGCCCCTACACCCTAGAGCAGCAGTATTTAACTCCTACACCCTAGCCCCTACACCCTAGAGCAGCAGTATTTAACCCCTACACCCTAGCCCCTACACCCTAGAGCAGCAGTATTTAACTCCTACACCCTAGCCCCTACACTCTAGAGCAGCGGTATTTAACCCCTACACCCTAGAGCAGCGGTATTTAACCCCTACACCCTAGAGCAGCGGTATTTAACCCCTACACCCTAGCCCCTACACCCTAGAGCAGCGGTATTTAACTCCTACACCCTAGCCCCTACACTCTAGAGCAGCGGTATTTAACTCCTACACCCTAGCCCCTACACCCTAGAGCAGTGGTATTTAACTCCTACACCCTAGAGCAGCAGTATTTAACTCCTACACCCTAGAGCAGCAGTATTTAACTCCTACACCCTAGCCCCTACACCCTAGAGCAGCGGTATTTAACCCCTACACCCTAGCACCTACACCCTAGAGCAGCGGTATTTAACCCCTACACACTAGCACCTACACCCTAGAGCAGCGGTATTTAACCCCTACACACTAGAGCAGCGGTATTTAACTCCTACACCCTAGCCCCTACACTCTAGAGCAGCGGTATTTAACCCCTACACCCTAGCACCTACACCCTAGAGCAGCAGTATTTAACCCCTACACCCTAGCCCCTACACCCTAGAGCAGCGGTATTTAACACCTACACTCTAGCCCCTACACTCTAGAGCAGCGGTATTTAACTCCTACACCCTAGCCCCTACACTCTAGAGCAGCGGTATTTAACCCCTACACCCTAGCCCCTACACCCTAGAGCAGCAGTATTTAACTCCTACACCCTAGCCCCTACACCCTAGAGCAGCAGTATTTAACTCCTACACCCTAGCACCTACACCCTAGAGCAGCGGTATTTAACCCCTACACCCTAGAGCAGCAGTATTTAACTCCTACACCCTAGCCCCTACACCCTAGAGCAGCGGTATTTAACCCCTACACCCTAGAGCAGCGGTATTTAACCCCTACACCCTAGAGCAGCAGTATTTAACTCCTACACCCTAGCCCCTACACCCTAGAGCAGCGGTATTTAACTCCTACACCCTAGAGCAGCAGTATTTAACCCCTACACCCTAGAGCAGCAGTATTTAACTCTTACACCCTAGCCCCTACACCCTAGAGCAGCGGTATTTAACTCCTACACCCTAGAGCAGCAGTATTTAACCCCTACACCCTAGAGCAGCAGTATTTAACTCCTACACCCTAGCCCCTACACTCTAGAGCAGCGGTATTTAACCCCTACACCCTAGCACCTACACCCTAGAGCAGCAGTATTTAACCCCTACACCCTAGCCCCTACACCCTAGAGCAGCGGTATTTAACCCCTACACCCTAGAGCAGCAGTATTTAACTCCTACACCCTAGCCCCTACACCCTAGAGCAGCGGTATTTAACTCCTACACCCTAGAGCAGCAGTATTTAACCCCTACACCCTAGAGCAGCAGTATTTAACTCCTACACCCTAGCCCCTACACTCTAGAGCAGCGGTATTTAACCCCTACACCCTAGCACCTACACCCTAGAGCAGCAGTATTTAACCCCTACACCCTAGCCCCTACACCCTAGAGCAGCGGTATTTAACACCTACACCCTAGCCCCTACACTCTAGAGCAGCGGTATTTAACTCCTACACTCTAGAGCAGCGGTATTTAACCCCTACACCCTAGCCCCTACACCCTAGAGCAGCAGTATTTAACTCCTACACCCTAGCACCTACACCCTAGAGCAGCGGTATTTAACCCCTACACCCTAGAGCAGCAGTATTTAACTCCTACACCCTAGCCCCTACACCCTAGAGCAGCGGTATTTAACCCCTACACCCTAGAGCAGCGGTATTTAACCCCTACACCCTAGAGCAGCAGTATTTAACTCCTACACCCTAGCCCCTACACCCTAGAGCAGCGGTATTTAACTCCTACACCCTAGAGCAGCAGTATTTAACCCCTACACCCTAGAGCAGCAGTATTTAACTCCTACACCCTAGCCCCTACACTCTAGAGCAGCGGTATTTAACCCTTACACCCTAGCACCTACACCCTAGAGCAGCAGTATTTAACCCCTACACCCTAGCACCTACACCCTAGAGCAGCGGTATTTAACCCCTACACAGTAGAGCAGCGGTATTTAACCCCTACACCCTAGCACCTACACCCTAGAGCAGCAGTATTTAACCCCTACACCCTAGCCCCTACACCCTAGAGCAGCGGTATTTAACACCTACACCCTAGCCCCTACACTCTAGAGCAGCGGTATTTAACTCCTACACCCTAGCCCCTACAATCTAGAGCAGCGGTATTTAACCCCTACACCCTAGCCCCTACACCCTAGAGCAGCAGTATTTAACTCCTACACCCTAGCCCCTACACCCTAGAGCAGCAGTATTTAACTCCTACACCCTAGCACCTACACCCTAGAGCAGCGGTATTTAACCCCTACACCCTAGAGCAGCAGTATTTAACTCCTACACCCTAGCCCCTACACCCTAGCGCAGCGGTATTTAACCCCTACACCCTAGAGCAGCGGTATTTAACCCCTACACCCTAGAGCAGCAGTATTTAACCCCTACACCCTAGAGCAGCAGTATTTAACCCCTACACCCTAGCACCTACACCCTAGAGCAGCGGTATTTAACCCCTACACCCTAGAGCAGCAGTATTTAACTCCTACACCCTAGCCCCTACACCCTAGAGCAGCGGTATTTAACCCCTACACCCTAGAGCAGCAGTATTTAACCCCTACACCCTAGAGCAGCAGTATTTAACTCCTACACCCTAGCCCCTACACCCTAGAGCAGCAGTATTTAACTCCTACACCCTAGCATCTACACCCTAGAGCAGTGGTATTTAACCCCTACACCCTAGAGCAGCGGTATTTAACCCCTACACCCTAGAGCAGCGGTATTTAACCCCTACACCCTAGAGCAGCGGTATTTTACCCCTACACCCTAGAGCAGCAGTATTTAACCCCTACACCCTAGAGCAGCAGTATTTAACCCCTACACCCTAGCCCCTACACCCTAGAGCAGTGGTATTTAACCCCTACACCCTAGAGCAGCAGTATTTAACCCCTACACCCTAGCCCCTACACCCTAGAGCAGTGGTATTTAACCCCTACACCCTTGAGCAGCGGTATTTAACTCCTACACCCTAGCCCCTACACCCTAGAGCAGTGGTATTTAACCCCTACACCCTAGAGCAGCGGTATTTAACCCCTACACCCTAGAGCAGCGGTATTTAACCCCTACACCCTAGAGCAGCGGTATTTAACCCCTACACCCTAGCCCCTACACCCTAGAGCAGTGGTATTTAACCCCTACACCCTAGATCAAGGGTATTACATCAGAGTATTGGATTGGTATAAGCAATATAGCTACACTTCTTATAAGGGGGTGTACAACATAGGACATCCAGGGACATCAGTATGATGTCTGTATGGTGGATAACATATTTCCTAAAGATGATAACTGTCTTCAGGAAGTAAGCTGGAGGTCCCGTATCGCCAGCCTGCAGAAGTCTGACCTGTTGGGGCTGACTCAACCGGCTGGTACCCCTCGTCCCCAGACCTCCGGCCAGGAGAGGAGTGCAGAAGGGGAGAGTGAGAGTGACCGTATCGCCAGGGAGAGACGGAGAGCCCGGGCCAGGAGGAGAGCTCAGAGGGCTGGAGATGTTAGTGTATTTGTAACCTGTCGTAGTCATGCTTATAACCCTATACAACCCTTGCTCATACATGCCTTATAACCTGTCGTAGTCATGCTTATAACCCCATACAACACTTGCTCATACATGCCTTATAACCTGTTGTAGTCATGCTTATAACCCTATAAAACCCTTGCTCATAAATGCATTATAACCTGTCGTAGTCATGCTTATAACCCTATAAAACCCTCACTCATAAATGCATTATAACCTGTCGTGGTCATGCTTATAACCCTATAAAACCCTCGCTCATAAATGCATTAAAACCTGTCGTAGTCATGCTTATAACCCTATAAAACCCTTGTTCATAAATGCATTATAACCTGTCGTAGTCATGCTTATAACCCTATAAAACCCTTGCTCATACATGCCTTATAACCTGTTGTAGTCATGCTTATAACCCTATAAAACCCTTGCTCATAAATGCATTATAACCGTGTCAAAAGTACTGCTAAGATGACATTGAAATCACATAATGAGGGCTGTAGAGGTGAGTGCATGAGCTAGTCCTGGTTATAACCTTTCATAAGGACGGCATAGACATTATAACATGTGCTGTTTGTAACCTGTCACAAGGATGACATTGCAATCCATAATGAGTGTGGGGTGGGCTAGTTCTGGTTATAAGATTACCAGGTTATATCCTGGTAATAACCTGCCGTAATGAGGATATTACCATCCATAATGTATTGACCTACTGATCTCTGTGGTCCTGTAGAGTGATGACAACGAGCCCAGTGGAGAGGAGGGGTTGGGAGGCAGTGGGCAGGATCCACAGACAGACAGGCACTCCAGCACCAGGTATGGATCTGACCGTTAGCCTTTGCGTATTCAGTCTGGTTCCTGATTATCTCATAGTAGTGAGCATTATCTCTGACCTCTGAGGAGTCATAATATCTCTGACCTCTGAGGAGTCATAATAACATCTCTGACCTCTGAGGAGTCATAATAACATCTCTGACCTCTGAGGAGTCATTATAACATCTCTGACCTCTGAGGAGTCATTATAATATCTCTGACCTCTGAGGAGTCATTATAATATCTCTGACCTCTGAGGAGTCATTATAATATCTCTGACCTCTGAGGAGTCATTATAATATCTCTGACCTCTGAGGAGTCATTATAATATCTCTGACCTCTGAGGAGTCATTATAATATCTCTGACCTCTGAGGAGTCATTATAATATCTCTGACCTCTGAGGAGTCATTATAATATCTCTGACCTCTGAGGAGTCATTATAATATCTCTGACCTCTGAGGAGTCATTATAATATCTCTGACCTCTGAGGAGTCATTATAATATCTCTGACCTATGAGGAGTCATTATAATATCTCTGACCTCTGAGGAGTCATTATAATATCTCTGACCTCTGAGGAGTCATTATAATATCTCTGACCTCTGAGGAGTCATTATAATATCTCTGACCTCTGAGGAGTCATTATAATATCTCTGACCTCTGAGGAGTCATTATAATATCTCTGACCTCTGAGGAGTCATTATATCTCTGACCTCTGAGGAGTCATTATAATATCTCTAACCTCTGAGGAGTCATTATAATATCTCTGCTCCCTGCTCTCTTCAGGTCCGACATGTCATGTAACGACTGTATCGACAGAGGCGGCGGCTCTGAAACTAAGGATTACAAGAAGGTAAAAATAGTTTGAATGATTTGAAAAGGGGCTAGTCAATATTAGAGGGTCTAGAAGAGTTTCAGTACTCTCTCACAGGCAATCATTCGCTTAACTAACCCTCCCTCTCTCTCTATGCAATTCAATAAATGCTTTCTCTCTCTGGTGTACATTTTTTTATGCATGCACGACTAACCAGGACTAAGTCGCTTTGGATAAAAGCATCTGCTAAATGGTATACAGTTGAAGTTGGAAGTTTACATACACTTAGGTTGGAGTCATTAAAACTCGTTTTTCAACCACTGCACAAATTTCTTGTTAACAAGCTATAGTTTTGGCAAGTCGGTTAGGACATCTACTTTGTGCATGACACAAGTAATTTTTCCAACAATTGTTTCCAGACAGATTATTTCACTTATAATTCACTGTATCACAATTCCAGTAGGTCAGAAGTTTACATTCACTAAGTTGAGTGTGCCTTTAAACAGCTTGGAAAATTCCAGAAAATGATGTCATGGCTTTAGAAGTTTCTGATAGGCTAATTGACATCATTTCAGTCAATTGGAGGTGTACCTGTGGATGTATTTCAAGGCCTGCCTTCAAACTCAGTGCCTCTTTGCTTGACATCATGGGAAAATCAAAAGAAATCAGCCAAGAACTCAGAAAAAAGATTGTAGACCTCCACAAGTCTGGTTCATCCTTGGGAGCAATTTCCAAACGCCTGAAGGTACCACATTCATCTGTACAAACAATGGTACGCAAGTATAAACACAATGGGACCGCGCAGCCGTCATGCCGCTCAGGAAGGAGACACGTTCTGTCTCCTAGAGATGAACGTACTTTGGTGTGAAAAGTGCAAATCAATCCCAGAACAACAGCAAAGGACCTTGTGAAGATGCTGGAGGAAACAGGTACAAAAGTATCTATATCCACAGTAAAACGAGTCTTATATCGACATAACCTGAAAGGCCGCTCAGCAAGGAAGAAGCCACTGCTCCAAAACCGCCATAAAAAGCCAGACTACAGTTTGCAACTGCATATGGGGACAAAGATCGTACTTTTTGGAGAAATGTCCTCTGGTCTGATGAAACAAACATATAACTGTTTGGCCATAATGACCATAGTTATGTTTGGAGGAAAAAGGGGGAGGCTTGCAAGCCGAAGAACACCATCCCAACCGTAAAGCACGGGGTTGGCATCATGTTGTGGGGGTGCTTTGCTGAAGGAGGGACTGGTGCACTTCACAAAATAGATGGCATCATGATGTAGGAAAATTATGTGGATATATTGAAGCAACATCTCAAGACATCAGTCAGGAAGTTAAAGCTTGGTCGCAAATGGGCCTTCCAAATGGACAATGACCCCAAGCATACTTCCAAAGTTGTGGCAAAATGGCTTAAGGACAACAAAGTCAAGGTATTGGAGTGGCCATCACAAAGCCCTGACCTCAATCCCATAGACAATTTGTGGGCCGAGCTGAAAAAGCGTGTGCGAGCAAGGAGGCCTACAAACCTGACTCAGTTACACCAGCTCTGTCAAGAGAAATGGGCCAAAATTCACCCAACTTATTGTGGGAAGCTTGTGGAAGGCTACCCAAAATGTTTGACCCAAGTTAAACAATTTAAAGGCAATGCTACCAAATACTAATTGAGTATGTAAACTTCTGACCCGCTGGGAATGTGATGAAAGAAATAAAAGCTGAAATAAATAATTCTCTCTACTATTATTCTGACATTTCACATTCTTAAAATAAAGTGGTGATCCTAACTGACCTAAAACAGGGAATTTTTACGAGGATTAAATGTCAGGAATTGTGAAAAAGTTTAAATGTATTTAAACTTTTAAATGTATTTGGCTACGGTGTATGGCTAATGTGTATGTAAACTTCCGACTTCAACTGTATATACTGAAATGAATAAAACGCAACATGCAACAATTTCAACGGTTTTACTGAGATACAGTTCATATAAGGGTATCAGTCAATTGAAATAAATTCATTAGGCCCTAATCTATGGATTTCACATGAGCGGCAGGGGTGTAGCCAGGGGAGGGCCTGGGAGAGCATAGGCCCATCCTCTTGGGTGCCAGGCTCACCCACTGGGGAGACAGGACAATCAGAATGAGTTTTTCCCCACAAAAGGGCTTTATTACAGACAGAAATACACCCTCAGTTTCATCAGCTGTCTGGGTGGGTGGTCTCAGACGACCCCTCAGGTGAAGAAGACGGATATCGAGGTCCTGGGCTGGCATGGTTACACCTGTTCCGCGCCGGTTGGACGTACTGCCAAATTCTCTAAAAGGACGTTGGAGTCGGTTTATGGTAGAGAAATGAACTAATTAAATTCTCTGGCAACAGCCCTGGTGGACATTCCTGCAGTCACCATGCCAATTACACACTCCCTCAACTTGAGACATCTGTGGCATTGTGTTGTGTGACAAAACTGTACATTTTAGAGTGGCCTTTTATTGTCCCCAGCACAAGGTGCACCTGTGTAATGATCATGCTGTTTAATCAGGTTCTTGATATGCCACACCTGTCAGGTGGATGGATTATCTTGGCAAAGGAGAAATGCTCACTAACAGGGATGTAAATTAATTTGTGTACAACATTGGAGAGAAATAAGATTTTTGTTTGTCTGGAAAATGTCTGGGATCTTTTATTTCAGCTCATGAAACATGGGACAAGCCGTTATATTTTTGTTAACTTTATATATGTGTGTATATATATATATAATTGGAATTGTTCTAATAAAGTTCAATAATAATGTGATGTCTTTCTGTCCCAGCTGTTTGAGGTGGTGTCCAGGGAGAATGGTCAGCTCCAGTCTCAACTGCAAGATACCCAGAGAACCATCTCTCAGACCAGACTGGACCTGGACAAGGCTACCCAGGTCACACACACCAATCTCTCATGGACAGACTAGTAAACAGAAACGGTACCGTAGATCTGTCAGGGTACAGCAGCAGGAGGAGGAGGAGAAGAGATAAACGGTACCGTAGATCTGTCACGGTACATCAGGAGGAGGAGGGAGATAAACGGTACCGTAGATCTGTCACGGTACAGCAGGAGGAGGAGAAGAGATAAACGGTACTGTAGATCTGTCAGGGTACAGCAGGAGGAGGAGAAGAGATAAACGGTACCGTAGATCTGTCACGGTACAGCAGGAGGAGGAGGGAGATAAACGGTACCGTAGATCTGTCAGGGTACAGCAGCAGGAGGAGGGAGATAAACGGTACCGTAGATCTGTCAGGGTACAGCAGGAGGAGGAGGGAGATAAACGGTACCGTAGATCTGTCACGGTACAGCAGGAGGAGGAGAAGAGATAAACGGTACTGTAGATCTGTCACGGTACAGCAGGAGGAGGAGGAGAGATAAACGGTACCGTAGATCTGTCACGGTACATCAGGAGGAGGAGGGAGATAAACGGTACCGTAGATCTGTCACGGTACAGCAGGAGGAGGAGAAGAGATAAACGGTACCGTAGATCTGTCACGGTACAGCAGGAGGAGGAGGGAGATAAACGGTACCGTAGATCTGTCAGGGTACAGCAGGAGGAGGAGGGAGATAAACGGTACTGTAGATCTGTCACGGTACAGCAGGAGGAGGAGGGAGATAAACGGTACCGTAGATCTGTCACGGTACATCAGGAGGAGGAGGGAGATAAACGGTACCGTAGATCTGTCACGGTACAGCAGGAGGAGGAGGGAGATAAACGGTACCGTAGATCTGTCACGGTACAGCAGGAGGAGGAGGGAGATAAACGGTACCGTAGATCTGTCACGGTACAGCAGGAGGAGGAGAAGAGATAAACGGTACCGTAGATCTGTCACGGTACAGCAGGAGGAGGAGGGAGATAAACGGTACCGTAGATCTGTCAGGGTACAGCAGCAGGAGGAGGGAGATAAACGGTACCGTAGATCTGTCAGGGTACAGCAGGAGGAGGAGGGAGATAAACGGTACCGTAGATCTGTCACGGTACAGCAGGAGGAGGAGAAGAGATAAACGGTACTGTAGATCTGTCACGGTACAGCAGGAGGAGGAGGAGAGATAAACGGTACCGTAGATCTGTCACGGTACATCAGGAGGAGGAGGGAGATAAACGGTACCGTAGATCTGTCACGGTCCAGCAGGAGGAGGAGAAGAGATAAACGGTACCGTAGATCTGTCACGGTACAGCAGGAGGAGGAGGGAGATAAACGGTACCGTAGATCTGTCAGGGTACAGCAGGAGGAGGAGGGAGATAAACGGTACTGTAGATCTGTCACGGTACAGCAGGAGGAGGAGGGAGATAAACGGTACCGTAGATCTGTCACGGTACATCAGGAGGAGGAGGGAGATCAACGGTACCGTAGATCTGTCACGGTACAGCAGGAGGAGGAGGGAGATAAACGGTACCGTAGATCTGTCACGGTACAGCAGGAGGAGGAGGGAGATAAACGGTACCGTAGATCTGTCACGGTACAGCAGGAGGAGGAGGGAGATAAACGGTACTGTAGATCTGTCAGGGTACAGCAGGAGGAGGAGGGAGATAAACGGTACTGTAGATCTGTCAGGGTACAGCAGCAGGAGGAGGGAGATAAACGGTACCGTAGATCTGTCAGGGTACAGCAGGAGGAGGAGGGAGATAAACGGTACCGTAGATCTGTCAGGGTACAGCAGGAGGAGGAGGGAGATAAACGGTACCGTAGATCTGTCAGGGTACAGCAGGAGGAGGAGGGAGATAAACGGTACCGTAGATCTGTCACGGTACAGCAGGAGGAGGAGAAGAGATAAACGGTACCGTAGATCTGTCACGGTACATCAGGAGGAGGAGGGAGATAAACGGTACCGTAGATCTGTCACGGTACAGCAGGAGGAGGAGGGAGATAAACGGTACCGTAGATCTGTCAGGGTACAGCAGCAGGAGGAGGAGGGAGATAAACGGTACCGTAGATCTGTCACGGTACAGCAGGAGGAGGAGGGAGATAAACGGTACCGTAGATCTGTCACGGTACAGCAGGAGGAGGAGAAGAGATAAACGGTACCGTAGATCTGTCACGGTACAGCAGGAGGAGGAGAAGAGATAAACGGTACCGTAGATCTGTCACGGTACAGCAGGAGGAGGAGAAGAGATAAACGGTACCGTAGATCTGTCACGGTACAGCAGGAGGAGGAGGGAGATAAACGGTACCGTAGATCTGTCACGGTACAGCAGGAGGAGGAGGGAGATAAACGGTACCGTAGATCTGTCACGGTACAGCAGGAGGAGGAGAAGAGATAAACGGTACCGTAGATCTGTCAGGGTACAGCAGGAGGAGGAGGGAGATAAACGGTACCGTAGATCTGTCACGGTACAGCAGGAGGAGGAGAAGAGATAAACGGTACCGTAGATCTGTCAGGGTACAGCAGGAGGAGGAGGGAGATAAACGGTACCGTAGATCTGTCAGGGTACAGCAGGAGGAGGAGGGAGATAAACGGTACCGTAGATCTGTCACGGTACAGCAGGAGGAGGAGAGATAAACGGTACCGTAGATCTGTCACGGTACAGCAGGAGGAGGAGAAGAGATAAACGGTACTGTAGATCTGTCAGGGTACAGCAGGAGGAGGAGAAGAGATAAACGGTACCGTAGATCTGTCACGGTACAGCAGGAGGAGGAGGGAGATAAACGGTACCGTAGATCTGTCAGGGTACAGCAGGAGGAGGAGGGAGATAAACGGTACCGTAGATCTGTCACGGTACAGCAGGAGGAGGAGAAGAGATAAACGGTACCGTAGATCTGTCAGGGTACAGCAGGAGGAGGAGGGAGATAAACGGTACCGTAGATCTGTCAGGGTACAGGAGGAGGAGGAGAAGAGATAAACGGTACTGTAGATCTGTCACGGTACAGCAGGAGGAGGAGGGAGATAAACGGTACCGTAGATCTGTCAGGGTACAGCAGGAGGAGGAGAAGAGATAAACGGTACCGTAGATCTGTCAGGGTACAGCAGGAGGAGGAGGGAGATAAACGGTACTGTAGATCTGTCAGGGTACAGCAGGAGGAGGAGGGAGATAAACGGTACTGTAGATCTGTCAGGGTACAGCAGGAGGAGGAGGGAGATAAACGGTACTGTAGATCTGTCAGGGTACAGCAGGAGGAGGAGGGAGATAAACGGTACCGTAGATCTGTCAGGGTACAGCAGGAGGAGGAGGGAGATAAACGGTACTGTAGATCTGTCAGGGTACAGCAGGAGGAGGAGAAGAGATAAACGGTACCGTAGATCTGTCACGGTACAGCAGGAGGAGGAGGAGGGAGATAAACGGTACCGTAGATCTGTCACGGTACAGCAGGAGGAGGAGGGAGATAAACGGTACCGTAGATCTGTCACGGTACAGCAGGAGGAGGAGAGAGATAAACGGTACCGTAGATCTGTCACGGTACAGCAGGAGGAGGAGGGAGATAAACGGTACTGTAGATCTGTCAGGGTACAGCAGGAGGAGGAGGGAGATAAACGGTACTGTAGATCTGTCAGGGTACAGCAGCAGGAGGAGGGAGATAAACGGTACCGTAGATCTGTCAGGGTACAGCAGGAGGAGGAGGGAGATAAACGGTACCGTAGATCTGTCAGGGTACAGCAGGAGGAGGAGGGAGATAAACGGTACCGTAGATCTGTCAGGGTACAGCAGGAGGAGGAGGGAGATAAACGGTACCGTAGATCTGTCACGGTACAGCAGGAGGAGGAGAAGAGATAAACGGTACCGTAGATCTGTCACGGTACATCAGGAGGAGGAGGGAGATAAACGGTACCGTAGATCTGTCACGGTACAGCAGGAGGAGGAGGGAGATAAACGGTACCGTAGATCTGTCAGGGTACAGCAGCAGGAGGAGGAGGGAGATAAACGGTACCGTAGATCTGTCACGGTACAGCAGGAGGAGGAGGGAGATAAACGGTACCGTAGATCTGTCACGGTACAGCAGGAGGAGGAGAAGAGATAAACGGTACCGTAGATCTGTCACGGTACAGCAGGAGGAGGAGAAGAGATAAACGGTACCGTAGATCTGTCACGGTACAGCAGGAGGAGGAGAAGAGATAAACGGTACCGTAGATCTGTCACGGTACAGCAGGAGGAGGAGGGAGATAAACGGTACCGTAGATCTGTCACGGTACAGCAGGAGGAGGAGGGAGATAAACGGTACCGTAGATCTGTCACGGTACAGCAGGAGGAGGAGAAGAGATAAACGGTACCGTAGATCTGTCAGGGTACAGCAGGAGGAGGAGGGAGATAAACGGTACCGTAGATCTGTCACGGTACAGCAGGAGGAGGAGAAGAGATAAACGGTACCGTAGATCTGTCAGGGTACAGCAGGAGGAGGAGGGAGATAAACGGTACCGTAGATCTGTCAGGGTACAGCAGGAGGAGGAGGGAGATAAACGGTACCGTAGATCTGTCACGGTACAGCAGGAGGAGGAGAGATAAACGGTACCGTAGATCTGTCACGGTACAGCAGGAGGAGGAGAAGAGATAAACGGTACTGTAGATCTGTCAGGGTACAGCAGGAGGAGGAGAAGAGATAAACGGTACCGTAGATCTGTCACGGTACAGCAGGAGGAGGAGGGAGATAAACGGTACCGTAGATCTGTCAGGGTACAGCAGGAGGAGGAGGGAGATAAACGGTACCGTAGATCTGTCACGGTACAGCAGGAGGAGGAGAAGAGATAAACGGTACCGTAGATCTGTCAGGGTACAGCAGGAGGAGGAGGGAGATAAACGGTACCGTAGATCTGTCAGGGTACAGGAGGAGGAGGAGAAGAGATAAACGGTACTGTAGATCTGTCACGGTACAGCAGGAGGAGGAGGGAGATAAACGGTACCGTAGATCTGTCAGGGTACAGCAGGAGGAGGAGAAGAGATAAACGGTACCGTAGATCTGTCAGGGTACAGCAGGAGGAGGAGGGAGATAAACGGTACTGTAGATCTGTCAGGGTACAGCAGGAGGAGGAGAAGAGATAAACGGTACCGTAGATCTGTCACGGTACAGCAGGAGGAGGAGGAGGGAGATAAACGGTACCGTAGATCTGTCACGGTACAGCAGGAGGAGGAGGGAGATAAACGGTACCGTAGATCTGTCACGGTACAGCAGGAGGAGGAGAAGAGATAAACGGTACCGTAGATCTGTCACGGTACAGCAGGAGGAGGAGGGAGATAAACGGTACCGTAGATCTGTCACGGTACAGCAGCAGGAGGAGGAGGGAGATAAACGGTACCGTAGATCTGTCACGGTACAGCAGGAGGAGGAGGGAGATAAACGGTACCGTAGATCTGTCAGGGTACAGCAGGAGGAGGAGGGAGATAAACGGTACCGTAGATCTGTCAGGGTACAGCAGGAGGAGGAGGGAGATAAACGGTACCGTAGATCTGTCAGGGTACAGCAGGAGGAGGAGAAGAGATAAACGGTACCGTAGATCTGTCACGGTACATCAGGAGTGAGATACATACAGCCTTATTATAAAATCGATTATATAAAAACATTTCCTCATCAATCTACACACAATACCCCATAATGACAAAACAAAAACAGGTTCTTAGACATTTTTGCAATTTTTTTTTTTTTTAAATGCAGAAATACCTTATTTACATAAGTAATCAGACCCAAACTGAGCAAACGGGGGAGAAGGGCAGTGGTCAGGGAGGTGACCAAGAACCCAATGGCCACTCAATGGGAGCTCCAGAGTTCCTCTGTGGAGATGGGAGAACCTTCCAGAAGGACAGTCATCTCTGCAGCACTGCACCAATCAGGCCTTTTATGATAGAGTGGCCAGACGGAAGCCACTCCTCAGTAAAAGGCACATGACAGCCTGCTTGGAGTTTGCCAAAAGGAACCTAAAGACTCTCAGACCAAGAGAAACTGCTTACTGTAGACATTTAATGACTCTGTCTTGTCTTGTCTCTCTGTCTGTCTGTCTCTCTCTCTCTCTCTGTCTGTCTGTCTGTCTGTCTGTCTGTCTGTCTGTCTGTCTGTCTGTCTGTCTGTCTGTCTGTCTGTCTGTCTGTCTGTCTGTCTGTCTGTCTGTCTGTCTGTCTGTCTGTCTGTCTGTCTGTCTGTCTGATCCTACAGAGACAGGAGCGGTT
Organism: Salmo salar; assembly: GCF_965601325.2. Classification (NCBI taxonomy): domain Eukaryota; kingdom Metazoa; phylum Chordata; class Actinopteri; order Salmoniformes; family Salmonidae; genus Salmo; species Salmo salar. The sequence continues at coordinate 47,190,718 of NC_138313.1, read as the reverse complement.
CAGTGATTGTTCAACCATGCTAGAGCTAGAGAAGAAGGTAGGTCTCTCCACTTCCACTCTTCCGTGTGTGGCTTGGCTTGTGTTGTGTTATATATATATATATATATATATATATACAGAAACTAGTGCACTATCTAGTGTCAAACACCTGATGCTGATGCTGTGCCTGGCCTCACGACTGACTGTCTCTACTGCTGCCTGACCCTCCTCTCTCTGTCTCTCTCTCTGTCTCTCTCTCTCTCTGTCTTTCTTTCTCTGTCTCTGTCTTTCTCTCTCTCTCTTTCTCCTCTTCTCTCTTTCTCTTCCTCTCTCTCTCGCTCTCTCTCTTTCTCCTCTTATCTTCTCTCTCTCTTTCTCTCTCTTCTTATCCTCTCTCTCTCTCTCTCTCTCTCTCTCTCTCTCTCTCTCTCTCTCTCTCTCTCTCTGTCTTTCTCTCTCTTCCTCTCTCTCGCTCCTCTCCCCATCTCCTCTCTTCTATCCCTCTTTTTCTCTTCTCCCTCTGTGTCTCTCTCTCGCATCAGGAGCGACGGATGTTGGAGCGGCGTCTGGCTGAGCTGGAGGAGGAGTTGAAGGTGAAAAGAGAGAGAACATGATCACACCTGGGTTCAAATAGTATACAAAATCTTTCAAATACTTTAGTTGGGCCCAAACCCAGGTCACCTGGCACTCCAGGCAGGCTAAAGCAAATGCTGAAAGTCCTTACTCCACACAGACTCTCTGCCTGAACCCAGGTTTTACTCCACACAGACTCTCTGCCTGAACCCAGGTTTTACTCCACACAGACTCTCTGCCTGAACCCAGGTTTTACTCCACACAGACTCTCTGCCTGAACCCAGGTTTTACTCCACACAGACTCTCTGCCTGAACCCAGGTTTTACTCCACACAGACTCTCTGCCTCATCACAGCTTGCTGCTTCTTTCACGGCTTGTGCTGCAAATCACCAGTGTTGTGGCAGTATGTGGTACACTGAGCCTGCTGTCCAAATGTCACCCTATTCCCTATATAGGGCACTACTTTAGACCAGAGCTCTATGGACCATGGTCAAAAGTAGTGCACCACATAGGGAATATGGTGCCATTTGGGATGCACACTAAGGCATTAGACTGGGCCAGGGAGGGAGGGAGGGAGGGGGAAGCTTGCTGCTCTGTACAGCTCTGTTCCAGATGAGACCAGTATTGTATATAGTCAGTACCACTATATCATCCATTGACTTTTCACTAAGACATGTTCTCAGGACAGGGTACTTATTTATCAGGGCTCATATTCACAGAGTGCATCCCAAATGGCACCCTATTCCCTGTTTAGTGCACTACTTTTGATCAGGGCCCTATGGGCCTCCCTATGCGCCCTATGGGTCTCCCTATGGGCCTCCCTATGCGCCCTATGGGTCTCCCTATGGGTCTCCCTATGGGTCTCCTTCTGGGTCTCCCTATGGTCCTCCCTCTGGGCCTCCCTATGGGTCTCCCTATGGGTCTCCCTATGGGTCTCCCTATGGGTCTCCCTATGGGCCTCCCTCTGGGTCTCCCTCTGGGCCTCCCTATGGGCCTCCCTATGGGTCTCCCTATGGGCCTCCCTATGGATCTCCCTATGGGTCTCCCTATTGGGCCTCCCTATGGGCCCTATGGGTCTCTCACTAAATAGGGAATAGTGTGCATTTGGGACTCAAAGTTTTTCTTAGACAAGAGTGCTGATCTAGGATCCCTCCTATTCATTAGTTAAATAAAAGTTAAATAAAAAATGTAATAACAATTTGATCAGCACTACTACTACTGAGACGCTTTGTGAATACAGGCCCAGGGTGTGGAGATCACTGGTACTGCTATCCAATGGGGGTGGAGATCACTGGTACTGCTATCCAATGGGGGTGGAGATCACTGGTACTGCTATCCAATGGGGGTGGAGATCACTGGTACTGCTATCCAATGGGGGTGGAGATCACTGGTACTGCTATCCAATGGGGGTGGAGATCACTGGTACTGCTATCCAATGGGGGTGGAGATCACTGGTACTGCTATCCAATGGGGGTGGAGATCACTGGTACTGCTATCCAATGGGGGTGGAGATCACTGGTACTGCTATCCAATGGGGGTGGAGATCACTGGTACTGCTATCCAATGGGGGTGGAGATCACTGGTACTGCTATCCAATGGGGGTGGAGATCACTGGTACTGCTATCCAATGGGGGTGGAGATCACTGGTACTGCTATCCAATGGGGGTGGAGATCACTGGTACTGCTATCCAATGGGGGTGGAGATCACTGGTACTGCTATCCAATGGGGGTGGAGATCACTGGTACTGCTATCCAATGGGGGTGGAGATCACTGGTACTGCTATCCAATGGGGGTGGAGATCACTGGTACTGCTATCCAATAGGGGTGGAGATCACTGGTACTGCTATCCAATGGGGGTGGAGATCACTGGTACTGCTATCCAATGGGGGTGAGAGATCACTGGTACTGCTGTCCAATGGGGGTGGAGGTCACTGGTACTGCTATCCAATCGGGGTGGAGGTCACTGGTACTGCTATCCAATCGGTGTGGAGATCACTGGTACTCCTATCCAATGGGGGTGGAGATCACTGGTACTGCTATCCAATGGGGGTGGAGATCACTGGTACTGCTGTCCAATCGGGGTGGAGATCACTGGTACTCCTATCCAATCGGGGTGGAGATCACTGGAACTGCTATCAAATCGGTGAGGAGATCACTGGTACTCCTATCCAATGGGGGTGGAGATCACTGGTACTGCTGTTCAATGGGGGTGGAGATCACTGGTACTGCTATCCAATGGGGGTGGAGATCACTGGTACTGCTATCCAATGGGGGTGGAGATCACTGGTACTCCTATCCAATGGGGGTGGAGATCACTGGTACTGCTATCCAATGGGGGTGGAGATCACTGGTACTGCTGTCCAATGGGGGTGGAGATCACTGGTACTGCTATCCAATGGGGGTGGAGATCACTGGTACTGCTGTCCAATGGGGGTGGAGATCACTGGTACTGCTGTTCAATGGGGGTGGAGATCACTGGTACTGCTATCCAATGGGGGTGGAGATCACTGGTACTGCTATCCAATGGGGGTGGAGATCACTGGTACTCCTATCCAATGGGGGTGGAGATCACTGGTACTGCTATCCAATGGGGGTGGAGATCACTGGTACTGCTGTCCAATGGGGGTGGAGATCACTGGTACTGCTATCCAATGGGGGTGGAGATCACTGGTACTGCTGTCCAATGGGGGTGGAGATCACTGGTACTGCTATCCAATGGGGGTGGAGATCACTGGTACTGCTATCCAATGGGGGTGGAGATCACTGGTACTGCTATCCAATGGGGGTGGAGATCACTGGTACTCCTATCCAATGGGGGTGGAGATCCCTGGTACTGCTATCCAATGGGGGTGGAGATCACTGGTACTGCTATCCAATGGGTGTTCTCCTCTCTTCCTTCCCCAACACTCTAATACATCCTACCACCTTTTACCGTGTTCACTTAACTCTCAGTTTCTGTTGCAGACATACCTGAGCTCAAGTAGGTGGTAACCAAACTAAGCTGCATGAAAATGAAACCATGATCCATCTGATTATAGTACATTGGATTGTATTTCTTTACACAACAATTGTAACAATGTCAATTTTCATCTCGCCAAACAGATGGGGGTGAGAATTTTTGAGAATGACACAAATATTAATTTTCACAAAGTCTGGTTCCTCAGTTTGTGTGATGGCAATTTGCATATACTCCAGAATATTAATAATTGCAAAGTCCCTCTTTGCCATGCAAAACTGAATCCCCAAAAAACATTTCGACTGCATTTCAGCCCTGCCACAAAAGGACCAGCTGACATCATGTCAGTGATTCTCTCGTTAACACAGGTGTGAGTGTTGACGAGGACAAGGCTGGAGATCACTCTGTCATGCTGATTGAGTTTGAATAACAGACTGGAAGCTTCAAAAGGAGGGTGGTGCTTGGAATCATTGTTCTTCCTCTGTCAACCATGGTTACTTGCAAGGAAACAGGTGCAGTCATCATTGCTTTGCACAAAAAGGTCTTCACAGGCAAGGATATTGCTGCCAGTAAGATTGCACCTAAATCAACGATTTATCGGATCATCAAGAACTTCAAGGAGAGCGGTTCAATGTTGTGAAGAAGGCTTCAGGGCGCCCAAGAAAGTCCAGCAAGCGCCAGGACCATCTCCTAAAGTTGATTCAGCTGCGGGATCGGGGCACCACCAAGTACAGAGCTTGCTCAGGAATGGCAGCAGGCAGGTGTGAGTACATCTGCGCGCAGAGTGAGGCGAAGACTTTTGGAGGATGGCCTGGTGTCAAGAAGGGCAGCAAAGAAGCCACCCCTCTCCAGGAAAAACATCAGGGACAGACTGATATTCTGCAAAAGGTACAGGGATTGGACTGCTGAGGACTGGGGTAAAGTCATTTTCTCTGATGAATCCCCTTTCCGATTGTTTGGGGCATCTGGAAAAAAAGCTTGTCCGGAGAAGACAAGGTGAGCGCTACCATCAGTCCTGTGTCATGCCAACAGTAAAGCATCCTGAGACCATTCATGTGTGGGGTTGCTTCTCAGCCAAGGGAGTGGGCTCACTCACAATTTTGCCTAAGAACACAGCCATGAATAAAGAATGGTACCAACACATCCTCCGAGAGCAACTTCTCCCAACCATCCAGAAACAGTTTGGTGACGAACAATGCCTTTTCCAGCATGATGGAGCATCTTGCCTTAAGGCAAAAGTGATAACTAAGTGGCTCGGGGAACAAAACATCGATATTTTGGGTCCATGGCCAGGAAACGCCCCAGACTTTAATCCCATTGAGAACTTGTGGTCAATCCTCAAGAGGCGGGTGGACAAACAAAAACCCACAAATTCTGACAAACTCCAAGCATTGATTATGCAAGAATGGGCTGCCATCAGTCAGGATGTGGCCCAGAAGTTAATTGACAGCATGCCAGGGTGGATTGCAGAGGTCTTGAAAAAGAAGGCTCAACACTGCAAATATTGACTCTTTGCATCAACTTCATGTAACTGTCAATTAAAGCCTTTGACACTTATGAAATGCTTGTAATTATACTTCAGTATTCCATAGTAACATCTGACAACAATATCTAAAGAGACTGAGGCAGCAAACTTTGTGGAAATTAATATTTGTGTCATTCTCAAAACTTTTGGCCACGACTGTAGTGCGCTACTTTTTGACCCTGGATTAATAGTAGTGCACTATATAAGGAATAGGGTGCCATAGGGCTCTGGTCTAAAGTAGTGCACTATATAGGGAACAGGGCGCCATAGGGCTCTGGTCTAAAGTAGTGCACTATATAGGGAACCGGGCGCCATTTTTGATATATCCAATGTCAGTTTTCAACCCAATAACCAATGTTGTTCCTCTAGGTGCTAGGTGACCTGAGAGCTGACAACCAGCGACTGAAAGACGAGAACGGAGCACTGATCAGAGTCATCAGTAAGCTCTCCAAATAGACGGAGAGAACGAGAGAGAGAGACAACAGGGAAGCCCACTCCCTCCCTCCGTCCAGCCACCCCTCCCACCTCACATTCCTACCAGTGCCAAAGAATGAAAGCGAGAGAGAGAGAGAGAAGAGGGGGGGACAAGAAACAAAAAAGAGAAGACGTATGAGAATGTGGTACTCTAAACAACACCATATCTTGACTTGATTGTGACGCCTCTTCTTCCTTAGTCCTGACCAATCGCTGTGGCTTGTTGTGTGTGTCTTATGCCCACTTTGAAGACAGAACCGTATCCATGGCAGGTAGCCATGACAACTGTGGTCATGACAACGGCTCGCATAGTAGCAAAGAGACGTGACAACAGCCAAATGCCCATGGGATTGTGATGTAAAACAAAACCGAGGATATAGACAATGTGCACAAGGGGGAAATACTAATATGACCACACACATTCCTTCTTCAGGTGCCATCCACACACATTGCACCAGTCCAAGGCATCTTGGTCCCTTAGCTCTCCCACTTAGTAATTTATTTTGTTTTGTGACCACCACATTCACACACCACCTTTTCCACCAACCCACTCCGCTATTGTACTAACTATGGATCTCAGTCCCTCCCGCTCAAAACTATCCTACCCCACAAATACACTCCTTATGGAGGCTTTCACATCGACTCCGTCCAGTCCCTGACCCATACCTCCCGCTCAAAACTATCCTACCCCACAAATGCACTCCTTATGGAGGCTTTCACATCGACTCCGTCCAGTCCCTGAGCCATACCTCCCACTCAAAACTATCCTACCCCACAAATGCACTCCTTATGGAGGCTTTCACATCGACTCTGTCCAGTCCCTGACCCATACCTCCCACTCAAAACTATCCTACCCCACAAATACACTCCTTATGGAGGCTTTCACATCGACTCCGTCCAGTCCCTGAGCCATACCTCCCGCTCAAAACTATCCTACCCCACAAATACACTCCTTATGGAGGCTTTCACATCGACTCCGTCCAGTCCCTGACCCATACCTCCCGCTCAAAACTATCCTACCCCACAAATGCACTCCTTATGGAGGCTTTCACATCGACTCCGTCCAGTCCCTGAGCCATACCTCCCACTCAAAACTATCCTACCCCACAAATGCACTCCTTATGGAGGCTTTCACATCGACTCTGTCCAGTCCCTGACCCATACCTCCCACTCAAAACTATCCTACCCCACAAATACACTCCTTATGGAGGCTTTCACATCGACTCCGTCCAGTCCCTGAGCCATACCTCCCGCTCAAAACTATCCTACCCCACAAATACACTCCTTATGGAGGCTTTCACATCGACTCCGTCCAGTCCCTGACCCATACCTCCCGCTCAAAACTATCCTACCCCACAAATGCACTCCTTATGGAGGCTTTCACATCGACTCCGTCCAGTCCCTGACCCATACCTCCCACTCAAAACTATCCTACCCCACAAATACACTCCTTATGGAGGCTTTCACATCAACTCCGTCCAGTCCCTGACCCATACCTCCCACTCAAAACTATCCTACCCCACAAATACACTCCTTATGGAGGCTTTCACATCGACTCTGTCTAGTCCCTGACCCATACCTCCCACTCAAAACTATCCTACCCCACAAATGCACTCCTTATGGAGGCTTTCACATCGACTCCGTCCAGTCCCTGACCCATACCTCCCACTCAAAACTATCCTACCCCACAAATACACTCCTTATGGAGGCTTTCACATCGACTCCGTCCAGTCCCTGACCCATACCTCCCGCTCAAAACTATCCTACCCCACAAATGCACTCCTTATGGAGGCTTTCACATCGACTCCGTCCAGTCCCTGAGCCATACCTCCCACTCAAAACTATCCTACCCCACAAATGCACTCCTTATGGAGGCTTTCACATCGACTCTGTCCAGTCCCTGACCCATACCTCCCACTCAAAACTATCCTACCCCACAAATACACTCCTTATGGAGGCTTTCACATCGACTCCGTCCAGTCCCTGAGCCATACCTCCCGCTCAAAACTATCCTACCCCACAAATACACTCCTTATGGAGGCTTTCACATCGACTCCGTCCAGTCCCTGACCCATACCTCCCGCTCAAAACTATCCTACCCCACAAATGCACTCCTTATGGAGGCTTTCACATCGACTCCGTCCAGTCCCTGACCCATACCTCCCACTCAAAACTATCCTACCCCACAAATACACTCCTTATGGAGGCTTTCACATCAACTCCGTCCAGTCCCTGACCCATACCTCCCACTCAAAACTATCCTACCCCACAAATACACTCCTTATGGAGGCTTTCACATCGACTCTGTCTAGTCCCTGACCCATACCTCCCACTCAAAACTATCCTACCCCACAAATGCACTCCTTATGGAGGCTTTCACATCGACTCCGTCCAGTCCCTGACCCATACCTCCCACTCAAAACTATCCTACCCCACAAATACACTCCTTATGGAGGCTTTCACATCGACTCCGTCCAGTCCCTGACCCATACCATAGACATCCATACAGCTTTCTTTGTGTAACATCCTAAACTCTAAACAGAAACCATGACCTTTCTTAACAGTTGGGGGGCCTGTTTTCCCGGACACAGATAACGCCTAGTCCAAACCTAATGGAGATTCTTCTCTCCATTCAGCCAGGTTTTTATTTCAGGATCTTGTCTGTAAAGAAGGAGGGTGATATGCACATCCCACATTTGTGAATACCGCTGCTGTGTCCGGAAAAACCAACCCATTGTGTTTTTGGGGTTGAAATATTTTAACTGTTAAACTGGTTACAGTAACATTTCCACATTATTTTCATTTCACTTTTCTGTGTTCAGTCACTTTCAGACTTCAAACTCTAAAAGACCAACTGGGGGGAAATCCAATAGATTACCCTCTTAATCTGGTAGTGTCATTCCACTCCATGACCCTCTTAATCTGGTAGTGTCATTCCACTCCATGACCCTCTTAATCTGGTAGTGTCATTCCACTCCATGACCCTCTTAATCTGGTAGTGTCATTCCACTCCATGACCCTCTTAATCTGGTAGTGTCATTCCACTCCATGACCCTCTTAATCTGGTAGTGTCATTCCACTCCATGACCCTCTTAATCTGGTAGTGTCATTCCACTCCATGACCCTAGTTAATCTGGTAGTGTCATTCCACTCCATGGCCCTAGTTAATCTGGTAGTGTCATTCCACTCCATGACCCTCTTAATCTGGTAGTGTCATTCCACTCCATGACCCTAGTTAATCTGGTAGTGTCATTCCACTCCATGACTCTAGTTAATCTGGTAGTGTCATTCCACTCCATTACCCTAGTTAATCTGGTAGTGTCATTCCAATCTATTACCCTCTTAATCTGGTAGTGTCATTCCACTCCATTACCCTCTTAATCTGGTAGTGTAATTCCACATGCGTGTTTTGAACCCACCACAGATCCACTCTTCCCCTCACACACTACAGTGTTCTGAACCCACCAGAGATCCACTCTTTCCCTCACTAGTGTTTTTGTTTAGTGGCACACAGAGGCTACGTCCCAAATGAAACCCTATCAGTAAAGTAGTGCACTACATCAGGGCCATGGTTAAAAGTAGTGCACTAGATAGGGAATAGGGTGCTATAGGCCCTGGTTAAAAGTAGTGCTCTAGAAAGGGAATAGGGTGCCATGGGCCCTGGTTAAAATTAGTGCACTACATAGGGAGTAGGGTGCCATTTGGGACACACAGACCCACTCCATGCTCCTTTAAATGACCACAGACAGAGCGGTCTGTTGACCACAGCACTTTACTCACCACCAGCCAGGCCAAGCTAAGTGATCACAGATCTGCGCCAAGCTAAGCGATCACAGATCTGCGCCAGTTCAAGCTAAGCGATCGCAGATCTGCGCCAGGCCAAGCTAAGCGATCGCAGATCTGCGCCAGGCCAAGCTAAGCGATCGCAGATCTGCGCCAGGCCAAGCTAAGCGATCGCAGATCTGCGCCAGGCCAAGCTAAGCCCCGTCCTGATTCATACTATACAAAACAGCTCCCCTCATCCACAAATCTGCAATCACAATAATCTGTCCTTTCTCCTGAAGTGTGCACTCCTTCACAAATGTAAAAGCATTGGATAGGTGGAGGTATGGACTAGACTAGAGGACAGGTGGGGGTATGGACTAGACTAGAGGACAGGTGAGGGTATGGACTAGACTAGAGGACAGTTGGAGGTATCGACTAGACTAGAGGACAGGTAGTGGTATAGACTAGAGGACAGGTAGGGGTATGGACTAGACTAGAGGACAGGTAGGGGGTATGGACTAGACTAGAGGACAGGTGGAGGTATGGACTAGACTAGAGGACAGGTAGGGGTATGGACTAGACTAGAGGACAGGTGGAGGTATGGACTAGACTAGAGGACAGGTGGAAGGTATGGACTAGACTAGAGGACAGGTGGGGGTATGGACTAGACTAGAGGACAGGTGGAGGTATGGACTAGACTAGAGGACAGGTGGAGGTATGGACTAGACTAGAGGACAGGTGGGGGTATGGACTAGACTAGAGGACAGGTGGAGGTATGGACTAGACTAGAGGACAGGTGGAGGTATGGACTAGACTAGAGGACAGGGAGTTCCACCATGAATTTGCTTTGATACCCAAGAAAGGAAGTGAACAAGTGCACACTTTGGTAGAAAGGACAGATTATTGGGCCCAGTGCTAAACTCCCTCCTTAGGTTTCTAAGTGGGGAGGGGAGGGGAAGGGAAGGGATAGCAGGAGGAGAGGTGTATCACCGCAGAGCTGAGGGTCAAAGGTCATTGCACAATATTATAGACTTGCTGTTCTGTAAAAGCCTAATATGCAATGCATTGTTTATTATTATTATTATTATTATTACCATAATAAAATATGATAAAATATATTATTTTCGTATTTTTCCATTTGTCTGATGTCAATCTCTCCCGCTTTGCCAGGGAGCCACAATGTTGGATTATGTATATTATATTATACATGTGTAATAAATAAGTAATATTAGGCTTGAATGAATAATAATCATGTTGAGAAATGAATCCCATGTAGTCTTCTTCACCATGTTGGTCTAATAATATTACATGGATGACAGCACCTAATAAAGCATGTGTTTGTATACCTCTGGTCCACTGTCTATTGCTGTTGAACATATGTCTCTATCTTGTGTTCTGTTTTAAAGGGACAATCTGGGATTGGTAAATATATATTTTTTGGAATG
>NC_138313.1:47017500-47175000 GCF_965601325.2 Salmo salar | reverse complement strand
GACAGGTTCAGATGGTGCCTGCTCTAGTCTCTAGTCTAGACAGGTTCAGATGGTGCCTGCTCTAGTCTCTAGTCTAGACAGGTTCAGATGGTGCCTGCTCTAGTCTAGACAGGTTCAGATGGTGCCTGTTCTAGTCTAGACAGGTTCAGATGGTGCCTGCTCTAGTCTCTAGTCTAGACAGGTTCAGATGGTGCCTGCTCTAGTCTAGACAGGTTCAGATGGTGCCTGCTCTAGTCTCTAGTCTAGACAGGTTCAGATGGTGCCTGTTCTAGTCTCTAGTCTAGACAGGTTCAGATGGTGCCTGCTCTAGTCTAGACAGGTTCAGATGGTGCCTGTTCTAGTCTCTAGTCTAGACAGGTTCAGATGGTGCCTGCTCTAGTCTAGACAGGTTCAGATGGTGCCTGCTCTAGTCTCTAGTCTAGACAGGTTCAGATGGTGCCTGCTCTAGTCTAGACAGGTTCAGATGGTGCCTGTTCTAGTCTCTAGTCTAGACAGGTTCAGATGGTGCCTGCTCTAGTCTAGACAGGTTCAGATGGTGCCTGCTCTAGTCTCTAGTCTAGACAGGTTCAGATGGTGCCTGCTCTAGTCTCTAGTCTAGACAGGTTCAGATGGTGCCTGCTCTAGTCTAGACAGGTTCAGATGGTGCCTGCTCTAGTCTCTAGTCTAGACAGGTTCAGATGGTGCCTGCTCTAGTCTAGACAGGTTCAGATGGTGCCTGCTCTAGTCTCTAGTCTAGACAGGTTCAGATGGTGCCTGCTCTAGTCTAGACAGGTTCAGATGGTGCCTGTTCTAGTCTCTAGTCTAGACAGGTTCAGATGGTGCCTGTTCTAATCTCTAGTCTAGACAGGTTCAGATGGTGCCTGTTCTAGTCTCTAGTCTAGACAGGTTCAGATGGTGCCTGTTCTAGTCTCTAGTCTAGACAGGTTCAGATGGTGCCTGCTCTAGTCTAGACAGGTTCAGATGGTGCCTGCTCTAGTCTCTAGTCTAGACAGGTTCAGATGGTGCCTGCTCTAGTCTAGACAGGTTCAGATGGTGCCTGCTCTAGTCTCTATTCTAGACAGGTTCAGATGGTGCCTGCTCTAGTCTCTATTTTAGACAGGCTCAGATGGTGCCTGCTCTAGTCTAGACAGGTTCAGATGGTGCCTGCTCTAGTCTAGACAGGTTCAGATGGTGCCTGTTCTAGTCTAGACAGGTTCAGATGGTGCCTGTTCTAGTCTCTAGTCTAGACAGGTTCAGATGGTGCCTGCTTTTGGTGATGGTTTCTAGTCTTAACAGGTTCAAATGGTGCCAGCTCTTGGTGAAGTCTTTAGTATTGACAGATTCAGATGGTGCCTGCCTCTGGTGAAGTCTCTAGTCTTGACAGATTCAGATGGTGCCTGCCCTTGGTGAAGTCTCTAGTCTTGACAGGTTCAGATGGTGCCTGCCCTTGGTAAAGTCTCTAGCTTTGACAGGTTCAGATGGTGCCTGGCCTTGGTGAAGGTCTCTAGTCTTGACAGATTCAGATGGTGCCTGCTCTTGGTGAAAGCCTCTATTCTGCTGGCAGCCCTGCTGGATGGTGCCTGCTCTTGGTGAAAGCCTCTATTCTGCTGGCAGCCCTGCTGGATGGTGCCTGCTCTTGGTGAAAGCCTCTATTCTGCTGGCAGCCCTGCTGGATGGTGCCTGCTCTTGGTGAAAGCCTCTATTCTGCTGGCAGCCCTGTTGGATGGTGCCTGCTCTTGGTGAAAGCCTCTATTCTGCTGGCGGCCCTGTTGGATGGTGCCTGCTCTTGGTGAAAGCCTCTATTCTGCTGGCGGCCCTGTTGGATGGTGCCTGCTCTTGGTGAAAGCCTCTATTCTGCTGGCGGCCCTGTTGGATGGTGCCTGCTCTTGGTGAAAGCCTCTATTCTGCTGGCAGCCTAGTTGAATGGTACTAGGGAGGGACAGGTTTGATGGTGATGGTGGTGGTGGTGGTGCTGCTGCAGTTGGAGTCGGCTAGCTGGTCTAGAACATTCTCAATCCTCAGTTCTTTGTAGCAACAGGATGACTCGTCCAATAGCAATGTGTAGCACCCACTTGGGGGATGACTCTTCTGCTGCCGATTACAGGCACCAAAAGCTCACCACACATCAGTCCAGTATATAAAGTTACCCTCGCACTACGAGAGAGCCCTCTGCCATCTCCTCACTGCAGTCCTTTTCACTTTGGGTTGTTGAAACTACAAGCTGGTGCTGTGTATTTTTGTTGTTGTTGAATGCAGTAGACAGTTAGATATAGGTCATTATCAATAAAACGTCACAATACACTGCAGAGCGTTTCGATTTGGCTGCTGCTGGGGGCTAGGCTAGGTTGAAGATGGGGTATTTTTAACCTATGGGAATAGAGATCTCTACTTAATATCATCACCCCCTTAAAGAGCATATAGTCAAAACTACCCATTTCAGGGATATTCCACATTCAGCTCGATCATCAGAGTTATATAGCAGGTCTGCATGATCAGTAAACATGGATTGATCATGTCGCCGTGACCCTCCTGGTCGGTTATGTGTAAAAGTTTATGAGTTTATTGGTCATGTTCATGAGTTTCACCGGGTTCAGCGTGCCAGTCACCCTGTTGTCTACCAGTCACCCTTTTGTCTGCCAGTCACCCTGTTGTCTACCAGTCACCCTGTTGTCTACCAGTCACCCTGTTGTCTGCCAGTCACCCTGTTGTCTACCAGTCACCCAGTTCTCTACCAGTCACCCTGTTGTCTACCAGTCACCCTGTTGTCTACCAGTCACCCTGTTGTCTACCAGTCACCCTGTTCTCTACCAGTCACCCTGTTGTCTGCCAGTCACCCTGTTGTCTACCAGTCACCCTGTTGTCTACCAGTCACCCTGTTGTCTACCAGTTACCCTGTTCTCTACCAGTCACCCTGTTGTCTGCCAGTCACCCTGTTGTCTGCCAGTCACCCTGTTGTCTACCAGTCACCCTGTTGTCTACCAGTCACCCAGTTCTCTACCAGTCACCCTGTTGTCTACCAGTCACCCAGTTCTCTACCAGTCACCCTGTTCTCTGCCAGTCACCCTGTTGTCTGCCAGTCACCCTGTTGTCTACCAGTCACCCAGTTCTCTACCAGTCACCCTGTTGTCTGCCAGTCACCCTGTTGTCTGCCAGTCACCCTGTTGTCTGCCAGTCACCCTGTTGTCCGCCAGTCACCCTGTTGTCTACCAGCCACCCTGTTGTCTACCAGTCACCCTGTTGTCTACCAGTCACCCTTTTGTCTGCCAGTCACCCTGTTGTCTGCCAGTCACCCTGTTGTCTGCCAGTCACCCTTTTGTCTGCCAGTCACCCTGTTGTCTACCAGTCACCCTGTTGTCTGCCAGTCACCCTTTTGTCTGCCAGTCACCCTGTTGTCTACCAGTCACCCTGTTGTCTACCAGTCACCCTGTTGTCTGCCAGTCACCCTGTTGTCTACCAGTCACCCTGTTGTCTACCAGTCACCCTGTTGTCTGCCAGTCACCCTGTTGTCTACCAGTCACCTTGTTGTCTACCAGTCACCCTGTTGTCTGCCAGTCACCCTGTCTGCCAGTCACCCTGTTGTCTACCAGTCACCCTGTTGTCTACCAGTCACCCAGTTCTCTACCAGTCACCCTGTTGTCTGCCAGTCACCCTGTTGTCTGCCAGTCACCCTGTTGTCTACCAGTCACCCAGTTCTCTACCAGTCACCCTGTTGTCTGCCAGTCACCCTGTTGTCTGCCAGTCACCCTGTTGTCTACCAGTCACCCTGTTGTCTGCCAGTCACCCTGTTGTCTACCAGTCACCCTGTTGTCCGCCAGTCACCCTTTTGTCCACCAGTCACCCTGTTGTCCGCCAGTCACCCTGTTGTCCGCCAGTCACCCTTTTGTCTGCCAGTCACCCTGTTGTCTACCAGTCACCCTGTTGTCTGCCAGTCACCCTTTTGTCTGCCAGTCACCCTGTTGTCTGCCAGTCACCCTGTTGTCTACCAGTCACCCTGTTGTCTACCAGTCACCCTGTTGTCTGCCAGTCACCCTTTTGTCTGCCAGTCACCCTGTTGTCTACCAGTCACCCTGTTGTCTACCAGTCACCCTGTTGTCTGCCAGTCACCCTGTTGTCTACCAGTCACCCTGTTGTCTACCAGTCACCCTGTTGTCTGCCAGTCACCCTGTTGTCTACCAGTCACCTTGTTGTCTACCAGTCACCCTGTTGTCTGCCAGTCACCCTGTTGTCTGCCAGTCACACTGTTGTCTACCAGTCACCCTGTTGTCTGCCAGTCACCCTGTTGTCTACCAGTCACCCTGTTGTCTACCAGTCACCCTGTTGTCTGCCAGTCACCCTGTTGTCTGCCAGTCACCCTGTTGTCTACCAGTCACCCTGTTGTCTACCAGTCAGCCTGTTGTCTGCCAGTCACCCTGTTGTCTACCAGTCACCCTGTTGTCTGCCAGTCACCCTGTTGTCTACCAGTCACCTTGTTGTCTGCCAGTCACCCAGTTCTCTACCAGTCACCCTGTTCTCTGCCAGTCACCCTGTTGTCTGCCAGTCACCCTGTTGTCTACCAGTCACCCAGTTCTCTACCAGTCACCCTGTTGTCTGCCAGTCACCCTGTTGTCTGCCAGTCACCCTGTTGTCTGCCAGTCACCCTGTTGTCCGCCAGTCACCCTGTTGTCTACCAGCCACCCTGTTGTCTACCAGTCACCCTGTTGTCTGCCAGTCACCCTGTTGTCTACCAGTCACCTTGTTGTCTACCAGTCACCCTGTTGTCTGCCAGTCACCCTGTCTGCCAGTCACCCTGTTGTCTACCAGTCACCCTGTTGTCTACCAGTCACCCAGTTCTCTACCAGTCACCCTGTTGTCTGCCAGTCACCCTGTTGTCTGCCAGTCACCCTGTTGTCTACCAGTCACCCAGTTCTCTACCAGTCACCCTGTTGTCTGCCAGTCACCCTGTTGTCTGCCAGTCACCCTGTTGTCTACCAGTCACCCTGTTGTCTGCCAGTCACCCTGTTGTCTACCAGTCACCCTGTTGTCTGCCAGTCACCCTTTTGTCCGCCAGTCACCCTGTTGTCCGCCAGTCACCCTGTTGTCCGCCAGTCACCCTATTGTCTGCCAGTCACCCTGTTGTCTACCAGTCACCCTGTTGTCTGCCAGTCACCCTTTTGTCTGCCAGTCACCCTGTTGTCTGCCAGTCACCCTGTTGTCTACCAGTCACCCTGTTGTCTACCAGTCACCCTGTTGTCTGCCAGTCACCCTTTTGTCTGCCAGTCACCCTGTTGTCTACCAGTCACCCTGTTGTCTACCAGTCACCCTGTTGTCTGCCAGTCACCCTGTTGTCTACCAGTCACCCTGTTGTCTACCAGTCACCTTGTTGTCTACCAGTCACCCTGTTGTCTGCCAGTCACCCTGTTGTCTGCCAGTCACCCTGTTGTCTACCAGTCACCCTGTTGTCTGCCAGTCACCCTGTTGTCTACCAGTCACCCTGTTGTCTACCAGTCACCCTGTTGTCTGCCAGTCACCCTGTTGTCTGCCAGTCACCCTGTTGTCTACCAGTCACCCTGTTGTCTACCAGTCAGCCTGTTGTCTGCCAGTCACCCTGTTGTCTACCAGTCACCCTGTTGTCTGCCAGTCACCCTGTTGTCTACCAGTCACCTTGTTGTCTGCCAGTCACCCTGTTGTCTGCCAGTCACCCTGTTGTCTACCAGTCACCCTGTTGTCTGCCAGTCACCCTGTTGTCTACCAGTCACCCTGTTGTCTACCAGTCACCCTGTTGTCTGCCAGTCACCCTGTTGTCTACCAGTCACCCTGTTGTCTACCAGTCACCCTGTTGTCTGCCAGTCACCCTGTTGTCTGCCAGTCACCCAGTTCTCTACCAGTCAGCCTGTTGTCTACCAGTCACCCTGTTGTCTACCAGTCACCCTGTTGTCTACCAGTCACCCTGTTGTCTACCAGTCACCCTGTTGTCTGCCAGTCACCCTGTTGTCTACCAGTCACCCTGTTGTCTACCAGTCACCCTGTTGTCTGCCAGTCACCCTGTTGTCTACCAGTCACCCTGTTGTCTACCAGTCACCCTGTTGTCTACCAGTCACCCTTTTGTCCGCCAGTCACCCTGTTGTCCGCCAGTCACCCTTTTGTCCGCCAGTCACCCTGTTGTCCGCCAGTCACCCTGTTGTCCGCCAGTCACCCTTTTGTCTGCCAGTCACCCTGTTGTCTGCCAGTCACCCTGTTGTCTACCAGTCACCCTGTTGTCTACCAGTCACCCTGTTGTCTGCCAGTCACCCTTTTGTCTGCCAGTCACCCTGTTGTCTACCAGTCACCCTGTTGTCTACCAGTCACCCTGTTGTCTGCCAGTCACCCTGTTGTCTACCAGTCACCCTGTTGTCTGCCAGTCACCCTGTTGTCTACCAGTCACCTTGTTGTCTACCAGTCACCCTGTTGTCTGCCAGTCACCCTGTTGTCTGCCAGTCACCCTGTTGTCTACCAGTCACCCTGTTGTCTGCCAGTCACCCTGTTGTCTACCAGTCACCCTGTTGTCTACCAGTCAGCCTGTTGTATACCAGTCAGCCTGTTGTCTACCAGTCAGCCTGTGGGGGGGCTGGGCACGGGGAGGGCCACTGCAAGTTATCCTGACAGTTCATGTTTAGTTTTTGCTCTTTCTAGCCCAGACAGTAGCCTGTGAGAACTGTTGTGGACATACACTCATTTATGATTTAACAAGATCGTTACGTTGGTGTCAGAAGTAAAAACTAAACTTGAGCTGACTATTGTGGATAGCTATGTTAATTAGCCTAGCAGTGAAAGGAAACTCCCATATCTACTGGGTGAAATACCACAGTGTTCCATCACAGCAGCAAGATTTGTGACCTGTTGCCACAAGAAAAGGGCAACCAGTGAAGAACAAGCACCATTGTAAATACAACCCATATTTATGTTTATTTATTTTCCTTTTTGTACTTTCACTATTTGCACATTGTTACAACCCTGTATATATACATAACATGACATTTTAAATGTCTTTATTCTTTTGAAACCTTTGTGAGTGTAATGTTTACTGTTAATTTTATTTTTATTGTCTACTTCACTTGCTTTGGCAATGTTAACATATGTTTCCCATGCCAATAAAGCTCTTGAATTGAATTGAAAGGGGACTGAAAATGCTTCGAGGCGGCACGAGAGTGAAGGAGGAAGTAGCCTGCTTGGTGCCACCTCACAGACGATGCTCTGTCCTGTTTGATATTGATTAGCGGCAGAGGACAGATGTGATGATGAGGCTTTAGTTGTAGCACTGAAGAGGTGCTTTGGACATTGTTTACAACCTCGAGCTGCTGTTCTCTGAGCTGAGTAATAGATGAAGGCAGCCAGGGGGAGCCATTACGAGGGCTAGCTAATGACGTTGAGAGCCTCACTCGACCGGTTCATAAAGGAGCTCTCTCCTTACGGAGCTTCGCACACAGATCCAGACTGGCTCATCCCGAGTCATTACAGAAAGTCTTGGAGATGGCAGATTGTGTTGGGGCTTCAGTGTGGCGTGTGGAGATACACCTTCTGTACGAGCTGTGGCACAGAGCCGGAAACACCTGCATGGGTGGTTGAATTAACTGGCCTTGTTGTGCTGTAGCACTACAGACAGTACTCAACACACACACTGCACTCAACACACACACTGCACACAACACACACACTGCACACAACACACACACTGCACACAACACACACACTGCACTCAACACACACACTGCACTCAACACACACACTGCCCTCAACACACACACTGCACACAACACACACACTGCACACAACACACACACTGCACTCAACACACACACACACGGCACACAACACACACACTGCACACAACACACACACTGCACTCAACACACACACTGCACACAACACACACACTGCACTCAACACACACACTGCACTCAACACACACACACTGCACTCAACACACACACACACAACACACACACTGCACTCAACACACACACACACGGCACACAACACACACACTGCACTCAACACACACACTGCACTCAACACACACACTGCACGCAACACACACACACACGGCACACAACATACACACTGCACTCAACACACACACTGCACTCAACACACACACTGCACGCACCACACACACGGCACTCAACACACACGGCATTCAACACACACACACGGCTCTGCTTCCATTGTGAAGAAAATCTCAAGCTTTTGCTCACCTGACATAGAATACCTGATGATAAGCTGCAGACCTTATTATCTGCCAAGACAGTTCTCATCCATAATTATCACGGCTGTCTACAGTGACTTGCGAAAGTATTCACTCCCCTTGGCATTTTTCCTATTTTGTTGCCTTACAACCTGGAATTATTTTTGGGGGCGTTTGTATCAGTTGATTTACACAATGTGCACTTTGAAGATGCAACATCATTTTTTATTGTGAAAGAAAACAAGAAATATGACCAAAAGAAACAGAAAACTTGAGCGTACATAACTATTCACCCCCTCCCCGCCAAAGTCAAAGTAGAGACACCTTTTTCAGCAATTACAGCTGCAAGTCTCTTGGGATATGTCTCTATAAGCTTGGCACATCTAGCCACTGGGATTTTTTCCCATTCTTCAAGGCAAAACTGCTCCAGCTCCTTTAAGTTGGATGGGTTCCACTGGTGTACAGTCATAAATCATACCACAGATTCTCAATTGGATTGAGGTCTGGGCTTTGACTAGGCCATTCCAAGACATTTAAATGCTTCCCCTTAAACCACTCGAGTGTTGCTTTAACAGTATGCTTAGGGTCATTGTCCTGCTGGAAGGTGAACCTCGGTCCCAGTCTCAAATCTCTGGAAGAATGAAACAGGTTTCCCTCAAGATATGTATTTAGCACCATCCATCATTCCTTCAATTCTGACCAGTTTCCCAGTCCCTGCCGATGAAAAATATCCCCACAGCATGATGCATCCACCACCATGCTTCACTGTGGGGATGGTATTCTCGGGGTGATGAGAGATGTTGGGTTTGTGCCAGACATAGCGTTTTCCTTGATGGCCAAAAAGCTCAATTTTAGTCTCATCTGACCAGAGTACCTTCTTCCATATGTTTGGGGAGTCTCCCACATGCCTTTTGGCGAACACCAAATGTGTATGCATATTTTTTTCTTTAAGCAATGACTTTTTTCTGCCACTCTTCCGTAAAGCCCAGCTCTGTGGAGTGTACGGCTTAAAGTGGTCCTATGGACAGATACTCCAATCTCCGCTGTGGAGCTTTGCAGCTTCTTTGGGGTTATCTTTGGTCTCTTTGTTGCCTCTCTGATTAATGCCCTCCTTGCCTGGTCTGTGAGTTTTGGTGGGCAGGCCTCTCTTGGCAGGTTTGTTGTGGTGCCATATTCTTTCCATTTTTTAATAATGGATTTAACGGTGCTCTGTGGGATGTTCAAAGTTTCAGATATTTTTTATAACCCAACCCTGATCTGTACTTCTCCACAACTTTGTCCCTGACCTGTTTGGAGAGCTCCATGGTCTTCATGGTGCTGCTTCCTTGGTGGTGCCCCTTGCTTAGTGGTGTTGCAGACTCTGGGGCCTTTCAGAACAGGTGTATATATACTGATATCATGTGACAGATCATGTGACACTTAGATTGCACACAGGTGAACTTTATTTAACTAATTATGTGACTTCTGAAGGTAATTGGTTGCACCAGATCTTATTTAGGGGCTTCATAGCAAAGGGGGTGAATACATATGTACACACCACTTTTCCGGGGGGGGGGGGGGGGGGGGGTTGAAACAAGTAATTTTTTTCATTTCACTTCACCAATTTGGACTATTTTGTGTATGTCCATTACATGAAATCCAAATAAAAATCTATTTAAATTACAGGTTGTAATGCAACAAAATAGGAAAAATGCCAAGGGGGATGAGTACTTTTGCAAGGCACTGTACATCCTACCATAAGCCAACACCACTTTGGCACTCAACGAAATGTATGGGGCTGTAAACAAACAAGAAACTGCATTTCTTGTGGGCGGAGACTAAAATCTGTTCTACCTCTCTTCTACGAACACGTCTCCTGCGCCACAAGGGCCGGCAAATCTCTGGACCACTTTTATTCTACCCACAGAAACGCATGCAAGGCCCTCCCTTTGGTAAATCAGACCACGACTCTATCCTCCTGCTTTCTGTTTACAAACAAAACCTTTTTTCAGCAATTCTATTTCCATGACAGATCAAAAATCATTTTATCTTCTCCCTCTGCGGAAGACATATGGTGAGCACCCTGAAGAAGACACAGTGATGTCGAAACGTTTGGTGTTTTACCCAAGAAATTACAGGGATTTTTTTTATTATTTATTATTATTTATTTATTATTTATTTATTATTATTATTTTATTTATTTTTACATTTATTCCCAAGAACTCCAAGGTAACCTGCCTAAATGACTAGCGTCCAATAGGACTCACATCTGTAATCATGAAGTGCTTTGAAAGGCTGGTCATGACACACATCAACACCATCATCCCAGACACCCTGGACCCATTCTAATTCACATACCGCCCGAACAGATCCACAGATGACGCAATCTCAATTGCATTTCACACTGCTCTTTCCCACCTGGACAAGAGGGGAAATAACTGTGAGAATGCTCTTCATAGACTACAGCTCAGTGTTCAACACCATAGTCCCCTCCAAGCTCATCACCAAACTGGGACCCTGGGACTGAACACCTCCCTCTGCAACTGGATCCTGGACTTCCTCATTGGGCTGGCCCTAGGTGGTGAGGGAAGGCAACAACCCCTCTGCCACGCTAGCCCTCAACACAAGCAGCCGCTCAGCAGTGTGTGCTTAGTTCCCTCCTGTACTCTGTGTTCACCGACAACTGCGTGGCAACGAATGACACCAACACCATCATCAAGTTTGCTGACGACACGACAGCCTACAGGGAGGAGGTCAGAGACCTGGCAGTGTGGTACCAGGACAACATCCTCTCACTCAAAGTCAGTAAGACCAAGGAGCTGATCGTGGACTACAGGAAACAGGGGGGAGAGTACACCCCTATCTACATCAACTGGGCTGTAGTGGAGCAGATCGAGAGCTTCAAGTTCCTTGACATCCACATCACTAAGGATTTAACCTCTATGGGATTGTTGTCCCTAAACCGGGACGGTTGTTGCTAACGTGCGCTAATGTGACTAGAATGACGTTGTAAGTAACAGCCAACTTTCCAGGACATAGACATGTCTTATATGGGCAGAAAGTTTACATTCTTGTTAATCTAACTGCAGTGTCCAAAATACCATGCTATTGTTTATTTTGTTAAAAATATATATATATTTAACCTTTATTTAACTAAGGCAAGTCATTTAAGAACAAAATTCTTATTTACAATGACGGCCTACCCCGGCCAAACCCGGACGACGCTGGGCCAATTGTGCACCGCCCTATGGGACTCCCAATCATGGCCGGATGTGATACAGCCTGAATTTGAATCAGGTACTGTAGTGACGCCTCTTGCACTGAGATGTAGTGCCTTCGACCGCTGCGCCACTCAGCAGCCCAGTTTGATGAGAGTGCACAACAACAAAACACTTTTATCACAGCAACTGGTTTGATACATTCACCTCTGATGGTAAATAATGTACTTACATTCAGTAATCTTGCTCTAATTTGTCATCCTGGGGGTCCCAGAGATTAAATGTAGCATAGCTTTGTTTGATAGTATGCATTTTTATATTGAAATGTAGGAACTGGGTTCTACAGTTTCAACCCCTAAGTGCCTTTGAACTGGGTATGGTGGTAGGTGCCAGGAGCACCGGTTTGAGTGTCAAGAACTGCAACGCTACTGGGTTTTTCACGCTCAACAGTTTCCTGTGTGTATCAAGAATGATCCACCACCCAAAGGACATCCAGCCATCTTGACACAACTGTGGGAAGCATTGGAGTCAACATGGGCCAGCATCCCTGTAGAACGCTTTCGACACCTTGTAGGGTCCATGCCCCGATGAACTGAGGCTGTTCTGGGGGGCAGGGAGGTGTAACTCAATATTAATATTTGGTATTTTTATACTCAGTGTATAAACACTCACTCAGACAGTACACTGACTCTCTCACACACACACACAACAAGTATACTGACGCCACACTCGCACACGCTATCACGTTTGAGGTATGACCCAGATGCAGACAGAGTTGAAGAAACAAAAGTTTATTCCTAACAACAGGAGCAGGCAAACGACAGGTCAGTGCAGGCAGGGGTCAATTATCCAGAGAGGGTGTAAAGGGTCCAGAACAGAAGGCAGGCTCAGGGTTAGGACAGGCAGGGGTCAATAATCCAGATAGGTGGGGTAAGGTACAGAGATGCAGGCAGTCTCAGGGTCAGGGCAGGCAGAATGGTCAAAACCAGGAAGGACTAGAAAACAGGAGCAGGGAAACAGACAGGAGCAGGTGAACAAACGCTGGTAGGTTTCACAAACAAAAAGACCTGGCAACAGACAAACAGAGAATACAGGTATAAATACACTGGGGATAATGGTGAAGATGGGTGACATCTGGAGGAGTGTGGAGACAAGCACAAAGACAGGTGAAACAGATCAAGGTGTGACACACACCTACACACACCCACCCACCCCCCCACACACACACCCCCCCACACACACACACACACACACACACACACACCCACACACACACACACACACACACACACACACACACACACACACACACACACACACACACACACACACTTTTACACTTATCATATGCTGCTGCTACTCTGTTCTTAATTTTACTGTTAATATTATCTATCCTGATGTCTAGTCACTTTACCCTGCCTCCATGTACATATCTACCTCAAATACCTTATTATTATCTATCCTGATGCCTAGTCACTTTACCCTGCCTTCATGTTCATATCTACCTCAAATACCTTATTATTATCTATCCTGATGCCTAGTCACTTTACCCTGCCTTCATGTTCATATCTACCTCAAATACCTTATTATTATCTATCCTGATGTCTAGTCACTTTACCCTGCCTTCATGTACATATCTACCTCAAATACCTTATTATTATCTATCCTGATGTCTAGTCACTTTACCCTGCCTTCATGTACATATCTACCTCAAATACCTTATTATTATCGATCCTGATGTCTAGTCACTTTACCCTGCCTTCATGTACATATCTACCTCAAATACCTTATTATTATCTATCCTGATGCCTAGTCACTTTACCCTGCCTTCATGTACATATCTACCTCATTATTATCTATCCTGATGCCTAGTCACTTTACCCTGCCTTCATGTACATATCTACCTCAAATACCTTATTATTATCTATCCTGATGTCTAGTCACTTTACCCTGCCTTCATGTACATATCTACCTCAAATACCTTATTATTATCTATCCTGATGTCTAGTCACTTTACCCTGCCTTCATGTACATATCTACCTCAAATACCTTATTATTATCTATCCTGATGCCTAGTCACTTTACCCTGCCTTCATGTACATATCTACCTCAAATACCTTATTATTATCTATCCTGATGCCTAGTCACTTTACCCTGCCTTCATGTACATAGTAGTGTCCTGAGGTGCCTCTCACAGCTGGGAGTTAAACTTTGTCTCTCAATCTTCTGTCTCAAGACATTTCCCCCAGACAGACAGCACATCTGTGTGGCTCCTCGAGTACACTTTTAAAGGTTCACTCCGACTGAATCCTTTGCCAC
Source organism: Salmo salar (assembly GCF_965601325.2). Classification (NCBI taxonomy): domain Eukaryota; kingdom Metazoa; phylum Chordata; class Actinopteri; order Salmoniformes; family Salmonidae; genus Salmo; species Salmo salar. Next base: position 47,161,305 of record NC_138313.1, on the reverse strand, counting down.
AATCACGGCAGTGATGTGATTTCTCCCGTGTGGCTCCTCGTGTGCTCTATCAGCCTACTGTTGAAGATGAACCTTTTACTACAAAGATGACAAGTAAACCTGTCTGCAGCAGGAGTTTGGAGGTGACTTTTCTGTGGAGTGAAAACAGAATCCACAAATATCACAGATCTGTTCTTTAACCTTTGTATGGGTTTGCACATGTTTAATCACGTTTAATCAAATGTACCCAATGTAAAGAAAAAACTTGCCACACAATACAACAACAGGATGTAGCATGTCTTTGACTGGGTGATTTCAGGAAGGACAACTCAGTGGATTTCCTACACTTTAGTATTGATACGGGATCTTTGTCCTTTTATCATCTTTGTCCTATTTGATTTGACTGGCTTAAAACCTGACTGAGGTCCTCCAGTCTCAATATCCACAGACGCTGTGATTGTTTTCACTGTGAGATGATTCTCTGTAATCCTCTCCACCAGGTTCAGTTGTAGTATTAGGTAGAGTCTCTCTCTCTCTCTCTCTCTCTCTCTCTCTCTCTCTCTCTCTCTCTGTGCTTTTGGGCTTGATAGAGATGTGAGGGCACACAGACACATGCTCAAACCTGCACACTTTTGACAGACTTAACAATGTGCAGGGATAATGGAGTGCTGGAGGTAGACATGTATAGGGGTAAGGTGACTATATACAGGGTCAGTTCCAGTACCATATTTACAATGTGCACGGATACTGGAGTGCTGGAGGTAGACATGTATAGGGGTAAGGTGACTATATACAGGGTCAGTTCCAGTACCATATTTACAATGTGCAGGGATACTGGAGTGATGGAGGTAGACATGTATAGGGGTAAGGTGACCAGGCATAAGGATATATGATAAACAGAGTAGCAGAAGCATAAATGAGGATTGTATATGAGTATGGGTGCGTAGGTAGAGTCAGTATGAATGTGTGTGCGTGTTATGGTTAGAGATGTGTTATGTAGAACAAACATGTCTCTGATTCTCATGAATCACCTCAGTTCTATTCATGGCATTTCTATATGGAACGTTCCAAGACGTTTTTGTTGTACTGAACATGTCCAGGCGAACCCACTGAGCTACGAACCCCCGCTCCGCTTGTCTGCTTGTCTGCTTGTCTGTCGGCAAAGCCTCCGTAAATGAAAAACGTGTGGTGGGCAGGTTGACTCCACCCCGTACCGTCTGCTGCGGTGAGGTTGCTTCTCTCATACTGCATATTTGCAGGCTGTCAAATCATGGGGCAGATTCCACAGCTAATGGTGATTTCAAGACAACTGGGTACTCGGGTGTAACGCGGGTCGTATAAAGGGGACCAAGGCGCAGCGTATAGAGTGCTCATTTCTTAACTTTAATGAAGACACTTAAACAAAACAACAAAACGACAGCCAACAGTTCCGTCGGGTACACTTGACAAAACAGAAAACAACTACCCACAAAAACCCAGGAAGAAAAACCCCTACTTAAATATGATCTCCAATCAGAGGCAATGAGGACCAGCTGCCTCCAATTGGAGATCAACCCCCAAAAAAACAACATAGAAACAGAGAACCTAGAACACAAACATAGAAATGGAAAACATAGAAAAACGGAAAACACCCCCTGTCACGCCCTGACCTACTCTACTATAGAAAATGACATCTTACTAGGGTCAGGACGTGACATGGGGGGGGGGGGGGGGGGAAATCAACCACAAAGACCAGGGAGGTTTTCCAAAGCCTCGCAAAGAAGGGCACCTATTGATAGATGGGTAAAAAATAAAAAGTTTAAAAAATAAAAACAGACATTGAATGTCCCTTTGAGGATGGTGAAGTTATTAATTACACTTTGGATGGTGTATCAATACATCCAGTCACTATAAAGATACTGGCGTCCTTCCTAACTCAGTTGCCGGAGAGGAAGGAAACCACTCAGGGATTTCACCAAGAGGCCAATGGTGATTTAAAAAAGTTAGAGTTGAATGGCTGTGATAGGAGAAAACATTATAGTTATTACACAATACTAACCTAAATGACAGAGTAAAAAGAAAGAAGCATGTACAGAATAACAACATTCCAAAACATGCATCATGTTTGCAACAAGGCACTAAAGTAATATTACAAAAAATATGGCAAAGAAATTCACTTTTTGTCCTGAATACAAAGTGTTATGTTTGGGGCAAATCCAATACAACACATTATTGAGTACCGCTCTCTATATTTTTAAGCATAGTGGTGGCTGCATCATGTTATGGGAATGCTTGTAATCGTTAAGGACTGGGGAGTATTTTCCTAGAAGAAAACCTGGTTCAGTCTGCTTTCCACCAGACACTGGAAAGATGATTCACATTTCAGCAGGACAATAACCTAAAACACGAGGCCAAATCTACACTGGAGTTGCTTACCAAGAAGACAGTGAATGTTCCTGAGTGGCCGAGTTACAGTTTTGACTTATCTGCTTGAAAATCTATGGCAAGACCTGAACATGGTTGTCTAGCAATGATCAACAACCAATTTGACAGAGCTTGAAGAATTTAGAAAATAATGATGGGCAAATGTTGCACAATCCAGGGGTGGAAAGCTCTTAGAAATTTACCCAGAAAGGCTGCCAAAGGTGCTTGGGTGTGAATGCTCATGCAAATGAGATATTTCTGTCTTTAATTTTCAATCAATTTGCAAAAATGTTTACAAAAAAAAATTACTTTGTCATTATGGGGTATTGTGTGTAGATGGGTGAGAGAAAAAACACAATGTAATTCATTTTGAATTCAGGCTAACAAATCAAAATCAAAATTATTTTTTTATGACTAAAAAGAGAAGACGTTTTATAATCTGAATTCTTTGTATCTAATATCATAGCAGACCTAGCTAAACCTAGATGGACTCAGAGATGCATTTGCGCCAATGTTTACATTTTTGTAGTTTATGGCTTGTGAAAATCATAGTTTGTTTTCCACATCATTATAATAAACATTAAAAAACATCTGCCAAGCCTTTCTACCTCAATATGCTCAGACTTCCAGCTACAGTACATGATTGAATAGTATGATTTGCTGAAACATGAATAACATCAAAGAGACAAAGATTTTTGTGTCTTGAACAAAAAACACTCATCTGATTGGATGGTTTGAATCAGTGACTGGAACTTATTAACCTGAGCGGTGATGTGAACTGGGAAAGCCGGGAGAAGCGCCCTTCTCAAATTGAACACTCTGTGCCGTTCGGTCAAGTTGTCAAACAAGGCAACATGCTGCATCGTCCAGAAACATATTATCTTTTTTCCATTAAATATTTTCAAACTAGTTTTCAATGGAAATGCAGATAAAGCGTTTTTATCAAATGCAATTACCTTTGCATTTGAAAACACATAATCCGACTCTGGCAGCACTATTCTGGAAATATTGTAGCCTCTGAAGTGATTTGGCTGGAAACACAGTTTTGCAGTAGTCGATCCGGAAGAGGATGAAGGCGTGGAAGAGTTTCTCTGCATCTGGGTGGTTTGAGCCAGGTGATATTTCTTAGACGGGAAAAATTATGTTTGCAGATATGTTTTATATGAGCATCAAAGGACAGAGAAGGATCAAACTTGACTCCCATGTTGGACATGACAGAAGACAGATGGATGGCTTGACTGTCAATTGTAGGGAAGATATTTCCAGCACTGGTTACCTGCTTGGATGTTTCAATAAGCATAGTCATTTTTGCTGTTCTGCTGGAGGAAGTTCTTTCGTTCATGCCCTTTTATTTATTTTATTTTTTATTTAACTTTTATTTAACTAGGCAAGTCAGTTAATTAAGAACAAACTCTTATTTACAATGAGGGCCTACCAAAATGCAAAAGGCCTCCTGCTGGGACGGGGGCTGGGATTAAAAATAAAAATACATTAAATACAAATATAGGACAAAACACACATCACGACAAGTTATGCCTTTATTACTCCACGTGCTTAATCTAGCCTAGGCTACATCACTAAGGTTTTGAGCCGACTTCCCAGTGGGCTTTTTGAAAGGGGCCAAAACCAATGCAATCACATTTCACCCGATACAAAGTCCTCCCAGTGGTGTAACCCGGGCCAGATAATCGAATCCCCTCAGTGTATCCCGGACATGCGCTCTCGGGTTTTATTGGCTATGGGGAGCAGACTGGGGGTCGTCATTACAAACCAGTCCCCAATTGGCTCAGACAGTTTAGGACAATTTAAAGGGATTTCAGCGGGTGTAGAAATCAAATTGAAGGAAAGACCGACAATTATGTTGTGCATAGAATGATAATGGTGGATTATGCTTTTATGAACATTATTGAATTTATCTGGAATGTAGAGTGAACTGCTACCGCAGAGAAACGGATTGTATTTGGTCGAAGCCGGAAGAGTTTTATGGTATGCAAGTTGTATTTTCCTTAAATTAGGCTCAGTCTACGTTAGCTATGAATACACGGTGCCGCTAACATTTTAAACAACTCGCTAATTTGGCTAAACCGGCATTAGCTAGCTTTCTGTTTCTTCAACATGTTTATATACTTAGCATATTTCTGTTTAAACTGCATGGTAGCTAACTCTGATTCATGATCATCGGAGGCCACTTTGGGGAAATGCACGGGATATCTCAAATTAAAGTAATCTAGTTCACTTGTTAGCCAGTTTGTAACGATAAATCCCAAGTTAGCTAACATTTGATACAATACATGTTTGTTTTATACATGTTTTATTGTCTGGATGGTTGTCGTGTCACTTTGTTTATTTTGTTGTGTGTCATTTGATGTAATGTTTAACGTTAACTGCAATGTTTGGTTAAAAAGCATGAGCGTACTACGATATTATGTTTATTGTCCTTCCTAGATAGCCCATTTTTAGATGGGAGAAACGATTTAATTTATCTACGAGAGGAGGTTTAACACATCCCACCACATATGTAATAATCCGGTTTTTTTAAAACCGATCTTTCACAGGTAGCAACTATGAGCTCTGTACTGTCCTCAACGCGCATCCTGATGCAGATGTTCGACGTGAAAATACAAGCGTTTGCCAATGAAATTGACAATGACCACATGGTTTGGCTGTTTGAGATCCAACATGAAGCCAACCGCATATTCTCAAGGTGGGAGGAAAAAGACCCCACCGTTGTCATAGACACACATTGAGCTAATTGTTTTGTCATTTTTTTTTTTAAATTCTGGAAAGTAATGATTGGCAGAAGGAAGAATTAATCCTACAGCCATTGACCTTTTCTTTCTGCAGTCATTCATATTAACATTTGATTTTTCTTACCGTCTCAGTGACTTTAGTGCGGAACCGGAATTGATGCCAAAGACTCCATCACAGAAGAAGAGCAACCGAAGGAAACGTCTTTCTGTGGGTCAGAATGAAAATCGCAACAAGAGACGGTAGGCTCCTGTGTTGTCCTGCCCAGACATGTCTCAGTATAACCTTTTAATTTATGATCTATCATGTTAATCATAGTGATACTCTATACGTTGTGCCAGCTACATACCACCCTGCATCCCACTGCTGGCTTGCTTCTGAAGCTAAGCAGGGTTGGTCCTGGTCGGTCCCTGGATGGGAGACCAGATGCTGCTGGAAGTGGTGTTGGAGGGCCAGTAGGAGGCACTTTTTTCCCTCAGGTCTAAAAAAAAATGCCCCAGGGCAGTGATTGGGGACATTGCCCTGTGTAGGATGCTGTCTTTCAGATGGGACGTTAAGCAGGTGTCCTGACTCTCTGTGGTCACTAAAGATCCCATGGTACTTATCGTAAGAGTAGGGGTGTTAACCCTGGTGTCCTGGCTAAATTCACAATCTGGCCCTCATACCATCACGGCCACCTAATCATCCAGCTTCCAGTTGGCTCATTCATCCCCCCTCCTCTCTCCTGTAACTATTCCCCAGGTTGTTGCTGTAAATGAGAATGTGTTCTCAGTCAACTTACCTGGTAAAATATATATATATTTTTTAATAGTACAGTTATCAGAATCACCGTTATTCGTCAACACATTTGCATGTACCAGGAACTTGGTGATGGTGCTGACAACGCCTTACAATAAACAGTGTCTCTGTGGCTCTCTGTCTCTCTGTGGCTCTCTCTGTCTCTCTGTCTCTCTCTCTCTGACCGTCCTGCAGCTTCTCCAAGGGCAAGCGCAGCAACCTGCGTCGCTCCTTCGTGTCCACATCCCTGAACCTGATAGCAGAGGATGAAGGAGGATCCCTAGTCACAAGGGAAGAGCTGGTCAAACCCTCATGCGCTCGCAGACCCAAACAGACCACCCAGCTTGAGGTGGCATCACCTGTATGCAGCACCCACAAAGGAGCTGCTCAGACCACCTCCTTCCTGCTGGAGGAGGCACAGCAGCACGTGTCTAGCTCCATCAGCCAGATCCAGGAGGAGGTTGAGAGTAAGAGGGGGGAGTCCAGCTCAGACTCCTCCCAGCCCCCATGTTTCACAACCCCTCACTCCCCTCAGACCCAAAGCCACATAACTGAAGCCGTAGTCAAGAGCTCAGCCTCCGAGCGGCAGTCTGCAGAGCTCCAGATGAACCCCAACGCAGAGCGCTCTCCAGGCCGCGCCGCCATTAAGATAGTCATTGCTGCTGCCACGCTCTTGGGCGCCAGGCGTAGCTCCGTGAGACACTCCCTGACTGTGCGGCTCTCCCTGGCAGGGCTGAGAAACAGCATGACCCAGGAGTCTGTCCGCAGGGCCTCCAGGAGATCCTTCCTGAAGAAGAAGGAGGCTCGGCTGGGCAGCTCCACCTGCAGCAGTAACGTCAGCGGGCTTGGTGAGTGATGAAATATGACTTGGCGTTGTGCCATTAGACTGTGAATAGGGTTGATGTGCTGTACAGTTTGGTGCTATCCAGATGTTCCTGCAGTTCCTGTACCATACCAGGGTATACGGTATTACTGGCAGTGCACAGAAGGGGCGCTAGTTCTTTCCCAAAAATGTATATTTTTATGCTAACTAAGTACTGGCGGATTCCCATAGCAGACGCTAACTAAATGCTAACAAGCGCAAGCAAACATAAACGAAATGCAAGGACAGACAACCCAGTTCAGGGTTTGAGACTGCGACCAAAACACGTGCGTTTGTGCAACTTTGACTTGGCATTGAAAAGGCAGTTTTCTTTAGGTCGATTTAAAAAAATCTAGCTGGTTGTGTTAGTTTAGTGGTGGATGGTAAATGTAGCTGGTCGTGTGAGTTTAGTGGTGGATGGTAAATGTAGCTGGCCGTGTTAGTTTAGTGGTGGATGGTAAATGTAGCTGGCCGTGTTAGTTTAGTGGTGGATGGTAAATGTAGCTGGCAGTGTGAGTTTAGTGGTGGATGGTAAATGTAGCTGGCCGTGTTAGTTTAGTGGTGGATGGTAAATGTAGCTGGCCGTGTTAGTTTAGTGGTGGATGGTAAATGTAGCTGGCCGTGTTAGTTTAGTGGTGGATGGTAAATGTAGCTGGTCGTGTGAGTTTAGTGGTGGATGGTAAATGTAGCTGGTCGTGTGAGTTTAGTGGTGGATGGTAAATGTAGCTAGTCGTGTGAGTTTAGTGGTGGATGGTAAATGAAACTTGTGTACTATTTAGATGATAGAACATACTACGTACTAGAATGTTACTTCTGTCAAATGTATCTCACATCGTCTGCTGACTTGAGAGCAGATCAAGTCTATCATCACAGCCCATGTCCCCTTATAGCACGAGACACAGTGCTTGCTCCACTTATTCTGCTGTCTCTAGTCTGTCCTGACGAACCACTGGGAGTCTGGACTGAGGAACCACTGGGAGTCTGGACTGTATCATGTTATCTCCCCTCTCATACTGACTCTAGTCTGTCCTGAGGAACCACTGGGAGTCTGGACTGTATCATGTTATCTCCTCTCTCATACTGACTCTAGTCTGGACTGAGGAACCACTGGGAGTCTGTCCTGAGGAACCACTGGGAGTCTGTCCTGAGGAACCACTGGGAGTCTGTCCTGAGGAACCACTGGGAGTCTGTCCTGAGGAACCACTGGGAGTCTGTCCTGAGGAACCACTGGGAGTCTGTCCTGAGGAACCACTGGGAGTCTGTCCTGAGGAACCACTGGGAGTCTGTCCTGAGGAACCACTGGGAGTCTGGACTGAGGAACCACTGGGAGTCTGTCCTGAGGAACCACTGGGAGTCTGTCCTGAGGAACCACTGGGAGTCTGTCCTGAGGAACCACTGGGAGTCTGTCCTGAGGAACCACTGGGAGTCTGTCCTGAGGAACCACTGGGAGTCTGTCCTGAGGAACCACTGGGAGTCTGTCCTGAGGAACCACTGGGAGTCTGTCCTGAGGAACCACTGGGAGTCTGTCCTGAGGAACCACTGGGAGTCTGTCCTGAGGAACCACTGGGAGTCTGTCCTGAGGAACCACTGGGAGTCTGTCCTGAGGAACCACTGGGAGTCTGTCCTGAGGAACCACTGGGAGTCTGTCCTGAGGAACCACTGGGAGTCTGTCCTGAGGAACCACTGGGAGTCTGTCCTGAGGAACCACTGGGAGTCTGTCCTGAGGAACCACTGGGAGTCTGTCCTGAGGAACCACTGGGAGTCTGTCCTGAGGAACCACTGGGAGTCTGTCCTGAGGAACCACTGGGAGTCTGTCCTGAGGAACCACTGGGAGTCTGTCCTGAGGAACCACTGGGAGTCTGTCCTGAGGAACCACTGGGAGTCTGTCCTGAGGAACCACTGGGAGTCTGGACTGAGGAACCACTGGGAGTCTGTCCTGAGGAACCACTGGGAGTCTGTCCTGTATTATGTTATCTCCTCTCTCATACTGACTCTCGGAGGCCTAGCAGTTGCCATACCCGGCAGTGATGCTCTAGATGGTGCGCCCGGAAAATCTTTTCAGTCTCCTGAGGGGGCACCTGTCTTGGTGTGTTTGGACCATGATCGTTTTTGGTGATGTGGACGCCAAGGAACTTGAAGCTCTCAACCTGCTCCACTACAGCCCTGTCGACGAGAATGGTAGCATGCTCTGTCCTCCTTTTCCTATAGTCCACAATCATCTCCTTTTGTCTTGATCACATTGAGAGAGAGGTTGTTATCTTGGCAACACGCAGCCGGGTCTCTGACCTCCTCTCTATAGGCTGTCTCATGGTTGTCGGTGATCAGGCCTACCACCGTTGTGTCGTCAGCAAACTTAATGATGGTGTTGTGCTTGGCCACGCAGTTGTGGGTGAATAGGGAGTGCAGGAGGGTACTAAGCACGCACCCCTGAGGGGTCCCTGTGTTGAGGATCAGCGTGGCAGTTGTTGTTGCCTACCCTTACCACCTGGGGGCGGCCCATCAGAAAGTCCAGGATCCAATTGCAGAGGGAGGTATTTATTCCCAGGGTCCCTAGCTTAGTGATTACCTTTGTGGGCATAATGGTGTTGAACAGAATTCTCACATAGCAGTTCCTTTTGTCCATGTGGGAAAGGACAGTGTGGAGTGCAATAGAGATTGCATCATCTGTGGATCTGTTGGGGTGGTATGCAAATTGGAGTAGGTCTAGGGTTTCTTGGATAATGGCATTGATGTGAGCCATGACCAGCCTTTCAAAGCACTTCATGGCTACAGACGTGAGTGCTACGGGTCGGTAGTCATTTAGGCAGGTTACCTTAGTGTTCTTGGGCACAGGGACAATGGTGGTCTGCTTGAAACATGTTGGTATTACAGACTCGGACAGGGACAGTTTGAAATGTCAGTGAAGACACTTGCCAGCTGGTCAGTGCATGTTCTGAGTACGCGTCCTGGTAATCCGTCTGGCCCTGCAGCATTGTGAATGTTGACCTGTTTAAAGGTCTTGCTCACATCGGCTGCAGAAAGCTTGATAAGTCTTCTGGAATAGCTGGTGCTCTCATGCATGGTTCAGTGTTGCTTGCCCCGACGTGCACATAGAAGGTATTTAGCTCGTCTGGTAGGCTTGCTTAACTGGGCAGCTCTCAGCTGGGTTTTAGGGCTGGGTGATATGGCCTAAAAAAAAGAAAAATGTCAAACTTATGTTAGCTTGTCTACCTTGTTCAGATGTTGAAATCAAGTGCCCTCAGAATGAGAAGTTGCCGCCATTTCCTTATTGTTTTATGCTTATTGCACATTTTATAAAAATGGACTATACAGCTAGTATAAAAGTCTTTGGCTAAAATCTATTACCACAATGCTGTGCGCGACTAACTGAGCATTCATTTTCCACTTGTTTTAGAAGTGTTTGCTTTGTGTGCAGTTTGAGTAGTTGACACAAAGGGGGGGTATCGTTAGAAAGGTTAACTTTTCCTCTATTTGAGTGAAATAATGTCTCCATGTGTTGGTGTCCATATGACCCATTCTGTTGAACCTCTAATTCAAATAGTGAAACCATTTGTCAGAGAAGAAGAAGAGATCTCTCTTTGTTGTTGTGTGGCAGAGGGAGGGGCTTGGTGTGTGTGTGTGTGTAACCGTAGAGGAAGATGCGACACGAGAGGTTTCACTCTCGCTAAAATCTGTCCAAAATAAGCCCAATGTGTTTCTATGGACTTATTTTGGATTTATGCTTGTCACCTGCCTTTTGGGATGACGACTCTAATTGTTAGGGCAGAGACGTGCATCTCTTCATTATATATAGATCTCTGGTGTAAATGGGAAGGTACACAGGAGATGACCAGAAATACAACATGAGAACAAGTGGACATAAACGTTCATGAAATGGGGAATACAAAATGCCTTGCGATACAGCAATTTTGGAATTTCTCGCAAAAACAAATACTACCAGTCAAAAGTTGACACACTTACTCATTCAAGGGTTTTTACTATTTGGTATGTTGTAGAATAATAGTGAAGACATCAAAACTATGAAATAACACATGGAATCATGTAGTAACCAAAAGTGTTAAACAAATCAAAATATATTTTAGATTCTTCAAAGCAGCCACCCTTTGCCTTGATGACAGCTTTGCACACTCTTGGCTTTCTCTCAACCAGCTTCACCTGGAATGGTTTTCCAACAGTCTTGAAGGAGTTCCCACATATGCTGAGCACTTGTTGGCTGCTTTTCCTTCACTCTGTGGTCAGACTCATCCCAAACCATCTCAACTTGGTTGAGATCTGGGGATTGTGGAGGCCAGGTCATCTGGGGCGGCAGGGTAGCCTAGTGGTTAGAGCGTTGGGCTAGTAACCGAAAGGTTGCAAGTTTGAATCCCTGAGCTGACAAGGTACAAATCTGTCGTTCTGCCCCTGAACAAGGCAGTTTACCCACTGTTCCTAGGCCGTCATTGAAAATAAGAATTTGTTCTTAACTGACTTGCCTAGTTAAATGAAGGTAAAATAAATCTGATGCAGCACTCCTTCTTGGTCAAATAGCTCTTACACAGCCTGGAGGTGTGTTGAGTCATTGTTCTGTTGAAAAATAAATGATAGTCCCACTAAGCCCAAACCAGATGGGATGGCGTATTGCTGCAGAATGCTGGGGTTGCCATGCTGGTTAAGTGTGTCTTGAATTCGAAATAAATCACAGACTGTGTCACCAGCAAAGCACCCCCACACCATAACACCACCACTTCCATGGTTTATGGTGGGAAATACACATGCGGAGATCATCCGTTCACCCACACTACGTCTCAAAGACACGGCGGTTGGAACCAAAAATCTCCAATTTGGACTCCAGACCAAAGGACAAATTTCCACCAGTCTAATGTCCATTGCTCGTGTTTCTTGGCCCAGGAAAGTCAATTACTATTGGTGTCCTTTAGTAGTGATTTCTTTGCAGCAATTCGACCATGAAGGCCTGATTCACACAGTCTCCTCTGAACAGTTGATGTTTGAGATGTGTCTGTTACTTGAACGCTGAAGCATTTATTTGGGCTGCAATTTCTGAGGCTGGTAACTCTAATGAACTTATCCTCTGCAGCAGAGGTAACTCTGGGTCTTCCTTTCCTGTGGCGGTCCTCACGAGAGACAGTTTCATCATAGCGCTTGATGGTTTTTGTGACTGCACCTGAAGAACCTTTCAAAGTTCGTAATTTTCCGTATTAACTGACCTTCATGTCTCAAAGTAATGGACTGTCGTTTCTTGTTTATTTGAGCTGTTCTTGCCATAATATGGACTTAGCCCTATTTGGTAAAAGACCATCTTCTGTATACCCTTGTCGTGTCTGGACTATCATTAAATGTGAAGACTGTATATTATCAATTTAATTACCGATTTTAAACTAATCATGTAACTTTAATTAACCAGGAAGTCGGGGAACCACGGGAACATGTTGTTTATAGAGTGTCAATTTCAGCTCTTCAGATACTGAACGTCACAAACGCTTGGATATCTGCACGAACCCTAGCCTAAATCATGAATCAGCGATATACAAATTGGCTTAATTATTTATTTACTCACTAAATAATCACACAGAATTACATAACAAACGAACTAGAGGTCAACCGATTTTTAATTGGCATGGCTCGTAAGCATTCATTCAAACATCACTTTCCTGCGTTTGCCAGCAGCTCTTTGCAATGCTTGAAGCACAGCGCTGTTTATGACTTCAAGCTTATCAACTCCTGAGATTAGACCGGCAATACTAAAGTGCCTATTAGAACATCCAATAGTCAAAGGTATATGAAATACAAATGGTATAGAGAGAAATAGTCGACGCGTCATAATTCCTATAATAACTACAACCTAAAACTTAATAACTACAACCTAAAGGAACTTAAACCTTAGCTTTTTTACATGGCACATATTGCACTTCTACTTTCTATGTTTTTGCATTATTTAAACCAAATTGAGCATGTTTCATTATTTATTTGAGACAAAATAGATTTTATTTATGTATTATATGAAGTTAAAATAAGTGTTCATTTAGTATTGTTGTAATTGTCATTATTTTATATATAAATAAATCGGCCGAGTAATCGGTATCGCCTTTTTTTGGCATTGAAAAATCATAATTGGTCGACCTCTAGTCCAGAGTAGTGATGCTAGTTGGGCGTGAGGGTGCGGGCAACAATCGGTTGAAGAGCATGCACTTAGTTTTACTTGCATTTAAAAGCAGTTGGAGGCCACGGAAGGAGAGTTGTATGGCATTGAAGCTCGTCTGGAGGTTAGTTAACACAGTGTCCAACGAAGGGCCAGAACTATACAGAATGGTGTCGTCTGCGTAAAGGTGGATCAGAGACTCACCAGCAGCGAGAGCGACATCATTGAGAGAGAGAGAGATAGATAGAGATATATGTGTATGTGTGTATGTATGTATGTATATATATATATATGTATATATATATATGTATGTGTATGTATGTATATATATATATGTATATATATATATGTATGTGTATGTATGTATATATATGTATGTATGTATGTATGTGTATATATATATATATATGTGTGTATATATGTGTGTATATATATATGTGTGTGTGTGTGTATATATGTGTGTTTACGTATATATATATATATGTGTATATGTATGTATATGTGTATATATATATACATACATACATACATATATATATGTATGTATGTATATGTGTATATATACATACATACATATATATGTGTATATATACATACATACATATATATGTGTATACATACGTATGTATGTATGTATATGTATGTATGTATGTATGTATGTATGTATATATACACACATACACATATATATATATATATATATATATATATATATATACATACATATATATTTATATACACATATATATATGTAAATGTGTGTGTATGTATGTATATATGTATGTGTATATATATATATATATATATATATATGTATGTATGTATGTATGTATGTATGTATGTATGTATGTATGTATGTATATATATATATATATATGGAATGTAAACTGAAACAGAGAGACCCTTGGAGATCAAAAGTTTTACTAATTAAATAATATTTATATTTTTGAGAGTAAATATGAAACTATTTAGGAGAAGATGGGTTTCTCAAATGACTGCCTCGCCTGGTTCACCAACTACTTCTCAGACCGAGTTCTGTGTATAAAATCGGAGGGCCTGTTGTCCGGACCTCTGGCAGTCTATGGGGTGCCACAGTTTTCAATTCTCAGGCCGACTCTTTTCTCTGTATATATATATATATATATATATAGATATAGATATAGATATAGAAGTAGTTGGTGAACCAGGCGAGGCAGTCATTTGAGAAACCCATCTTCTCCTAAATAGTTTCATATTTACTCTCAAAAATATAAATATTATTTAATTAGTAAAACTTTTGATCTCCAAGGGTCTCTCTGTTTCAGTTTACATTCCAATCTCGAACACTACAGAGCATAGGGGCAGTGTATTTTATGACCGACCCCCCTCCCCATGAGAGCGAGCATGCTGTAGAGAGGACCCACTGTAACCTGATCCTTTAGACCTTCACAGGAGAGTCATGACATTCCCCCTACCTTGTCACAACACCACTGATTGGCTCAAACGCATTAAGTAGAAAAGAAATTCCACAAATTAACATTTAAGGCACACCTGTTAATTGAAATGCATTCATGAAGCTGAGAGAATGCCAAGAGTGTGCAAAGTTGTCAAGGCAAAGTGGATGGCTATTTGAAGAATCTCAAATATAAACAAAAATTAAGATATATTTTAACACTTTTTTTTATTTGGTTACTACATGATTCCATATGTGTTATTTCATAGTTATAATGTCTTCTATTATTCTACAATGTAGAAAATAGTACAAATAAAGAAAAACCCTTGAAGGATGTGTTCTAAAACTTTTGACCAGTAGTGTATATTGAAATTAATCAAATGTAACTCTATATCGCCCAACCCTACTGTTTTCCCTTGTAATCTGTTATAGTTTGCAAGTGCAGGATTCGATCTTAGTCCTGTATTGGCGCTTTGCCTGCTTGATGGTTCGTCGGTAGGCGTAGGGGGATTTCTTATAAGCGCCTGGATTAAAATCATACGATTTATGATCAGTGTTTTATTTTAATTTAATTATCCATGATTGGGGGGTGGGGAAGTTATTTTCAGGTTCCAGCAAGCATCTTTCTCATGTCAGTCACAGTTTTTGTAAACCATACTGAACTGTCTTTGAGTCAGTCATGTGAATGGTCTAAATAACTCAACTGGCTAGTTTGCCTGTCTTTAAAGAGAAGGGCGGGCTGTACGTTGATCCTGCTGCTCTGATTGGATAGAGTGAAGCTTTATTTCTCCGTCCACTCGTTTCATAATTTTAATCCGATCCCTTTTCCTCGCACGTTTTTCGGTCTGATCATTTAGATTTGCTGCTGCCTGCTACTATGATAAATCACATGGCGAGGAAGTTTGCTATCAATGTGCATAATATCTAGCAAGTGGGGCTTAGGGTAGGGGGAAAATATGAAATGCTAATGTGCATTCTGACAGAGTGACAGCAAACTTGGCTACCTGCTGCAAGTTGAGGACACACCCATCCGTCGGACTAATCTGTGAGAACGACTATCAACTGTCAATTTACGGATACGATTACGAGTATGGTCATGTCGGCACAACCCTGTAAATGATGAACATTATAGGAACGGTTCGGACGTCCATGTTGATTTGATTGTGTCTGTCTACTGTAACAGATGTGGAAGCTGACGGTGATGAGGTCAAGATGCAGACAGATGGGTAAGTCATATCTACCTGTTAATCAAATATTGTCATGTCTAAATGTATGTACTTCTGTTGTCATTTGTATGCTAAGGTTATAGACGGGAGTTTACATCCCAATCTCTTATTCCTCGTTCACTAGTAAATTTTAAAAGCACTGGATTGGTGTAGACGTGGGTTAGAGGGAGTTTCCACATACCAGTCATTTTTCTTTCAAATCCACGAAGGGAAGTGTTATTGGGACGCAGCCCCTGAGTCATGTATCTGATCAACTGTTGTGTATATGGCAGGGTGTTGTCAGAGGAGCCAATGGAGACAGGATGTCTTGGTCCTGAGACTTCTCCTGAGGTAGGAAACTTGGCACCTGGTAGATGCATGTATCTGAAAGATGGGGTCATTCCAATACATTTCAAGAATTAAACAAAAATTCTAATTGAGATTTTCCTCATTTACTGATTTTTAAAAAATGGACCTCAACCCTGATTGGTAGTGTTGCACGGTATGTAGAAACTTTTTATCGCTGTTTGGATAATAGAACATACTAGAATCTGGTTTCGGTGCTAGTACTTTTGTTACTTTCGGTACTTCTGTCAAAATGTCTCACATCGTATACGGATCGAGAGGATCGCATCTGTCTAGTCGTTTGTCTGAATCGTCTCAAAGGGACAGTAGTAAGCTAGCAAGGCTACTTGCGCATGCCGCTGACACAGTAACAAGCCACTTGTTGAACGTAATATTCAGCATGGCAATCAAATCAAATTTGATTTGCCACTTGCGCCGAATACAACAGGTGTGGACCTTACTGTGAAATGCTTACTTATACAAGCCCTTAACCAACAATGCAGTTCAAGAAAGAGTTAAGAAAATATTTACTAAATAAACTAAATAATACAATTTAAAAGTAACACATTAAATAACAATAACAAGGCGATATACAGGGGGGACCGGTACCGAGTCAATGTGTGGGGGTACAGGTTAGTCGAGGTAATTTGTACATGTAGGTAGGGGTGAAGTGACTGCATAGATAATAAACAGCTAGTAGTGGGGGGGGGGGTTTATTGTAGATAATCAAATGGCCACCTGGACTAATTGTTCAGGAGTTTTATGGCTTGGAGGTAGAAGCTGTTAAGGAGCCTCTTGGACCTAGACTTGGCACTCCGGTACCGCTTGCTGTGCGGTAGTAGTGAGAACAATATGACTTGGGTGACTGGAGTCTGACAATTTTTATGGCCTTCCTCTGACACCGCCTGGTATATAGGTCCTGGATGGCAGGAAGCTTGACCCCAGTGATGTATGCACTACCCTTTGTAGCACCTTACGGTCAGATGCCGAGCAGTTGCCATAGCCGGGGGTGATGCAACCGGTCAGGATGCCCTCGATGGTGCAGCTGTATAACTTTTTAAGGATCTGGGGACCCATGCCAAATCTTTTCAGTCTCCTAAGGGGAAAAAGGTGTTGTCGTGCCCGCTTCACGACTGTCTTGGTATGTTTGGACCATGATAGTTTTAGTGATGTGGGCACCAAGGAACTTAACTCTCGACCTGCTCTGCTACAGCCCCGTCAGTTTTGACTTAAATCGGCTTGAAAATCGATGGCAAGACATGATAATGTCTGTCTAGCAATGATCAACAACCAACTTTGACAGAGCTTGAAGAATAAAAAAAAGAATGTTTGCAATAATTGTGCTATCCAGGTGTGCAAAGCTCTTAGACTTCAGTCATTGAAAATATTTTGTATACATTTTTTTATAAACGCTTCTTCCACTTTGACATTAGTATTTTGTGTAGATAGTTGGCCAAAAAAAACTAAAATTAAATCAATTTTAATCCCACCTTGTAACAACAAAATGTGGAAAAACCGTATGTTTTAATGAATGGAATTTTGCCCAATATTATGGTCATAGATGAGCAAATTAACCCTGATATGTATCAAATTACATTTTAAAACAGATATAATTGTACAATGATTTTGAATGCTCTGAATCTCACCATATGGTTTTGTATAATTAAATTGAAAATATTCTTCTTATTTAATGTTTTATTTTTTGTAAGAAATTTAATATAGAAAATATGTTTGTTATTTTGTTCTACCAGGTATCAACATATTGTTAAATGTTTGAAAAAATAATTCCCAGTCGTAATTCTAACTTTTTTGTGTTTTTGGTATAATGATACAAAACCTGTTATCGAAGTCAAAATTCAGGTATCCTGACAACCCTGTTTAGTAATTTATACCATGTCTATCTAGCTTTACCGTTTTATTGTGTTCTCCACATGTAAATATATTGATGTATCAGTGAAATGTATCATCTAAACTCATCTCTTATTTTAGTTTAACACGGTGTCGAACCACCCAGGGGCTCTTAGTGTTGAGGTTCGTTGTTTCACCCGCTCCATGGCCCAGACACCTTCCACCATGCCAACACCAGCCTCGATCATCAACAAGGCCAAGACTGGCACACCACACTCTGGATCAGGTACAGACGATTATACCTCTCTCTCTACCACACACCATACCTCACATCACCATACCTCATACCACACACCACCATACCACACACCATCATCATACCACACACCATCATCACCATACCTCACACCACCATCACCACAACCCAAATCACCAGACCAGCATCAACACATCACCACCGCCATACCTCACGCCACCACCGCCATACCTCACGCCACCACCGCCATACCTCACGTCACCACCGCCATACCTCACGCCACCTCACCATACCACACACCACCATCATGCCACACATCACCACCACCATCAGCAAGGCAAGACTGGCACACCTACCACAGCTGCGTCGTACCACATACCCAAGCACATGTTTTCCCCTTATTGCCCTGTTCAAACAGGGAGTGGAAACAACAAGGAAGTAAATGCATTGGTTCTAACCTGTGTAATCATAGGTGTCTGTAAAAACACTTCCCTGCCCATTTGATCAATGCCAAAAGATTGGCAACTTAAGGGTGCGGTCGTAAATTGCCTCCAGTGTGTCAGAGTGCGCTCTGGGTCATTCCTAAATTCAGAGCGTTGTCAGATTGTCTGTTTGGTAAATTCGCACCGTTGTCAGATTGTTTGTCTGGTAAATTCAGAGTGCACACAACACTAATGACACTGGACCTTCTGGCCAAGGAGTAGGGTTGATCCAAGTCTAACTCACAACGGCAGTCAAGCACCCAACCTAACTGGCTAAAGTTGGCTAGCTACTTCCAGACAGAAATGAGAACACCTCACTCTGGCCATTTTACTCACCCTAGCAGAGCTGGATAGGCTGTTTTCATGTTATCTGGAGCGTTAGTGATTAACTGTGCTGCTGGCACCAATTTAAGTGAGTTTTTTTTTTTTTGCCAACGTTTACCCTCAGCGTTCACATTCAGGGTATTGTGCGTTTGTAAATTCATCAGGTATTCTGTGCTCTGGCACACCCAGACGAGAGTGCTCTGAAATTAGATTAGATATCCAGGGTGTGTTCGTAAATTCAATCTGGCTAACATTCGTTCAGCATAGCTAGCTTGCTAGCAAAGTGATTCACATTTCTTGCTAGCTAACCTGCATCTCTAGCTGTAGCCACTGAAAAACGGTATGAGTGTGGGGGGGAAAAGTAGGTTACTGTTAATGTTGCGACAGTTCGTTTCTGGTAACAGAACAAATAGTCAGCACATAGTAACTTCTGATTTAGCTGTACTTTAATTAATGCAAACACGTGTGTGGTAAATGGGTTGTTCGTATATACGGTCTCGCTGTTTTACCTCGCAGGGCAAAACAGAGAAGAGAGAGTCACATTCTATTGTTCTCTCATTTATACCGAGAGATATTTCCCGCTCAATGCTGGCCTGTCCGAGGGAGGAGGAGCGTGGTTTAAACTTGCTCCTCCTGTCGTCGGCGTTGTAGGCTGATCCCAGCGTCGTGACGCACTTCCTGTTGCCGGTTCTAGTTCTTGTCTTCAACAGATGATTTACTCGTAGTTTATGTACTTAGCATAGCTTCCCCAGTATTATAAAGGTTATGCATATAAATAGCCAGTTCAACCCTAACATTACTCACCCACTCCTCCAATTACATGACATCCTCCCTGCCGCTAGCTAATGTTAGGCTCTGTGTGGTTTTTTTTGTTTGCGAAATAAATTGATACACTAGCCTATTAGCGACGTATTAGCTACCCTTGGTAGTTTGATTGTATTGACATTCCCAGCCTTATCATCTGATTTAAACTCGGTCATTAAAACTCAAACAGTGCATCCTGAATGGAGGCAGCAAACAATGTTCCAGGCCAGCTGTGACTTACAACCTGATAGCAATATTTGTTGGAGTACCAAGAAATGTATTGGTGAATTATACACTGCTCAAAAAAATAAAGGGAACACTTAAACAACACAGTGTAACTCCAAGTCAATCACACGTCTGTGAAATCAAACTGTCCACTTAGGAAGCAACACTGATTGACAATACATTTCACATGCTGTTGTGCAAATGGAATAGACAACAGGTGGAAATTATAGGCAATTAGCAAGACACCCCCAATAAAGGAGTGGTTCTGCAGGTGGGGACCACAGACCACTTCTCAGTTCCTAAGCTTCCTGGCTGATGTTTTGGTCACTTTTGAATGCTGGCGGTGCTTTCACTCTAGTGGTAGCATGAGACGGAGTCTACAACCCACACAAGTGGCTCAGGTAGTGCAGCTCATCCAGGATGGCACATCAATGCGAGCTGTGGCAAGACGGTTTGCTGTGTCTGTCAGCGTAGTGTCCAGAGCATGGAGGCGCTACCAGGAGACAGGCCAGTACATCAGGAGATGTGGAGGAGGCCGTAGGAGGGCAACAACCCAGCAGCAGGACCGCTACCTCCGCCTTTGTGCAAGGAGGAGCAGGAGGAGCAATGCCAGAGCCCTGCAAAATGACCTCCAGCAGGCCACAAATGTGCATGTGTCTGCTCAAACAGTCAGAAACAGACTCCATGAGGGTGGTATGAGGGCCCGACGTCCACAGGTGGGGGTTGTGCTTACAGCCCAACACCGTGCAGGACGTTTGGCATTTGCCAGAGAACACCAAGATTGACAAATTCGCCACTGGCGCCCTGTGCTCTTCACAGATGAAAGCAGGTTCACACTGAGCACATGTGACAGACGTGACAGAGTCTGGAGACGCCGTGGAGAACGTTCCGCTGCCTGAAACATCCTCCAGCATGACCGGTTTGGCGGTGGGTCAGTCATGGTGTGGGGTGGCATTTCTTTGGGGGGCCGCACAGCCCTCCATGTGCTCGCCAGAGGTAGCCTGACTGCCATTAGGTACCGAGATGAGATCCTCAGACCCCTTGTGAGACCATATGCTGGTGCGGTTGGCCCTGGGTTCCTCCTAATGCAAGACAATGCTAGACCTCATGTGGCTGGAGTGTGTCAGCAGTTCCTGCAAGAGGAAGGCATTTATGCTATGGACTGGCCCGCCCGTTCCCCAGACCTGAAACCAATTGAGCACATCTGGGACATCATGTCTCGCTCCATCCACCAACGCCACGTTGCACCACAGACTGTCCTGGAGTTGGCGGATGCTTTAGTCCAGGTCTGGGAGGAGATCCCTCAGGAGACCATCTGCCACCTCATCAGGAGCATGCCCAGGCCTTGTAGGGAGGTCATACAGGCACGTGGAGGCCACACACACTACTGATCCTCATTTTGACTTGTTTTAAGGACATTACATCAAAGTTGGATCAGCCTATAGTGTGGTTTTCCACTTTAATTTTGAGTGTGACTCCAAATCCAGACCTCCATGGGTTGATGAATTGGATTTCCATTGATTATTTTTGCGTGATTTTTGTTGTCAGCACATTCAACTATGTAAAGAAAAAAGTATTTAATAAGATTATTTTGTTCATTCAGATCTAGCATGTGTTGTTTAAGTGTTCCCTTTATTTTTTTGAGCAGTATATATATATATATATATATATATATATATATATATATATATATATAGGGGAGTGACTAGAGGAGGCTGGTAATGTAGTACATAATTTAGTAGTACATAATGTACTACATTACCAGCCTACTGACCCGTCTCTTACTGCCTGACCAAGTTACTCCTATATATATATATATATATATATATGTATATATCTCTGTATAGCTCTTCCTGTGTATTTACTTTGTATCTCTCTCTGTAGTTGCGTACAGAGAAAGCCAAGCTGTCCCAGCCTCCGGTCATTGAAACCATTTTTGACTGATTTTATTTTTGTTTGTTTCATACCTGCAAAGTAGTTAACTTCTCTGGGGCCGGCGGGACGAAATCGTCCCACCTACGTAACAGCCAGTGGAATCCCGTGGTGCGTTATTCAAATACCTTAGAAATGCTATTACTTCAATTTCTCAAACATATGACTATTTTACACCATTTTAAAGACAAGACTCTCGTTAATCTAACCACACTGTCCGATTTCAAAAAGGCTTTACAACGAAAGCAAAACATTAGATTATGTCAGCAGAGTACCCAGCCAGAAATAATCAGACACCCATTTTTCAAGCTAGCATATAATGTCACAAAAACCCAGAAGACAGCTAAATGCAGCACTAACCTTTGATGATCTTCATCAGATGACACACCTAGGACATTATGTTATACAATACATGCATGTTTTGTTCAATCAAGTTCATATTTATATCAAAAACCAGCTTTTTACATTAGCATGTGACTAGTATGTGACTAGCATTCCCACCGAACACTGCCGGTGAATTTACTAAATTACTCACGATAAACGTTCACAAAAAGCATAACAATTATTTTAAGAATTATAGATACAGAACTCCTCTATGCACTCGATATGTCCGATTTTAAAATAGCTTTTCGGTGAAAGCACATTTTGCAATATTCTCAGTAGATAGCTAGCCCTGTGATGCCGGGCTATTTAGACACCCAGCAAGTTTAGCACTCACCAAAGTCAGATTTACTATAAGAAAAATGTTATTACCTTTGGTGTTCTTCGTCAGAATGCACTCCCAGTACTTCTACTTCAATAACAAATGTTGGTTTGGTCCCAAATAATCCATAGTTATATCCAAATAGCGGCGTTTTGTTCGTGCGTTCAAGACACTATCCGAAAGGGTAAATAAGGGTTACGAGCATGGCGCATTTCGTGACAAAAAAATTCTAAATATTCCATTACCGTACTTCGAAGCATGTCAACCGCTGTTTAAAATCCATTTTTATGCAATTTTTCTCGTAAAAAAGCCATAATATTCCGACCGGGAATCTGCATTTAGGTAAACAGACGAAAGAAAATAAAGCACGGGGTTGACTCGGGCACCCTAAGCCCATAGTACTCTGATCGGCCACTTGCCAAAAGCGATAATGTGTTTCAGCCAGAGGCTGCCTCGATATCGTTCAGCTTTTTCCCGGGCTCTGAGAGCCTATGGGAGCCGTAGGAAGTGTCACGTTAGAGCAAAGATCCTCCGTCTTCAATAAAAAGAGCCCAGATGAACAACAACTTGTCAGACAGGCCACTTCCCATATAGAATCCTCTCAGGTTTTTGCCTGCCATATGAGTTCTGTTATACTCACAGACACCATTCAAACAGTTTTAGAAACTTTAGGGTGTTTTCTATCCAAAGCCAATAATTATATGCATATTCTAGTTACTGGGCAGGAGTAGTAACCAGATTAAATCGGGTACGTTTTTTATCCGGCCGTGTCAATACTGCCCCCTACCCCCAACAGGTTAAAAGGCTGTCAATTCCACTTTTTAATAGCATTCTAAATGGAGGATTTCCTTTTGAAAGCATTTATTAGTCCAGGGCTAGACTTAATCTGTGTTAGGGGAAACGGATCCGTGAAGTATTGGGTTTTTAGTCCAACTCAGGAGGCGCTTCAGAGCATATTACTCACTAACGTATACCTGGACAACAGAATAGACGAGCTCGGGGCGAGGATCTCCTTGCCAGAGAGACATCGGGGACTCTTGCATACTGTTTTACGGAATCATGGCTCTCTCCAGATATACTGTCACCGTCCATTCAACCAGCGGGGTTCTCTGTCCATTGCGCAGATGGGGGGAAAAAGGAACTCTCTGGGCGGATAAAGAAATGTAGAGGTGTATGTTTCATGATTAACTACTCATCGTGTGATAGTGTATAGGAACTCAAGTCGTCTTGTTCTCCTGATTTGGAATACCTCACCATCAAATGCCGACCTCATTACTTCCTGAGAGAATTTGCTTTGGTTATAGTCACTGCCATGTATATTCCCCCCGAGCAAACACCGCGACGCCTGTCAAGGAACTACACTGGACTTTGTGCAAACTGGAAACTGCATAACCTGAGGCCGCATTTATTGTAGCTGCTGACTTGAATAAAGGAAATCTAAGGAAAACTCTACTGAACTTTTATCAATGCGTCTCCTGTGCTACTCCCCCTTCTGGGACGGCTACAAGGCTCTCCCTTCGGCAAATCAGATCACACCTCCATTTTGCTCCTCCCCTCCTATAGGCGGAAACTTAAACAGGAAGTACCCGTGGTAAGGACTGTTCAACATTGGTCTGGCCAATTTGTAATCAATGTTTCAAGATTGTTTCACGTGGACTGGGATATGTTCCGGGTCGTCTCTGAGAATAGTATTGACGTATACACTGACTCAGTGACTGGGTTCATCAGGAAGTGCATAGAGGATGTTGTTCCTACTGTGATTAGAACTTATCCAAAACAAAAACCATGGTTTGATGGCAGCATTCACACAAAACTAAAAGTGCGAACCACGGCATTTAACCACGGCAAGGTAACTGGGAACGTGGACGTGTACAAACGGACCAGCTATGCCCTCTGTTAGGCAAACAAACAGGCAAAATGACAGTGCAGGGCCAAAGTGGAGCCGCAATTAAACAGCGCAGACACGAGATGTATGTGGCGGGGACTTTAGACAATCACAGGTTGTAAAGGGAAAACCAGCAACATTTTGCCACCGACGCCTTGCTCCTGGACAAGCACCTTCTTTGCCCATTTCAAGGAAACAAGTGGCGCTCACGAGGACTGAGCTCTCATTCTCCTTGGTCGATGTGACTTAAGACATTTTTAAGGCTGCCGGCCCAGGCGGCATACCAAGCCGAGTTCTCAAAGCATGTGCAGACTAGCTGGCTGGAGTGTTGAATATGTCCGTCAATCTCCCTATCCCAGTGTGTTGTTCTCACTTGCTTCAAGATGTCCACCATCGTTCCTTTACCCACTCACTTCTGTCATCATGAACTGCTTTGTGAGTCTAGTTGAGGATCATATCACCTTACCCGACACCCTAGACCAGTGGTCACGAAGCCATTCCTAGTTGATTACCAAACATTTCTGTAAAAAAAAAACAACGATAAAGCCTTGCGTTCCTATTATTTTTCATTTGTTTTTGTGCTGTTGGTGGTAGGTGCACTTGATTCAGCAGCCCTAGTGCCGGGAAGGCAAAGTGTTCCCATTTTGAACCATTTCATGTGAAGGTGGAACTCCACCTACCCAACAGGCTCAGAGAGAAAATCAAGTGAACCTTTAGGCCTACCGCTGGCCAATCGGATGGCTCAGATCACCGTGTCTGCAGTTCCCTCGCGCCATAGACTGTAAAAAGAAGCCTTGAATGCACAGCAAAGTTGATTAATGTGATATTCCATAACTTTTAAAATCATGACTAGACTCAACGAATGCAGCAACAAGCTGCTGTTTGTGTTTAGTTTATGTTTAAGTTGTTGTTCAGCACTGTCAACATTGTTAAAACAGCCATAACATTTGCATTCTCCCTACTTCCACTCATGCTACAACCAGCACTGCAGTTGCAACGAAACAGTGTTTCATAAGCTTGTGTTATTATTTACCGCTGGTCTTTTTTAATATAGAGGAATATCACATTTGCATAAGTATTCAGACCCTTTACTCAGTACTTTGTTGAAGCACCTTTGACAGGGATTACAGCCTTGTCTTCTTGGTTATGACGCTACAAGCTTGGCACCTGTATTTGGGGAGTCTCTCCCATTCTTCTCTGCAGATCCTCTCAAGCTCTGTCAGGTTGGATGGGGAGTGTCGCTGCACAGCAATTTTCAGGTCTCTCCAGAGATGTTTGATCGGGTTTAAGTCCGTGCTCGGGCAGGACCACTCAAGGACATTCAGAGACTTGTCCCGAAGCCACTCCTGTGTGGTTAGGGTCGTTGTCCTGTTGGAAGTTGAACCTTCGCCCCAGTCAGAGGTCCTGAGCACTCTGCAGCAGGTTTTCATCAAGGATCTCTCTGTACTTTGCTCTGTTCATCTTTCCCTCGATCCTGACTAGTCTCCCAGTCCCTGCCACTGAAAAACATCCCCACAGCATGATGCTGCCACCACCATGATTCACCGTAGGGATGGTGCCAGGTTTCCTCCAGATGGGATGCTTGGCACTCAGGCCAAAGAGTTCAATCTTGGTTCCATCAGACCAGATAATCTTGTTTCTCATGGTCTGAGTCCTTTAGGTTCCTTTTGGCAAACTCCAAGCAGGCTGTCATGTGCCTTTTACTGAGGAGTGGCTTCCTTCTGGCCACTCTACCATAAAGGCCTGATTGGTGGAGTGCTGCAGAGATGGGAGAACCTTCCAGAAAGACAACCATCTCTACAGAGGAGCTCTGTCAGCGTGACCACCGTGTTCTTGGTCACCTCCCTGACCCAAGGCCCTTCTCCCACGATTGCTCAGTTTGGCCGGGCGGCCAACTCTAGGACGAGTCTTTGGCTCCAAGCTTCTATCATTTGAGAATGATGGAGGTTACTGTGTTCAATGCTGCAGACATTTTTTTGGTACCCTTCCCCAGATCTGTGCCTCGACACAGTGCTGTCTCGTAGCTCCACGAACAATTCCTTCGACCTCATGGCTTGGTTTTTGCTCTGACATGCACTGTCAACTGTGAGACCTTATATAGACAGGTGTGTGCGTTTCCAAATCATGTCCAATCAATGAAATTTACCACAGGTGGACTCCAATCAAGTTGTAGAAACATCTCAAAGATGATCAATGGGAACAGGATGCACCTGAGCTCAATCTCAATTCCCCTAGTAAAGGGTCTGAATACTTATGTAAATAAGGTATTTGTTTATATTTTTAATACATTTGCAAACACTTTTAAACCTGTTCACTTTTTTCATTATGTGGTATTGTGTGTAGATTGAGGGGAAAACCCCAAAAACAAATTTTTATTATTATAATTTAAAAAAAAATTTTATTTAATAATTAATTAATAATTAATTAATTAATAATTTATTTAATAATAAGGCTGTAATGTAACAATGTGGAAAAATGGAAGGGGTCTGAATACTTCCTGAATGCACTGTATATACTGTTTTGTAGTCATGGCTCATCCTAAATAACTATTTGCTGTACACAACTTTTCTATTCATATACTGTCTATTCACCCCATCACTTTGGAAAAGATATATATATATATATAGATATATAGATATTCCGGACTGTTTCTGCTATTTCTTAATTTCGTTTCTTTTTGGGGATTTGTGTATTATTCACTATTACTGCACTGCTGGAGCAAGAAACAAACATTTTTGCTGCACCTACCATTAATATCTGCCAAATATATGTGTGCAAGCAATAAGATTTTTATTAGGATTATTGGTGGTTAACGTGCTTATTCCATCCATTCCTAGATGGCAGTGGTAAGAAGCCACCATCAAGTCTGGGTCCTCGCCTCAGTGCCAAGCGCAGAGTAGCAGCAGAAGCTAAAGAGGACTTCCAGACCCCCGGGAAGAAGCCTTCACCCCTCAAGAAGAGCCAGAGTGTAAGAACTAAGACTTAAGGCGGTATCTTTGTATAGCAATATTGTATTTTTCTTTTCCAAAGTGTCGCGAGTGAAAAATGTAGGTCTTCCTAGTGTGCAAAAAAAAAAAACTATTTGAATCGATGTCATTTTAAACCATTTTGTGGATGTATACTTGTTGTAATTTTCAACCATGTTTTCCCTCTAGCTTGTCTGGCACAGAGTGGGCTAATTCTTCCACGGGGTTAAAGGGTTTTTAATCATAGTGTCATGTGTATTCAATAGACCCTGATGTAGTAAATGCAGCCTGTGTAATCTTTATTTTTTTGTCTACTGTAGGTGAGGCCCAACGTGAGGTCGTTCCTCCACACGGTCCAGAAAAACCAGATGCTGATGATCCCCAGCTCTCTGGGTCGCAGCACGGTCATGAAGTCCTTCATCAAACACACCACGCCGGGCAGAGTCGACCTCAAGGTTCGTTTTTATTTTCTTCATTGTTTATTTAGGAGCCCTTGGGTTATGCTACTTCCTGAGGAATTAAGGACGTCCTCCTTCTCTGACATCCTCCGCTCATATATAATTTAAATTATAAACTGAGTGGTTCAAGGCCTGAATGCTGATTTGGCTGACAGCTGTGATATATATGGGTATGGCAAAACATTTTCTTTTTTCTAATCACGTTGGTAACCAGTTTATAAAAGCAATAAGGCACCTCGGGGGTTTGTGATTTATGGTCAGTATACCAGGGCTAAGGGCTGTATTGAACATATAGCTGGGCTGATAGCGTTGACTGGGGGCAGGTTTAGAGCCACTTGACTTCTGGGCTGTGGCAGGAGCATTCTGGATTAATGTTGAACTGAAGAGGCTGGAGACTGACCCACCACTGGGCCGTGTCCAGGGCTAAGGGCCGTTGCGTCGTGCCTTCGAAACAACCCTTAGTCGTGGTATATTGGCCATATACCACACCCCCTTGGCCCTTATTCCATAACTGACCTTTGACCTTTGCCCAAATGTTGTCCTGATCACATCTCATAACTGTTTTAGTGTAACATACCGAACCGTTCGCTACGAGGACATCTGCTCAGTCCGCACTGTGAATCAGAATGAATACATCATTTTTGCTTAATATAAACACTCAAACTGCCTCTGCTGCGTTGTATGCCATTGCCTCTTGTGTAAATCTGAGCTGAAAACAAGAACAATTTCTTTAGGATGTCGAGTGGTGGGGACTATTTTTAAACCAGAATTTGAGGCTGTTTTAAATCTCCATTTTGGGAACATTTAATCGGTAGATCACAATGTCGATGGTCAGATAAAACGTAAACAGTATGTCGTCACTGCTCAACGAGAATAGCCTACGCAAGAGTGGTGCTTGTCGTTGGCCAATCACAAGTCATCGAAAGCGGCTCTACAGTCCACAGTCTCCGGTGTGGCAAAGCAATTTAGGAGATTATCTCATCAATGTTCAATGAGAAGGATATGCTACAATGACCAAGAACCTAGAGCTGCAAGTTAATAATCTCAGTTGTTTTAACTGAAGGACGGGGAAAAGTGCATGTAGCCTCAATTAGACTAGCTAACTTAGCTTTGTTGCTTCTTTCGGTTTGATGCAGTCAAGACCGGTACTACGTAATCAAACCGTGACCCCCAAAAACCGCAATATGTACCGAACCAACACTGTGGGTTTTGGTGAACCGTTACACCCTTAGTGTGTTTTCATTTTGAGCCAAAAGTGTGTTTTAAAAAAAGAAAATAAAAGTATATATTTTTTTTATAAACATGAATCTTACCAGAACATATGCAGCTTTGTTAACTGGATCTTTCTCTCGCGGTCCCATCTACAGTCAGGCAGTGGTCTCGTGGTACGTATCAGAGGAATCTAGTGGGATATGTGGAGGTGTGTTCCGTCTGGTTCTTCACTGGTACAGCTCTACCTGTCTGTCCCCCTTCCTCCCCATCTGTAACAAAGGCTGGGCTTTATGTCTAACTTGTTTTAAGGCATTTTCTGGGTCTTTTCCCCCCCCAAAAAAACCCGCATCCGTTCGTTCCTCACCAACTAATGGCTTTCATTTAAATACATGGACTTTTACTCTGCAGATCTTTGTAAGGCACCTTGAGATGGGTTTTATTTCAGACATCACCCTTGGTGCCTTTTTAAGTCTCATGTTAATCTTACTCACTCTTCCCTTTCCATTTGTCGTCCCATTTAAAAAAAAAATATATATATATATATATACTTACTACTAACACTGATTTCACTCAGTCCCAAATGAGTTGCCTCTAGAATGCGTGGTAAACTGTCAACGTACTAAGGAGAGCTGATTCCTCTATTACATCAGTGTGTTCTTGTTCTAGGAAAGAGAACGCCTGAAACTGGAAGCACTAAAGAAGAAGCAGGAGAAAGAAGAAGAGAGGAAGCAAAAGATGGAGGAAGAGAAGAGGAGAAAACAGGAAGAGATGATGATGAAGAAGAGGGATGAGCGGCTGCGGATGGTAGTCGAGGCCCGGGTGAAGGAAGAACAGAAAGAGAAGAAGATTCTCCAGATTGATGAGAAACACGACACCGTAGGAGAGCTTGACAATTAACTTGAATTAGATGTATTTTTTATGAGAAGCAGAACTGTGTAGTATTTATTGACGCAAAAGTGCTCAACCATTTCCCCTGTTGTTCCCCAGCTGCGAGTGGAGCGCGTGGCAGAGGAAAAAGCCAGGAAGAAGATGGCCACCAAACGCCAGGAGGAGCTGGAACTGAGGAGGAGGAGGAGGAAGATTCAACAAGCTGTGAGACAAATATCCTGACATTGTTTGGTTTATATTTTATATATAGTTTATAATGCCAGAAGCATACCACCCTGCATCCCACTGCTGGTTAGTCCTGGTCGGTCCCTGGATGGGAGACCAGATGCTGCTTGGAAGTGGTGTTGGAGGGCCAGTAGGGGGCACTCTTTCCTCTGGTCTAAAAAAAATATCCTGATGCCCCAGGGCAGTGATTGGGGACATTTCTCTGTGTAGGATGCTGTCTTTCGGATGGGATGTTAAGTGGGTGTCCTGACTCTCTGTGGTCACTAAAGATCCCATGGCACTTATCGTAAGAGTAGGGGTGTTAACCCTGGTGTCCTGGCTAAATTCACAATCTGTCCCTCATACCATCAGTCACTTAATCAACCCCAGCTTACAATTGGCTCATTCATCCCCCCCCCCCCCTCTCCCCTGTAACTATTCCCCAGGTCATTACTGTAAATGAGAATGTGTTCTCAGTCAACTTACCTGGTAAAATAAGGGTTCAATTAAAAAAATTTGTTAAATATATTTTAATTGCATCCCTGGCTATGTCAAATCAACCCCTAGTCCCCCTAGGTCAGGGTTCCCCAACTGCTGTCCCGTGGGCTGAATTTGTCCCTCCGGTGATTTTATTTGACCCCCCCCCCCCCCCTTCCCAAGTTTTCTGAAGAAAAACAAATGTGTATATAAATGTATTTTATTGTTGGACATAAGACTGTTATAAACACAAAATCAGCTCCAAGCTACTTTAATTGTGGAAATCTGTTCCAAGGTATTACCACACATAGAGATGCATATGTACCGTATGTTTAGGATGTAAGCAAGGTTTGAAATTATTGTTTTAGCCAAATATCTGTTTGGGGTACTTGCGGTCAATTTGCAGTCTTCAAATTATTTGTAATTATGTTCTGGCCCCATGAACATCCACTCATTAAAAAAAATAATAATAATAAAAAAATAAATGGCCCACGGCTAAAACTAGTGCAGTGGTCACCAACTCATCGATCGACTGGTCGATCTCCAAGGCGTTTCTAGTCGATCAACAAACAAAAAAACAACGATAGATAAAGCATTCCATTCCTATAGTTTTCTATCGTTTTTGTGCTGTTGGTGGTAGGTGCACTTGATTCAGCAGCCCTAGTGCGGGGAAGGCAAAGTGTTCACATTTTGAACCATTTGTCTGAAGGTAGAACTCTGCCTATCCAGCAGGCCCAGAGAGCAAATCAAGCGAACCTATAGGCCTACCGGCTGGCCAATCAGATAACTGTGCAGACACGGAGCTTTCTTGAGCCATAGAATGTAAAAAGAAGCCTTGAACGCACAGGAACGTTGACACTGGAAAATGTAAAAACTTTTTAAAAACAATGACTAGAGGGACAGCGAAACACTGCTGCTGTTATTCAGCACGGCCAACACGTTGTTCAACGTGACATAAAATGCAAAACAACCAGCACTGCAGCTGCAATAAATAAGTAGCCTATAGAAAAGTGTTTCAGTATGGCGTTTAATATTAGCGGCTTGTCTCTTTTTGTATTTTTTATATTGAGGATTTCACTTTATCTGGACATCATTAACCACATGAATTGGTGCATGACGCGGAAATAATGCAGTGTGATTAGAATTTCGCCATCAGCTGGAAGACGGTGTCCCTTTTTTTAATTATTATTATTATTTTTTTTTTATTTATTTTTTTCCTCAGCGTTAAGTAAATCAGGTAGAGGCAGCCTCACTGCTGCTCTCTCCTTCCCTCCCACCCCCCCTCAAACTGACCATCAGATGCAGGCTATCAGTCTACTAAAATGTTTAAATGATTATGCTCGCTCAGCTGTGCCTCAAAAGTAATACAACAAATTTATTACAAGTGTGATCATATAGGCTACCTAAAAAAAAAAAAAATATATAATTTCAAAACTGTCTGAGAAGAACAACATTGGCAGGGCAATTCAAGCATAGCCAATATGTAGTGATAATGTATTGGGCCTATAGCTAACTACAAACCGCATTGATACAGTACTGTTTTTAATAGCTTAATGTTGCATAGGCTTACATCTTAAGCATGTTTAAAAAAATATATATGTCTAAAATCTGAGCAGTAGATCTCTGCTTGCATTTTGACTCAGAAAACGTTGGTGACCACTGCTGTGTTGGATGATCTTTGCTCTTGGTCCTGCCCCTGGGGGGGGGGGGGGGTGTTGTTGCCCTGGCGCTACACAGCAGATTCAAATAGCCAACTCATCAAGCTTTGATTATTTGAATAATCTGTGTAGTACTAGGGCAAAAAAACTAAACGTGCACCCAGGGTTTGGGTGACCCTGCTCAAGATCATTGGATAGGTGACTGGCCTATTAGAGGGCAAGACGAAGCTACTACCTATCCAATCATCTCAGACCTGCCTAGGGGTTGATCTGGAATTTAATACAAATCTCCTTAAGGCAGGGGTGGGTTGTTAATGTAACCCTTTGTCTTCCCCCCCCCCCCAGGAGGAGGAGAAGCATCAGCAGGAGCTGCAGGCTAAGAGGAGAACAGAAGAGGAGCAGGAGAGGACTCGCAAAATGGCTGAGGCCCGACTAGCGATGGAGCTGGAGAAAGAACAGGAGAGAGAGAGACAAGATGCTGCTGAAAGGTACTTTTCCATAGCGAACTACACAGATCAAAAATATAAACGCAACATGCAACAATTTCAAAGATTTAACCTGAGTTACAGTTCATAAAAGGTTATCAGTCGATTAAATGAATTAGGCCCTAATCTATGGACTTCACATGACTGGGAATACAGATATGCATCTGTTGGTCACAGATACCTTTAAAAAAAAAAAAAAGAAGTAGGGGTGTAACAGTATAGCTTCCGTTCCTCTCCTCGCCCCTACCTGGGCTCGAACCAGGGACCCTCGGCACCCAGACAACAGTCACCCTCGAAGCATCGTTACCCATCGCGCCACAAAAGCCCTCTGCAAGGGGAACAACTACTTCAAGGTCTCAGAGCGAGTGACGTCACCGATTTGAAACGCTATTAGCGCGCACCCCGCTAACTAGCTAGCCATTTCACATCGGTTACAGGGCCGTGGATCAGAACCAGTCAGTATCTGGTGTGACCACCATTTGTCTCATGCAGCGTGACACATCTCGTCATCATGAGGATGACGAGCATACAGATGAGCTTCCCTGAGACAGTTTCTGACAGTTTGTGTAGAAATTCTTTGGTTGTGCAAATCAACAGTTTCATCAGCTGTCCAGGTGGCTGGTCTCAGACCATCCCACAGGTGAAGAAGCCGGATGTGGAGGTCCTGTGCTGGCTTGGTTACATGTGTTCTGCAGTTGTGAGGCCTGTTGGACGCACTGCCAAATTCTTTAAAACAACGTTGGAGGCGGCTTATGGTAGAGAAATGAACATTAGATTCTCTGGCAACAGCTCTGGTGGACATTCCTGCAGTCAGCATGCCAATTACACACTCCCTCATAACTTGATACATCTGTGGAATTTAGTGGCCTTTTAATGTCCCCAGCACAAGGTACACCTGTGTAATTATCATGCTGTTTAATCAGCTTCCAGATATGCCACACCTGTCAGGTGGATGGATTATCTTGACAAAGGAGAAATGCTCACCAATGGGGATGTAAACATATTTGTACACAACATTTGAGAGAAATAAGCTTTTTGTGCTCTTGGAAAATGTCAGGTACTTTTTATTTCAACTCTTGAAACATGGGGCCAACACTTTACATGTTGTTTTATATTTATTATACTAATTCTATATAATTAAAAAGGATAATAAAAAACATTAAAATAGCAGGAATATTTTTGATGTGGAGACAGAAGGCTGTTGCTGAATATTGTGTGTTTCAGGGAGCGAGTGGAGAGGGAACAGGCCTTTGCTCTTCAGAGAGAAGTGGAGAGCGCTGCCAGGGAGAAAGAGAGGAAAGAGTTGTGTGAGAAGAGGGAGCTGGAGGAGAGGAGTAGGAGGGTAAGTCATGCTTTAGGGGAAGCGACTAGGGTTGCAAAGGGTTGGAAACTTTCCAATAAATTTCCAGAATCTTTCCATGTGAAGTTAAACCTGGGAATTTTGCTTAAATGAATCAAAGAAGTTGGCTTATAACAGTGAACCTTTTTTTGTGGGATACACAAGGCAATTCTAGGTCTTGTGGCATATTTTGGTTAAACTATCCCCAATTCACTGGAATTGCAACCCTCTGCATGCACAGTGCATTCTTCCATCACATGTACAGCTGATTCTCATGTAATGAGATGCTATTGAGCCCACACTACTACACTTTCTGGGCCAAGGACTACATGCTTTAGGGTAAGTTTTGATTACAATACTGGGTGGGATTAATATATTTTATATGACATACATGATTTCTTTGCTAACTAGTAAATAGTAGCCTACAGCAAAGTGTGTTTAAATAATTTCTAACTTGTTAACAGTTTTTGCTACCCTGTGGGTTTTAGCTTGCCTGAGCCTGGTAACTGAGGAGTGTTAATTCATGTTTCATTTTTAAATATTTATTGTTTTAATCTAACTGCTTAACTATTTATCTGTACATGGCATTGTATTTGGGTTTTTTATTCTTTTTTTCTAATCTTTACAGGAAAATGCCATGGGCACTATCTGATGTGTGGAGACATTTCACTGCAGCTAATGTAGAAGGAGTAGCTGTGTACATTTGCAAATACTGTGCCAAAGCATATATAAAGAATGAAACAAAGATGCAGAATCATCTGGCCAAGTGCATAAAGTTCCCTCAGCGCTCACAACAATCAACCTCTGACATAAGTCCCTCTACTTCTATTCGAGGTGAAAATTTATGAATCAGACACCTTATCGATTGCAACAGCTCATGGTCCTCCTGGAATCAGAAGTTATTTTGACTCAATGGAGGAACGTAGTCAGAGAAATGCTGGATGAATGTCTTGCTCGAGCTGTGTATGCAACTGGTTCACCTCTGATGCTCACAGGCAATGTGTATTGGAAGAGATTTCTGAATGTTCTTTGCCCAGCAGACACCCCTCCAACCAGACATGCTTTATCTACTCATTTGCTGGATGCAGAGTTCAAGTGAAGGTCAAGCAAATCATAGAGAAAGCAGACTCTATTTCAATCATCTCTGATGGGTGGTCGAATGTTCGTGGGCAAGGAATAATTAACTACATCTCCACCCCTCAACCAGTATTCTACAAGAGCACAGACACAAGGGACAGACACACCGGTCTCTACATTGCAGATGAGCTGAAGGCAGTCATGAATGACCTTGGACCACAGAAGGTATTTGCACTGGTGACAGACAATGCTGCTTGGTCTGTGGAGTGGAGGAGTCCTACCCTCACATCACACCCATTAGCTGTGCTGCTCATGCATTGGATCTGCTCCTCAAGGACATCATGGGACTGAAAACAATGGATACACTCTACAAGAGAGCCAAGGAAATGGTTAGGTATGTGAAGGGTCATCAAGTTATAGCAGCAATCTACCTCACCAAGCAAAGTGAGAAGAAAAAGAGCATCACATTGAAGCTGCCCAGCAACACCTGTTGGGGTGGTGATGTCATCATGTTTGACAGTCTCCTGGAGGGGAAGGAGTCTCTCCAAGAAATGGCCATATCAGTCTGCCAATATGGACAGCCCCATCAAGAGGATCCTCCTGGATGATGTATTTTGGGAGAGACTGGTAAGCAACCTGAAACTCCTGAAACCTATTGCCGTAGCCATTGCACGGATTGAGGGAGACAATGCCATCCTTTTTTTATTTAACTTTTATTTAACTAGGCAAGTCAGTTAAGAACAAATTCTTATTTTCAATGATGGCCTAGGAACAGTGGGTTAACGGTCTTGTTCAGGGGCAGAATGACAGATTTTTACCTTGTCAGCTCGGGGATTTGATCTTGCAACCTTTCGGTTACTAGTCCAACACTCTAACCACTAGGCTACCTACCGTCCCAAACCACAAGGCTACCTGCCGCTCCTGTCTGATGTTCAAACTCTGCTTGCAGATGTAAGAGAAGAAATCCGTACTGCCCTGCCCACCTCACTGTTGTTCCAAGCAGAGGAAACTGCAATTCTGAAATGCATCAAAAAGCGTGAAGAATTCTGTCTGAAGCCCATACATGCCACAGCATACATGCTGGACCCAAAGTATGCTGGTAAGAGCATCCTGTCTGGTGCAGAGATTAACAAGGCCTATGGTGTCATCACTGCTGCGTCTCGCCACCTTGGCCTGGATGAGGGCAAAGTTCTTGGCAGTCTGGCGAAGTACACTTCCAAGCAAGGGCTTTGGGATGGAGATGCAATATGGCAGTCGTGCCAACATATCTCATCAGCCACCTGGTGGAAGGGACTTTGTGGATCTGAGGCTCTTTCCCCTGTTGCCTGCATCATCCTCCAAATCCCACCAACATCAGCCGCCTCAGAGCGCAACTGGTCCATGTTTGGGAACACACACATCAAAGCACGCAACAGGCAGAC
Source organism: Salmo salar (assembly GCF_965601325.2). Lineage (NCBI taxonomy): Eukaryota > Metazoa > Chordata > Actinopteri > Salmoniformes > Salmonidae > Salmo > Salmo salar. Next base: position 47,124,774 of record NC_138313.1, on the reverse strand, counting down.
CAATACAAGGGTTGAAAAATTGGTGTCCATCTGGGTAAATTTTTGGCTTTTTGAACCTGACAACGAGCCATCCTCAACAAGGTTGGAAAGTGACAGTGAAGATGAGGCCTCCGAGTCTGATGTTAAAGAGGTGGACATTGAGAAGGTCCAGGGAGAAGACATGGAAGCCTGAGAGGAAGACAACCAACGCTTTAGTTTCTAGACTATCATTTTACAGATGTATGTTGAAAACGTTTTTGGGAGATGCGATGGATCATTGGGTATCATTCAATATTCCCTTTTGTTATTCAGTGAAATCATCCCATGTGAAGAGTCAACTCATTTAATTAAAGTTCATTTTGTAACTAAATAGTTTTTTTTAATGTCAATTGGATGGATTTATTCATTTGCAATTATGTCTACTTATGATAAGGTAAAAGGTTTATGTTTCTGTCTCCATATGATGTGGTAAATACACTGCTCAAAAAAATAAAGGGAACACTTAAACAACACAATGTAACTCCAAGTCAATCACACTTCTGTGAAATCAAACTGTCCACTTAGGAAGCAACACTGATTGACAATAAATTTCACATGCTGTTATGCAAATGGAATAGACAACAGGTGGAAATTATAGGCAATTAGCAAGACACCCCCAATAAAGGAGTGGTTCTGCAGGTGGGGACCATAGACCACTTCTCAGTTCCTATGCTTCCTGGCTGATGTTTTGGTCACTTTTGAATGCTGGCGGTGCTTTCACTCTAGTGGTAGCATGAGACGGAGTCTACAACCCACACAAGTGGCTCAGGTAGTGCAGCTCATCCAGGATGGCACATCAATGCGAGCTGTGGCAAGAAGGTTTGCTGTGTCTGTCAGCGTAGTGTCCAGAGCATGGAGGCGCTACCAGGAGACAGGCCAGTACATCAGGAGACGTGGAGGAGGCCGTAGGAGAGCAACAACCCAGCAGCAGGACCGCTACCTCTGCCTTTGTGCAAGGAGGAGCAAGAGAAGCACTGCCAGAGCCCTGCAAAATGACATCCAGCAGGCCACAAATGGTCATGTGGGGGTTGTGCTTACAGCCCAACACCGTGCAGGACGTTTGGCATTTTCCAGAGAACACCAACATTGGCAAATTCGCCACTGGCGCCCTGTGCTCTTCAGAGATGAAAGCAGGTTCACACTGAGCACGTGACAGACGTGACAGAGTCTGGAGACGCCGTGGAGAACGTTCTGCCTGCAACATCCTCCAGCATGACCGGTTTGGCGGTGGGTCAGTCATGGTGTGGGGTGGCATTTCTTTGGGGGGCCGCACAGCCCTCCATGTGGTCGCCAGAGGTAGCCTGACTGCCATTAGGTACCGAGATGAGATCCTCAGACCCCTTGTGAGACCATATGCTGGTGCGGTTGGCCCTGGGTTCCTCCTAATGCAAGACAATGCTAGACCTCATGTGGCTGGAGTGTGTCAGCAGTTCCTGCAAGAGGAAGGCATTTATGCTATGGGCTGGCCCGCCCGTTCCCCAGACCTGAATCCAATTGAGCACATCTGGGACATCATGTCTCGCTCCATCCACCAACGCCACGTTGCACCACAGACTGTCCAGGAGTTGGCGGATGCTTTAGTCCAGGTCTGGGAGGAGATCCCTCAGGAGACCATCCGCCACCTCATCAGGAGCATGCCCAGGCGTTGTAGGGAGGTCATACAGGCACGTGGAGGCCACACACACTACTGAGCCTCATTTTGACTTGTTTTAAGGACATTACATCAAAGTTGGATCAGCCTGTAGTGTGGTTTTCCACTTTAATTTTGAGTGTGACTCCAAATCCAGACCTCCATGGGTTGATAAATTGGATTTCCATTGATTATTTTTGTGTGATTTTGTTGTCAGCACATTCAACTATGTAAAGAAAAAAGTATTTAATAAGATTATTTCTTTCATTCAGATCTAGGATGTGTTGTTTAAGTGTTCCCTTTATTTTTTTGGAGCAGTATATATCCAAAGCAAAAAACATCTACACTTAAATGGTATTAATATTAATTTGCATATTTCTGTTAATTCCCATATATTCCCGATAACTCCCATGGAAAGTTTCCACCTCTGAATATTCCCTAGAATGTGCAACCTTAGGAGGGACTACCTGGATTTGTCCAAGAATAAACTTTTTGTTTTCTGTTGTGAAACATTTTGCTACGATATACCCCAATGAACTGGAACCTGTGTGTGTGTGTGGCTCAATCAACCAAAACCTACACTGAGTATACCAAACATTAACACCTTCCTAATATTGAGTGGCCCTCAGAACAGCCTCAATTTGTCAAGGGATGGACGCGACAAGGTGTCAAAAGCGTTCCACAGGGATGCTTGCCCATGTTGACTCCAACGCTTCCCACAGTTGTGTCAAGTTGGCTGGATGTCCTTTGGGTGGTGGACCATTCTTGGTACACACTGGAAACTGTTGAGTATGAAAAACCCAGCAGCATTGTTGTTCTTGATACAAACTGGTGCGCCTGTCACCTACTACCATACCCCGTTCAAAGGCACTTCGATTTTTTTGTTTTCCCATTTTTATTTTATTTCACCTTTATTTAACCAGGTAGGCTAGTTGAGAACAAGTTCTCATTTGCAACTGCGACCTGGCCAATATAAAGCAAAGCAGTGAGACACAGACAACAACACAGAGCTACACATGGAGTAAACAAACATACAGTACAAAAGTCTCTATATACAGCATGTGCAAATGAGGTAGGATAAGGGAGGTAAGGCAATAAATAGGCCATGGTGGTGAAGTAATTACAATATAGCACCCTCTGAATGGCACACATACACAATCCATGTCTCAAGGCTTTAAAATCCTTCTTTAACTTGCCTCCCCTTCATCTACACTGAAGCAGATTTAACTAGTCATGTCAATAAGGGATCATAGTTTTCACCTGGATTCACCTGGTCAGTCTGTCATGGAAAGAGCAGCTGTTAATGTTTTGTGTACCTTTTTTTATTTTGTTACTAAATAGTTTTATGTTCTACCCACCAGGAGGAGCAGCAGAGGCAAGCTGAGGAGGAGAGACATAGAGAAGCAGCCAGACAGACAAAAACAGAGACTGCCACCACTGTTACCAATTGTCACCTGACTGCTGAAGTTCAGGTGAGGAGACTAGGGGGGTAACTGATGTGGAAAGGTCCCTGGATAACATCTAGAGCTAGCTCTACTTCTGAGAAAGGTACATAGCCTTGGTTTATTTAGTCTGTCTGCATAGAGCCTTGGTTTATTTAGTCTGTCTGCATAGAGCCTTGGTTTATTTAGTCTGTCTGCATAGAGCCTTGGTTTATTTAGTCGGTCTGCATAGAGCCTTGGTTTATTTAGTCTGTCTGCATAGAGCCTTGGTTTATTTAGTCTGTCTGCATAGAGCCTTGGTTTATTTAGTCGGTCTGCATAGAGCCTTGGTTTATTTAGTCTGTCTGCATAGAGCCTTGGTTTATTTAGTCTGTCTGCATAGAGCCTTGGTTTATTTAGTCTGTCTGCATAGAGCCTTGGTTTATTTAGTCTGTCTGCATAGAGCCTTGGTTTATTTAGTCTGTCTGCATAGAGCCTTGGTTTATTTAGTCGGTCTGCATAGAGCCTTGGTTTATTTAGTCGGTCTGCATAGAGCCTTGGTTTATTTAGTCGGTCTGCATAGAGCCTTGGTTTATTTAGTCGGTCTGCATAGAGCCTTGGTTTATTTAGTCGGTCTGCATAGAGCCTTGGTTTATTTAGTCGGTCTGCATAGAGCCTTGGTTTATTTAGTCGGTCTGCATAGAGCCTTGGTTTATTTAGTCGGTCTGCATAGAGCCTTGGTTTATTTAGTCTGTCTGCATAGAGCCTTGGTTTATTTAGTCGGTCTGCATAATAATTATTTTAATTGAAAATGTATCCATAATATACCTTCATGTTCTCCCATGGCCCACGACGAAGACTCCCCTAGGGAAGGGAGGAGTACTCGACGTCACTGTAGATATCAAGCGGTCTCCCCAGTCGTATGAGATCACTCCTAAGGGGGGCAACAAGCCCGTTATTCTCAACACCAACCCTGAGGACTATGGGATGGACCAGAACAGTGAGGACTCTACTGATGATGAGTCGGCACCAAGGAAACCCATCCCCAAATGGGCCAAGGGTACGTTGAGAAGAAACTCAATATTTTTTATTTTACTCTCCTCCAAAGACGGTTAAAACTGCAATATAACATAATCATTATAAATTATAACATAATCTGTATTACATGTAACATAATCGGTGAGTATTCTTAGTGAAAAGACATTATAAAAAATGGTCTCTTGATGTGGAAATGGCTCATTTCAGAATCAAGCCAGGGTTATATTGGGAAGAACCAGTAGTGGCAGTCTTGGGTAGATGTCAATTCTTGTTTTCTATAAGCAGGAATTGGCCCTACTGTGTATTATAGCAATATGCCAAGTCTACTTTAAACCTGATGTTGGGTAACTTACCATGAGTTCTAACATCGGCTGCGGATCCATAGGTAACCGTCCGTTCCAACCCCCCTGGATCCAGCTGGAATGAGCCGTATCATGTTCTGTGCATGTGTTTCTTTACCGCAAGCCCCCCCCCCCCCCCCCCCCCCCCCCCAAAAAAATGGTTGCCCTCCCTTCACATTTCTCATTGTCAATTTGTGAATGATAATCGTTAGTTTTACCAGTGAAACGTCCATGCTGCATCTGCATGCCAACCATTTTTGAGCTCAATTTTTATGGGAATATGCATTTAGCTCTTATGTGTACAGTGCTTCACATTGGGCACGGCGAGTGACTTGGGCACAGCAGGTGGTGTTAATCAACTGTAGCATACCTGTGTGTGGTTTAAATCAAAGGACATGTTTTGCCTAGTGGCTCACACGTTGGGTTTGGTCACATTTCTCTCAAACGGCCACTTCACACAATCAATCAATCAATCAATCAAATGTATTTATAAAGCCCTTTTTACATCAGCTGATGTCACAAAGTGCTTTACAGAAACCCCAAACGGCAAGCAATGCAGATGTAGAAGCACGGTGGCTGGGAAAAACTCCCTAGAAAGGCCAAAACCTAGGAATGCAGGTGTAGAAGCACACAATCATCCTAAACTCTTATAGGAAATGCATTGGTCTGTTATTTTTAATTTGTAATTTTTTTTTCTTACAGTAACGTTAAACTATGCTATTACATTGGGTTCTGTTATGTACAATACTATCATTATGTGAGCTTGTCGAAATTGATTCAGCTTTCATCTAACTTTATTAAACAAGCACCATTCGTTAGAGTAACCTGTTCTCTTGGAGTAGAGCAGAGACCTTTTAGCCCCCTGGGGAAGAAGGGTCCAGAAAAGTCAGAGCTGCAGCCAACTCCTTATAACATATATTTATTAAAGCGAACCTGTACTCCCCTCTAGGCGAACAGCTGAAACAGTCCATGAAGAAGCAATATTTCAACCCAACGGACGTGGACTGTCACTATGGAGAGATTGAACCCCCAATGTTGGACCACATCTTCTACAAGAACAAACCTCGCTACCTCAAACGTACCAGTTCTGGTATCTGGCACTCTCCTCCTAAAATGGAGGCCCTGCCCATTTAAACACTGGGAACTGGGATAGAATGGGTTTTATATTGTATTTTTGTTACGTTTGTTCTTTTGCATGTATTATATTATAGAATCCTCTGGCTGACGGACACCTGAAGTGACTTCAGATAAGTGCGAGGAATGTAGCTAACAATTTTATATATATATTCTTTTTAAATACATTTAGATTACATTTCAAAAATTCTCCTGAATAAAATGAGTAGAACATGTCCCCGCTTCTGAAGATGGTCATTTTCCGTTGTTCACATGAAGGGATATCCAGTGGAACTGTGACAAACTTGAGAAGGGGCCGGCTACCGCCTTCCAAATGGTACAACCAATAACAAAAGGGACTGGGAGGTAAAAAAAAAAATATCAAAAAAATAAAGGGAACACTTAAACAACACAATGTAACTCCAAGTCAATCACACTTCTGTGAAATCAAACTGTCCACTTAGGAAGCAAAACTGATTGACAATAAATTTCACATGCTGTTGTGCAAATGGAATAGACAACAGGTGGAAATTGTAGGCAATTAGCAAGACACCCCCAATAAAGGAGTGGTTTTGCAGGTGGTGACCACAGACCACTTCTCAGTTCCTATGCTTCCTGGCTGATGTTTTGGTCTCTTTTGAATGCTGGCGGTGCTTTCACTCTAGTGGTAGCATGAGACGGAGTCTACAACCCACACAAGTGGCTCAGGTAGTGCAGCTCATCCAGGATGGCACATCAATGCGAGCTGTGGCAAGAAGGTTTGCTGTGTCTGTCAGTGTAGTGTCTAGAGCATGGAGGCGTTACCAGGAGACAGGCCAGTACATCAGGAGATGTGGAGGAGGCCGTAGGATGGCAACAACCCAGGAGCAGGACCGCTACCTCCGCCTTTGTACAAGGAGGAGCAGGAGGAGCACTACCAGAGCCCTGCAAAATGACCTCCAGCAGGCCACAAATGTGCATGTGTCTGCTCAAACGGTCAGAAACAGACTCCATGAGGGTGGTATGGGGGCCCGACGTCCACAGGTGGGGGTTGTGCTTGTAGCCTAACACCGTGCAGGACGTCTGGCATTTGCCAGAGAACACCAACATTGGCAAATTCGCCACTGGCGCCCTGTGCTCTTCACAGATGAAAGCAGGTTCACACTGAGCACATGTGACAGAGTCTGGAGACGCCGTGGAGAACGTTCTGCTGCCTGCAACATCCTCCAGCATGACCGGTTTGGCGGTGGGTCAGTCATGGTGTGGGGTGGCATTTCTTTGGGGGGCCGCACAGCCCTCCATGTGCTCGCCAGAGGTAGGCTGACTGCCATTAGGTACCGAGATGAGATCCTCAGACTCCTTGTGAGACCATATGCTGGTGCGGTTGGCCCTGGGTTCCTCCTAATGCAAGACAATGCTAGACCTCATGTGGCTGGGGTGTGTCAGCAGTTCCTGCAAGAGGAAGGCATTGACGCTATGGACTGGCCCGCCCGTTCCCCAGACCTGAATCCAATTGAGCACATCTGGGACATCATGTCTCGCTCCATCCACCAACGCCACGTTGCACCACAGACTGTCCAGGAGTTGGCGGATGCTTTAGTCCAGGTCTGGGAGGAGATCCCTCAGGAGACCATCCGCCACCTCATCAGGAGCATGCCCAGGCCTTGTAGGGAGGTCATACAGGCACGTGGAGGCCACACACACTACTGAGCCTCATTTTGACTTGTTTTAAGGACATTACATCAAAGTTGGATCAGCCTGTAGTGTGGTTTTCCACTTTTAATTTTGAGTGTGACTCAAAATCCAGACCTCCATGGGTTGATAAATTGGATTTCCATTGATTTATTTTTGTGATTTTGTTGTCAGCACATTCAACTATGTAAAGAAAAAAGTATTTAATAAGATTATTTCATTCATTCAGATCTAGGATGTGTTATTTTAGTGTTCCCTTTATTTTTTGTTACTATATTGTTACTCACTGCGCAGAAACAGATGGATTTCTATCATATATGTATTCTGGAGAAGTGTAGATCTTCAATAACAGTCTGGTTTGGAGATGTCAGTCTAATACAGACTAAATATATTACCAAATTATTTTGTCTGATCTGAACTGACATGCTTGATTTGTTGCTCACACTTCCCATGTTCATTTTGGCAATAACAAAAACATGTATTTTGAAAAGTAGTTTTGGCCTTTTTACATTGCTATCACGTTTGTCTACTCATGCAATTGCGATTGTGTCATCATTTTACAAATGCAGTTTGGGAAATGGCTTCTTTAAAAGGGCAATGACATCCTTTTTGTAGTAGAAACCAAAAAATGTAATTTTGAGTGAATATTTATATATTCATATTTACAATAAAAATATGAACAATCAGGATGTGTCTAATGGGGTAAATGCAGCCAACCCTATGCTTCAGCCTATTTATTTATAGCCACTATGCTGCATCAGTTGGGCTACAGGTGATATTGATATATTTGGGCCATATGAAGTAGCACATCTGATAATATGGACCATGCATGCTCCAATATGTTAAAATAATTCATATTTTTATGAAATTTTACTGGTATGGAAGCAATTGTAGGTAATTCATTATGACGTCATCACGACTCATGTAAAAAAAATACAGTTGAGAGGAATATGTTAATGTAGAGACAAACGATTATGCATATTTTTTTGTCATAAAGTTCATTTATGAAACATCGCTATTTAGCAAACTAGCTAACATTAGCCAACCAGCTAGCTAGCTTTATGCGGTGTTGTGACATATGAAATTTGTGTTTTAATGTGTTAGGGATTCCTGAGAGAACCAGCAAACTAGGCTGTCATCATGTGAAACAGTGGATGTAAAGAATCTAGCTAGCTAAAACATTTATTGCAATTGGATGTACAATTTTGTAAGCTTGCCTTGCTGATATTTCCAATGCAATGCAGCTGATGTGACGTAGCTAGCTAACTATTGTCTTGCTTATTGTGAAGCGGAGGATAAAAATAGCTGTATGCCTATGGCTACATAGCTAGCTACACATCCAATCTGTGTATGGACCCTAAAACGTTATGTTCTGAACTAATATATTTATACCAAACTATGAACCTCAGCTATCAGAGCCAGTTGTATCGACTTAAAAACATTCTAAAATGACATTAATGAAGCGTATGGATTGAGTAGAATATAATAACTTTGTGCCAAGGATGCAAGTCCTATATACATGTAGGTCCTGACTTAGAATATGTGTACAACTACAAATACCTAGGTGTCTGGCTAGACTAAACTCTCCTTCCAGACTCATATTAAGCATCTTCAATCCAAAATTAAATCTAGAAACGGCTTCCTACTTCGTAACACAGCCTCCTTCACTCATGCTGCCAAACATACCCTTGTAAAACTGACTATTCTACCGATCCCCGACTTTGGCAATGTCATTTACAAAATAGCCTCCAACACTCTACTCAGCAAATCGGATGCAGTCTATCACAGTGCCATCCGTTTTATCACCAAAGCCCCATATACCACCTACCACTGCGACCTGTATGCTCTTGTTGTATGCTCGTCGCCAGACCCACTGGCTCCAGGTCATCTATAAGTTTTTGCTAGGTAAAGCTCCGCCTCAGCTCACTGGTCACCATAACAACACCCACTCGTAGCACACGCATCTCACTGGTCATCCCCAAAGCCAACATCTCCTTTGGCTGCCTTTCCTTCCAGTTCTCTGTTGCCAATGACTGGAACGAATTGCAAAAATCGCAGACATATCTCCCTCACTAACTTTAAGCATCAGCTATCTGAGCGATCGCTGCAGCTGTACACAGCCCATCTGTAAATAGCCCATCCAACTACCTACCTCATCCCCATATTGTTTTTATTTACTTTTTTTTGGGCTCTTTTGCACACAAGTATTTCTACTTGCGCATCATCATCTGAACATAACACTCGTTAATTTGTTAAATTGTAATTACCTCCCTACTATGGCCTATTAATTGCCTTACCGCCTTACTCCATTTGCAAACATTGTATATAGATTTTTCTATAGTGTTATTGACTGTACGTTTGTTTAACCCATGTGTAACTCTGTTTTGTCGTACTGCTTTGCTTTATCTTGGCCAGGTCGCAGTTGTAAATGAGAACTTGTTCTCAACTGGCCTACCTGGTTAAATAAATAAAATGCACATCTGGTGTGCATTATAAAAACAGAGGAAGAGAGAAGTGTGAAAGGGAAATAGGTAAGAACAGAGAAGCAGGGAAGATGGCATATAATTAATAAATTACAGTGCTACCCTAATAATCTCTCATTTCATCACAATTGCATAATGGTGTCTTGTGTCCCAAGTTGGCCCGAAGGTTATCTTAAGAGTGGGTGATGACGGGACTGGGGGTTGGCATCCTCTCTCACATCAAAACATACCTGCAGATGAGAGAGAATTATTTTAAAAACAAGGCTTAATCATGCTAATACTGTCAATCATCAGGAGGTGAAATGCAAAACTGACCTTGGATCATTAACTCTGGGACTACTACATCTATCTGTATTTCAATGTAAAGCATCTCTTTAATAATACTTCCTGTTGACCTGACCAAGTGACCTCTCACATCTGATCATGCTGTGCCCTCTGTGGGTGGGGTTATAACCTAGAGCATTGTTGGCCCCCATCCTTGAAACATTCTGCAGAGCAGCAGACCTCTCCTCTGGCACATGACGGTGAGCTGCAGATCCCCTCCTGGTCCTTGTGCCCATCCTCAGCAAGTTATGCAGGACACAGGTAGCCTTCACATGCCTGTATTCCTCCAGGAGGCAGTCCCAGATGGCCCTGGTCAGGCAACCTTGCAGTGCCCTACACGGTAAATGTAGACAAACGTTTTGAAGGAATCGCCAGTTACAAGGTATCTGTAGGAATATGGAAGATAATGTCATTAGACTTACATCACCAGGTCATTGTGGATTACTAAAGTATAATATCCCTGATAACATTGGATAGATATGTGCATGTGTAGCATGTGACAATAGCAGGATCATATCAAGGATAACATCACAAACTAATACATAAATACCACTTGAAGCTTGATGAGTTGATCATTTGAATCAGCTGTGCAGTGCTAAGGCAACAACAAAAATGTTCACCCACCCCTTTGAGTCCCCAGGACTGAGAACCACTGCTCTTCAGTGGGACCTCTTCATCTGCAGACAGGCTTTCACTTCATTGCACTGAATATTAGGTTACTATTATCTCCGTCCTCACTTCTATTATCTCCGTCTTTACTTCTAGGGACAGGAACTACACAAAAGTACCTGCCCTATCCAGAATAGCCTACTCTCTCACTTTGACAGTTGGGGCTGCTATCCTTTCACCCTCCTCCATGGCTGTTAGCTACCTACAAATCCATTTCGATTTTTTTTTTGTGATACATACATGAAGATAACTAGCGATATTTAATTCATTTAGCAAGCTAGTTATACAGTATGTAAAGTTGGCTAGATAGCTAGCTAGTTACATTAGAAGCTCATTTGAGTTAGCCTGCACTGCACTGTAGCTAATCATACATCGTTTTTCATTTTCTAAATGTATTTACTTCCTTGAGGTTCTCCCAGCCATTTGGATGATTGGAAACAGGGCAGCAAAGTTTCTCACCAGAGCATATTACTATTTACCTGTGAATAAATTCTTGAAATGGATTAAACAATTTACCTATTTAACCAGACCTTCAAACAAACTTGCTGTGCTAAATTCTTGATGCACAATCAAACGTGCTGCCAGCACGCTCACAAGCGAGCCACTCACAAGCGGCACGAGGCAATTTACTGTATGCAAGTGTGCACGAGTCGAAAGGCGACAGTACCGCCTTACTTTCACCCCTGGTCCAATGTAACCGAACTTAAACTGTACCAACCCAGACAAATCTACTAGAGCCATGACATTGATGTTGGACTGGGCCTGTGCAGTGAGGTGGTAGCTTTCCTTAGAGGAAAGTTACTACAGATATTGCAGGAGTTTCCCCTTGAAATCAGACATGTCTGTGGTAAGGACAACTTTATTGCTGATCGTCTTGAGGGTTGATAGTCAAGTTTTCGGTTTAGCCAGTGTGTAACCCTGGCGCACAATTTATTTTGACTGCACATTTTTCCAAATTGGACATGTTTTGTTTGGGCTTGTTCCAAGGGGACGAGAGTTATAGATGTTTGAGTTTTAGGCAACTATAGAGAAAAATATTTACCAAGTGTGTTCTCATTTAACTGTTAAGTCAGTAGATGCCATGTTCATGTTGGAGGAGGCGACACATTTATGGTGATTATGTAGTGCAACGGAAGTTCTGTTGGTGGTGAGCAAACGTGTCCAACAAAAATATTTAAGGTTAGGCATTAGGGTTAGCAGTAGAAATAGTCATATACACACACTAACATATTTATTTGTTGTCTTAAGGGGTTACAGGTTTTGGATTTTCCATTAATGTTTTGAGGTTGGACAAGAAGGGGCAAAGCTAACTATTCCTGTGAATCTTAGAATATGTCATGTCTAATGTGGTTTAAGTGTTGTGGTTGCAGGTTCACCTGCCTCATCTAAAGACTTATTTTGGGGGGCTGATATAGGCCACCAAGTGCTAACACTTTTGACGTCTGAATGTCTGGTGGCACCCAGGGAAAAATGACAATTACAAAATACCATAAACAGTGTATAGCATTACAATATTTATTTAGCATTTTAAAATACATTTAAGAAGTAACTTGCCCGAACAGCAACAACGTTCTCTCCAACAGTTACAGAAATGTTTTACTTGCTATGACTCATGTTGTTTATCTATCTTAGTGCATTCAACTAACTGTAAGGCATTCTGGTTAAGTGTCTACTAAATTACCTAACACCTTCCTAATATTGAGTTGCAACCCCCCCCCCCCCCCGGCCCTAAGAACAGCCTCAATTCGTTGGAAAACCATTCTTGATACACAGGAAACTGTTGACCTTGAAAAAACCCAGCAGCGTTGCAGTTCTTGACACACACAAACCGTTGCGCCTGGCACCTACTACCATACCCTGTTCAAAGGCACTTCAATCTGTTGTCTTGCCCATACACCTCTTGAATGGCACACAATCTGTCTCAATTGTCAGAAGGCTTAAAAATCCTTCTTTAACCTGTCTCCTCCCCTTCATCTACACTGATTGAAGTGGATTTAACAGGTGACATCAATAAGGGATCATAGCTTTCACCTGCATTCACCTGGTCAGTCTGTCATGGAAAGAGCAGGTGTTCCTAATCTTTTGTACACAGTGTATATGTAAAAATGAACATACCAACAGGAACCGCAAAGCACTTTGGGTATTATTATTGGCCTTGTTTCATGGTGAAGCACATTCAAAAAATACTCAGAAGGCTTTTGCAATTGTTAATCTTCACATATACAGTTAGAGTATATTTAGTTCATTTAGCAGATGCGCATATCGCACCATCAGACTTCTGATACCAATGCAGGGTGAAACGGGGCCACAAAATGCTACATTTAGAAAATACAAATTACAGCGCTCGAAGTGATAGTCATTATCTTAAACATAAATTATTCTAAAGTATTCCACCCTGAAACCATATAATTGTATGAAATGTGTCGAGTCATAATTCAATAATGTGTGTGACTAGGCCATTGTTACTATTTCGCAATATGAGCTGGGTATAGTTGAGACATTCAGGGACAACCGAACTGTCAACTTGTGATAACGTTGACACTGGAAAGAGGCCTCCCCACCCTATGGAGGAGAAAAACTGTTAGAAATGGCTAGGCTTGCAGAAGATGAAACATGTTGCAGAAGGGTGATAAACAATGTATGTGAACTTTGGAAAAATACAGCCCACCTAAAGAGAGGTGGAGTTTCTACTGATGTGAGTTCATTTGTGTGTTCTTATTTTGAAGTCAGAGCGCTCTCTGAATAAAGTATTGATCTATTGCAGAATCTGAGACTGTCTAATTCTTTATTAACCAGAGATTTACAGCCTCTAGGAAATAGACAAAGCTTGAGTGATAGTTGAGTTTAACCATTGAGATAGCAAAATTCGTGACAACTTGGTCTTTCGAGCCGGATCTCAATACCTGCCTCTCATCCCAGATGCACCGAAACCATGCATGGACGGATGACGGATCCGTGAAAGAAAGACCTGACCGCTGAACTGAGGGTCTATTTCAGGCCGGTGGTAGACTGGTCCACTACAGAGACGGTGATGAGATCCAACCTACATTGAATTCTCAGCTGCAAGAATAAGGTCAGTAATCTTTATTCATGGATTTGGGGGATAAATATCTGTAAACTGCATTAGATATAATATCGTTTTAATCCGTTGTAGAAAGGATAGTTACCACTAATAATCCAGCAGGATTTGTTCGGTATACCGTATTTTGGTGTTTAACGAGAGATAGTTTGAGGCATTAGTAGCTGGATAAATATAAAACGGGAGATGCAACAGAAGGACAACAAATTGTCAAACAGGGCACTTCCTGTATGGAATCCTCTCAGGTTTTTGCCTGCCATAGGAGTTCTGTTATACTCACAGACACCATTCAAACAGTTTTAGAAACTTTACAGTTTTCTATCCAAATCTACTAATTATATGCATATTCTCGTTTCTGGGCAAGAGTAGTAACCAGATTAAATCGGGTACGTTTTTTATCCGGCCGTGAAAAATACTGCCCCCTAGCCCAGACAGGTTAACCACACCCGTATGTCAAAGATTGTGTCCAACAGGTGAATTACAGAAGGTGATTCACTCAAGCCAACCAGGAGACTGGGTGTGGATCCAGTCCCTGAGGAGAAAAGACTGGAAGCAGCCCCGTTGGGAAGGCCCATACCAGGTTCTGTTAACCACCGCCTTTGCTGTTAGAATAGCTGAGAGAGCTAACTGGGTCCACGTTACCCACTGCAAAAAGGTAGGAACACATACAAGCACTGCTGATCAGAGTTAGGAGAAGAACCGAGTATCAACAGGGTTCGGGGGTTACTTCCTTAACGAAGATCCCCTATCCCGACCTTTCATCACTGTGTGTGCTCCTAGAGGTGCGAGTATGGGGTGGTTCCTGGCAGATAGGCTACAGACAGGAGGGGGGGGGGGGGGGGGGGTTGGCGGTTTTTGGGAATATGGGGGACCCTAAGCTGCATCATCGTACTAATAATCTTCCTAATCCATCCAGATCCACCACCAGTCGGCATAAATCGTACCGAATCTCTACCATTGTTGAGAAGCAAAAGACAAAATACTCAATATAAGGACAGCCAAGGAAGAGTGACATATATAATAGGGGTTAGAGAAGGACAAAACGCGAGATTTAAGATCAGGTCGGGTTACTGTAAGGAGATAACCGATGACAACACCCCCTTATACCTGTGTCAAACAATTATGTCCACATGTTCCCGGTCCCAGGTGTTTAAACACACATGGGGCAGGGAATATGAGACTAATATCTGGAAATGGAGTGCACGGTGGGGTGTTAAACGGAATAAGGATATTCTTTCATACATGTTGGGAATAGTAGTAACTATACAAAATGTAACTAGGAGAGACATAATTTGTATCTGGCATGCGCTGATAAGTATGGCAAGGATACCTGCCCCCATTTCAATTGACGGACACCACAGTGAAATACCCCGTAGTAAATCTATTATTAGGACCAAGGCGAGTTGATCATTCAGGTGGACATTCCTTTGATTCTACCCAATGTGAAGGATTTCCTTCTCCAAGAAAGGAACCAAGGGGAGGTAGAAGGAATACCAGATGAAAATCTCTGGTTGAGATGGATGAATTACACGGCCAGGGCTCTGGGCCAAACCAATTGTTATGCATGTTCTACGGGGCAACCAACTATGTTGACGGCCCCGATGCCACAGGTAATGTTTTCCTGCGTCTTAGACTTAGGGTCTAACCAAACTGAAGTCAATTGTACGGGGATTGGCCTTGCACGATTGAAAAGCTCCGCCACCCCACTGCCGTTCAAGGTGACTCCTGGGGAGTACCAGTGTTAAACATACGAATGGCACCAGAAATTTGGGTGCATTCAATGGCTGTAAAACTCTCGAATCTCGTGGTTCCTTTGACGGATGTCTGGTGGGCCTGTACTAGTAAAGGTAGACTCAAACAAGCATTGCCAAAAGGGTGGTTCGGCACTTGTGCCCCGGTGTTATTGGTTCAACCAGTGAGGATTAGTCATCAATGGCCAGTTGTGAGTAAAATGGACAGAAATAAGAGAAGTCTAGTCCTAGATGAGGGTAGCCCCATATGGATGGATTCCATAGGGATCCCTAGGGGAGTACCCAATGAATACAAGCCGTTGAATCAAAACAGGGGAAGGGTTCACTACTACTTTCTTTTGGTGGGTTACGATAAATAAAAATGTGGATTGGATAAACTATATCTATTATAACCAAGAAAGATTTGTTAATCAGACTAGGGATGCAGTAAGGGGACTCTCGACTCAGCTATCCACCACCTCCCTCAGTCACCAGAGATTTACGACCTCTGGGAAATAGACAAAGCTTGAGTGATAGTTGAGTTCAACCATTGAGATAGCAAAATTCCCGTGACACGAAGGTACCCTACATGACCAAAAGTATGTGGACACCTGTTCATCTAACACCTCATTCCAAAATCATTGGCATTAATATTGAGTTGGTCCCTCCTTTTCTGCTATAACAACTTCTGCTCTTCTGGGAAAGCTTTCCACAAGATGTTGGAACATTGCTGCGGGGACTTGCTTCCATTCAGCCACGAGCATAAGTGAGGTCGGGCACCGATGTTGGGAAATTAGGCCAGGCTTGCAGTCGCCATTCCAATTCATCCCAAAGGCTTTCGATGGGGTTGAGGTCAAGGCTTTGTGCAGGCCAGTCAAGTTCTTCCACACCGATCTTGACAAACCATCTCTGTATGGATCTCGCTTTGTGCACAGGAGCATTGTCATGCTGAAACAGGAAAGGGCCTTCTCCAAACTGTTGCCACAAAGTTGGAAGCACAGAATTGTATGTTGTAGCATTAAGATTTCCCGTCGCTGGAACTAAGGGGCCTAGCCCGAACCATGAAAAACAGCCCCAGACCATTATTCCTCATCCACCAAACTTTACAGTTGGCACTATGCATTGGGGCAGGTAGCGTTCTCTTGGCATCCCCCAAACCCAGATTAGTCCGTCGGACTACCAGATGGTGATTCATCACTCCAGAGAACGTGTTTCCACTGCTCCAAAGGTGGCGAGCTTTACACCACTCCAGCCGACGCTTCGCGTTGCACATGGTGATCTTAGGCTTGTGTGCAGCTGCTCGGCCTTGGAAACCCATTTCATGAAGCTCCCGACTAACAGATTTTTTATAGCACTTACCTGTGTACGCTCAAGAAAGGAATGAGGGACAGAGAGGAGGAGATGGAAACGCACGGTGGTGAGATTCTGTAGCTGAAGGTAATGTGTTATTTTTAATGAAAATATAAACAATGCCCTATTACTAGGCTATTCAACAGCCTACAATTTGAATTTGTATTTGGTAACTTTAATCAGCTGTTACGAATCCCTTTGGCCCTGCAGTCTAGGGGGGATGGAAATGAGACCCGTAACATAACTCATGCAAATTATAATAGTGATAAAGAACAGTGAGAACAAAAACCACAGACAACTTAAATTTACCGTCAAACACTAAAGGTTTATTTTAGAACACACGGTAAAGGGGGGCGGGAAGAGGGGCTGAGCTGGACCCAAGGAAAGAAACAATAATCCAAAACTAGACTAGTCTACTTCAAGAACAGCTAGCTAACTAACCAAAAATACAGTGGGTGGTCCGCCCAGTTCTAACTAGGGTATTTAGACAAGGGTTACCTACGGGTAATGTAGGCCCATGGGCGACTTGTCTTGGTACCCCCTTTTCCCACCAACAAACAAACAGTCAACACTTTAACAAAAACAATACTCACAGGCTGACGGACAAAGTGACATGTAGTTGCCAAAAGCGAGAGCTGTGTTCAGAGAGAGCTATAGACACAGAGAGTGAGATTGAACTAAAGACAAAACAACTGGCTGGGTTTTTAAACCAAGGGAAAGGGATGTGATTGGTTGAGGGAAAAGGAGCAGGTGTCTTGATTGGTGACTGATTGATGACTGATTGGGGAATATTGATTGTCACCTGTGAGGGGAGAAGGAGAGAAAAGAAACACACAGGATACATACACAGGATACCTGTATCCGTAACATCAGCCCTGCACAATCAATGAACCAACAGCATCGCCTAGGCCTATACGTTCTCTCCCAGACTCATGGATAGAACGTTTGGAGCGTAGCATAAGGAAACCAGTCCATCCAGTATGCGTGATAACAGTCCACACTCAAAGGCGATTACTTTGTTTAATTTTGGAGTATAGGCTAAACCAATTATGTACCAATATATTTTTTAATTTTTTTAACTTCTTTCTTCAAATTGCTCATGAAAGTGATGTCACTTTTTGGAGCCTAATGGAGATTGTTAAAAGCATGATACTGTAATGAAACAGGGAGGGAGCAGGTCTCGAACCCTCGACCTTCTAGCCCGAGGTCCGGCACACTATCGACCGTGTCGCAAAAGCATGCTCGTGCGGCAGAGTCGATTTCCAGACTTATAAACCCAGGGTCGTTACAATACTGTTTTGATGCAAAGTGTTTGATGCAAATGAAATCAAAAATCACATCGTGGTTAGAGGGACAATAGAGCCCTGAGTACCAGGCCATTAGGACCTGATGGGCTCTATGGGGCTTGGTCTAAAGTAGTGCACTATATAGGGAATAGGATTCTATAGGGCTCTGGTCCTAAGTAGTGCACTATATATATAGGGAATAGGGTTCTATAGGGCTCTGGTCTAAAGTAGTGCACTATATAGGGAATAGGGTTCTATAGGGCTCTGGTCCTAAGTAGTGCACTATATATAGGGAATAGGGTTCTATAGGGCTCTGGTCTATTGTAGTCCACTATATATAGGGAATAGGGTTCTATAGGGCTCTGGTCTATTGTAGTGCACTATATATAGGGAATAGGGTCCTATAGGGCTCTGGTCTAAAGTAGCGCACTATGTAGGGAATGCGGTGTTTTTAAATGTGTAGATTTTCCTTTTCTACAGCTCATTGGAACAGAGTTGTTGGGTAAATAAACAGCCGCCATTGTTTAGGAGCATGAGAACTTGGTGTTTATAAGGGGTTTTATGGATCGGCCCCTTTTTAAAAAAAACATTCGCCTAAAATGACCCAAATCTGTCTGTAGCTCAGGCCCTGAAGCAAGGATATGCATATTCTTGGTACCATTTGAAAGGAAACACTTTGAAGTTTGTGGAAATGTGAAAGGAATGTAGGAGAATATAACACATTAGATCTGGTAAAAGATAATACAAAGAAAAAAAAAAAACTTTTTCTTTGAAATGCAAGAGAAAGGTCATCATGTATTATTCCAGCCCAGGTGCAATTTAGATATTGGCAACTAGATGGCAGCAGTGTACGGGCAAAGTTTTAGACTGATCCAATGAACCATTGCATTTCGGTTCAAAATGTTCTATCAAGACTGAATGTGCCTAATTTGTTTATTAATAACTTTTCATGTTCAAAACTGTGCACTCTCCTCAAACAATAGCATGGTATTATTTCACTGTAATAGCTACTGTAAATTGGAGAGTGCATTAACAAGAATTTAAGCTTTCTGCCAATATCAGATATGTCTATGTCCTGGGAAATGTTCTTGTTACTTACAACCTCATGCTAATCGCATTAGCCTATGTTAGCTCAGCCGTCTCACAGGGGACCCACCAATCCTGAAGAAGATATAAGGGGTTGATTGGTGTTTTTATAAGGGGTAGATTGGGGTTTTATACGGGGGTTGATTTGGGTTTTATACAGGGGTTGATTGGTCTTTTATATGGGGGATGATTGTTGTTTTATATGGGGGATGATTGTTGTTTTATATGGGGGATGATTGGTGTTTTATAAGGGAGTTGATTGGTATTTTATACGGGGGTTGATTGGTGTTTTATAAGGGGTTGATTTGAATAAATTATTCTTCAGTAGATTTCACTGTGGTTTATTTGCTGGAATCCATTGTGAGATTCTCCATACAAGATTCTCTGACAAGATTCTTGATTTTTGGCCCTGATTTAGGCTCAGCGATGTTAGGATTTTTGAATTTGTTGTGTTCGCCCAACATTAGACAAGATTCTCTGACAATATTCTCTCAGACAATATTTTCCAGACAATGTCAGTGAGGGAAACCTTAAGTCCAAAAGATGCGTGTACACTGCTTCTGAACCCCAATTCATCCAATCATCTCCCTCCTTCCTCAGTCCTGCTCCCACCCCCCCAGGAGCTTTGTCCAATCATCTCTCTCCTTCCTCAGTTTTGTACCCACCTCCCAGGAGCCTTGTTCATCCCACTATCCACCACCAGAGCTCCCAACCAGTGAGGATCCCCCTTAGCCAATGAAATCTCTGAATCATTGGGCGAGTTTGGATGCTGAATGGCTGATTGGTTAGAGGACATGGAAGTGGAGGTGGAGATGTTGTTGAAGTTGTTTCTCAGTCCTCCATTGGTGCCACTGTTGCTACCTGCTCCTTGAGTACTGCTGCTGTTGAAATTGGCATGGTTACAAAAGTTGTTGTGGCTGGTACCATTGCAGAAGTTGGCTGGAGTAGTGGTGTTGGGGTTGGTGGTGCTGATAGTGCTGGGGTGCATTAATACTAGAGGAGCTGTTGTTGGGATTGTGAGCTGGGGTGCGAGAGGGGGGGTTAAAGGAGAACACTCTCTCCCCGCCACCTCCCTAGGGGCTGAGGGCTCCAGGCTATAGGCCTTTGGGTGACTGTGTGTTATCTGTCGAGACATCAGGCCCTGCCCGGGCCGGAGCTTCGATATGGGGCAGAGTTCCGGAGGGTTGCCAGGGTCAGGGAAGGAGAAGGCCGGAAGACAAGGACCCTCTCCCTCCTAACTCAGCCAGGGGAAGGCAGAGGGGGTGTATGACCCGGGGGTAGCAGACCTCCAGAGCCCACCATCAGAGGGGCCAGGGAGCTGGTGCTGCAATCCCAGGTGTGAGCTCCATCGGAGGGGGAACACAGTGGATGGGGGCTGGGGGAACATGGCTGGGGGAACACAGTGGATGGGGGTCTGGGGGCAGCTGTAGAAGCCAGACCTCTCGTATAGCGGCATGGAGGAGAAGATGTAGTCAAGGTGGCTGGAGTCGTGACGTGGATGGGGCCCGGCATGAAGGTGGCCCCCTCGATGTGCAGGAAGAGGGGGGAAGCGGCTGAACGAAGCACCGGGGCGCCGGCAGAGCAGTGAGACGCTGGAGGAGTGGGGGAAGACTGGGGAATGAACCCCCAGGAGGCGACTCAGACCCCCCCTCCCCAGGAGAGGAGTGGTTGGTCTCCTCATGCTCCTTGATCTGCTCCAGGTAGAACAGGGTTGAGTTCATTAGACAGCAAATGGAAGAAAACTGTTGTAAAATGTTTTTAATGTTTTCTGTTCTGCATACCCTAATGAACACAACCCAAGTCTCAATCATGGTGGACTGGTCTAACATAAACCTCTACAAGACGAATGCAATGGAATGAATGATGTGAGAGAGAAAATGTAATGATAGAGCAGAAGCCAAATAGAGCAGAAGAATTTAATGGCATTTTAAATGGAGGATGCCAAACCTGGAGATAGTTGGCTTCAAAGTCCTCATCGTCTTCCCCAAATGGATTTATCATTTGTTCTGCCACCTGTCCACACACAGAGAAAATCAACCATTATACAATCAACCATCCACCCTTCCCTCCCTCCCTCCTTCCCCACCTTGAGCCAGCCCATGTAGAAGAAGAACTGTAGCAGGGTGAAGACAGGCAGGTATAAGTCGATGTCGTTACCAGCGTAGCCCTGGGCGGGGTCTAAGACTGTCGACCAATCAGACACACCAGGAAGAAACTGTAGACTGCGACAGTCACCACCTAAAACAAAAAGACTACGGTCATTATCTAACACCAAAACACTACTGTCACTATCTAACACTACTGTCACTATCTAACACCAAAACACTACTGTCACTATCTAACACTACTGTCACTATCTAACACTACTGTCACTATCTAACACTACTGTCACTATCTAACACTACTGTCACTATCTAACACAAAAACACTACTGTCACTATCTAACACCACTGTCACTATCTAACACTACTGTCACTATCTAACACTACTGTCACTATCTAACACTACTGTCACTATCTAACACTACTGTCACTATCTAACACAAAAACACTACTGTCACTATCTAACACCACTGTCACTATCTAACACCACTGTCACTATCTAACACTACTGTCACTATCTAACACTACTGTCACTATCTAACATTACTGTCACTATCTAACACTACTGTCACTATCTAACATTACTGTCACTATCTAACATTACTGTCTCTATCTAACACAAAAACACTACTGTCACTATCTAACACTACTGTCACTATCTAACACTACTGTCACTATCTAACACTACTGTCACTATCTAACACTACTGTCACTGTCACTATCTAACACTACTGTCACTATCTAACACTACTGTCACTATCTAACACTACTGTCACTATCTAACACTACTGTCACTATCTAACACAAAAACACTACTGTCACTATCTAACACTACAGTCACTATCTAACACTACTGTCACTATCTAACATTACTGTCACTATCTAACACTACTGTCACTATCTAACATTACTGTCACTATCTAACACTACTGTCACTATCTAACACCAAAACACTACTGTCACTATCTAACACTACAACACTACTGTCACTATCTAACACTACTGTCACTATCTAACACTACTGTCACTATCTAACACTACTGTCACTATCTAACACAAAAACACTACTGTCACTATCTAACACCACTGTCACTATCTAACACTACTGTCACTATCTAACACTACTGTCACTATCTAACACTACTGTCACTATCTAACACTACTGTCACTATCTAACATTACTGTCACTATCTAACACTACTGTCACTATCTAACACTACTGTCACTATCTAACACTACTGTCACTATCTAACACTACTGTCACTATCTAACACTACTGTCACTATCTAACATTACTGTCACTATCTAACACTACTGTCACTATCTAACACTACTGTCACTATCTAACACTACTGTCACTATCTAACACTACTGTCACTATCTAACACTACAGTCACTATCAAACATTACTGTCACTATCTAACACTACTGTCACTATCTAACACTACTGTCACTATCTAACACTACTGTCACTATCTAACACTACTGTCACTATCTAACACTACTGTCACTATCTAACACTACTGTCACTATCTAACACTACAGTCACTATCAAACATTACTGTCACTATCTAACACTACTGTCACTATCTAACACTACTGTCACTATCTAACACTACTGTCACTATCTAACATTACTGTCACTATCTAACACTACTGTCACTATCTAACACTACTGTCACTATCTAACACTACTGTCACTATCTAACACTACTGTCACTATCTAACACCAAAACACTACTGTCACTATCTAACACTACTGTCACTATCAAACACTGTATATATGATGGCGTTAGCTGTATATATGATGGAGTTAGCTGTATATATGATGGAGTTAACAGTATATATGATGAGGTTTCCAGTATATATGATGACGTTACCAGTATATATGAAGTTACCTGTATGTATGATGAGGTTACCTGTATATATGATGAGCTTACCAGTGTATATGATGAGCTTACCAGTGTATATGATGAAGTTACCAGTGTGTATGATGAAGTTACCTGTATGTATGATGAGGTTACCAGTGTGTATGATGAAGTTACCAGTGTGTATGATGAAGTTACCAGTGTGTATGATGAAGTTACCAGTGTGTATAATGAGGTTACCAGTATATATGATGAGGTTACCAGTATATATGATGAGGTTACCAGTGTATGATGAAGTTACCTGTGTATGATGAGGTTACCTGTGTATGTTGAGGTTACCTGTGTAAATGAGGTTTCCTGTGTATATGAGGTTTCCTGTCTAAATGAGGTTACCTGTGTAAATGAGGTTACCTGTGTAAATGAGGTTACCTGTGTATATGATGAGGTTTCCTGTGTATATGATGAGGTTTCCTGTGTATATGATGAGGTTTCCTGTGTAAATGAGGTTACCTGTGTGCATGATGAGGTTACCTGTGTGCATGATGAGGTTACCTGTGTGTATGATGAGGCTACCTGTATATATGATGAGGCTACCTGTATATATGATGTTACCAGTGTATATGATGAGGTTACCTGTGTGTATGATGAGGTTACCTGTGTGTATGATGAGGTTACCTGTGTGCATGATGAGGTTACCTGTGTGCATGATGAGGTTACCTGTGTGCATGATGAGGTTACCTCTGTGCATGATGAGGTTACCTCTGTGCATGATGAGGTTACCTCTGTGCATGATGAGGTTACCTCTGTGCATGATGAGGTTACCTGTGTGTATGATGAGGTTACCTGCGTGTATGATGAGGTTACCTGTGTATATGATGAGGTTACCAGTGTGTATGATGAGGTTACCAGTGTGTATGATGAGGTTACCTGTGTGTATGATGAGGTTTCCTGTGTGTAAATGAGGTTTCCTGTGTGTATGATGAGGTTACCTGTGTAAATGAGGTTTCCTGTGTGTATGATGAGGTTACCTGTGTAAATGAGGCTACCTGCGTGTATGATGAGGTTACCTGTGTAAATGAGGTTTCCTGTGTGTAAATGAGGTTTCCTGTGTGTATGATGAGGTTACCTGCGTAAATGAGGCTACATGCGTGTATGATGAGGTTACCTGTGTAAATGAGGTTTCCTGTGTGTAAACGAGGTTTCCTGTGTGTATGATGAGGTTACCTGCGTAAATGAGGCTACCTGCGTGTATGATGAGGTTACCTGTGTGTATGATGAGGTTACCTGCGTAAATGAGGCTACCTGCGTGTATGATGAGGTTACCTGTGTAAATGACGAGGTTACCTGTGTGTATGATGCTGAAGGAGTAGTGTAGTGAATATGATCAGTTCTCTCCACAGCAGCTTGTAGATGCTTCCCTTCCATTCCCTCCGCGAGTATGTTACCGTCATCGCTACCCATCACTGGCCAGGCTGGCTGGCTGGTTTGTTGACTAGCTGGCTGGCTGGTTGGTTGACTAGCTGGTTGGTTGACTGGCTGGCTGGCTGGTTGACTGGCTGGCTGGCTGGCTGGTTGACTGGCTGGCTGGCTGGCTGGCTGGTTGGTTGGCTGGCTGGCTGGCTGGCTGGTTGACTGGCTGGCTGGCTGGCTGGCTGGTTGGTTGGTTGGCTGGCTGGTTGACTGGCTGGCTGGCTGGCTGGTTGACTGGTTGGTTGGTTGGCTGGCTGGCTGGCTGGTTGACTGGCTGGCTGGCTGGTTGGTTGACTAGCTGGTTGGTTGACTGGCTGGCTGGCTGGCTGGTTGACTGGCTGGCTGGCTGGCTGGTTGGCTGGCTGGTTGACTGGCTGGCTGGTTGGTTGGTTGGTTGGCTGGCTGGCTGGCTGGTTGACTGGCTGGCTGGCTGGCTGGCTGGTTGACTGGCTGGCTGGCTGGTTGGTTGGTTGACTAGCTGGTTGACTGGCTTCAGCACAGACTGAGAAAGCTGCCCTCTGTGTATCAATGTGTTCCTCCACCTACTGTAACTTTGTCAGTTTCACAAGTCTACTCTCCAAAACACTGACGGCGGTCACACATCTACTCAAACACAAACTAATTCTTATAGGTATTATCTCATGGATCCACAATCTGAAGACATAGTGCTATTTAAGGTTAAAGTTCAGCAGAAGGGCAGAGAGAGAGAGAAAGTAGGATGTGGTAGTTAACAGAGAGTCATTTCATAGACACTCAGCATCACATACGGAGCTATCCACAGATAATCAATCACATGGGCCTGGACTAAAGCTTTCCAACTCAATCGAGATCATAATATTCACATCCATTTATCTACATTTTTGTAGATTGATTGTATATTATATCTACAGTATACTCACTGTGCATCACACACATTACAGAGAGATGAATAACTAAAAAAAAATCGAATATGTATTCAGTTCCCTTTAGTTATACCCTATTGAATACAAGTTATACAATGATTGATCAGATTGATTGCATATGATATACTCACTGTGCGTTAAGGGAAGGTGTGTTGCCAGTCTTGGTAGAGAATGTTGGAGTGACAGATGTGGGAGAGGAAAGGAGAGGGACTCGTAGACCTCCGAAAGGAGAATGAGGGACTCGTAGACCTCCGAAAGGAGAGGAAAAGAGAGCACTTGTAGACCTCTGGTCACTTGATGTGTTAATAAGCTGTTTCTGCAACAAAGCTTCATTGTAAGGCCTGGTCCCGAGTTAATCTCAAATCTGTGTACAACACAGCACACATTAAAACATTACATGTTTAAAGTAACAACCACATTTCTATTGAAAAAAAAATTATTCAGTGGTTGTCAGACCAGGCTGCAACATATCGCAACCAAGCAAAAACCCGTAACCCAATTATTTTGTAAGATCACATATTAAATGAATATCTCCCAACTCTCCCTCTTCATTTCTCATGTAAGAGAGTTAGCATGGCGACTAGTAACTCTAACCTTACTTGGGACCCGGAGAGTTGCGTTGGGCTTCGGCATAGCGGGCTAACGGACTCTGATATGGGTTTGAGCCTTGGCCGTACATACACACACACACAAACACTTATTTTGTTCTATCATTTGCCACATGTGTTCGACATAATGTGTGTCCTCCAATCTATTCTGAAAGGAAAAGGGTCTATTCTATCCTTGTAACCAGAGGATCTATCAGAATGGTGGGCTGAGTTCTTCAACAAGTATAGCTACATTTCTTTAACTAGGCAAGTCAGTTAAGAACAATTTGTTATTTACAGTGATGGCCTACCCCGGCCAAACCCAGACGACACTGGGCCAATTGTGCGCTGCCCTATGGGACTCCCAATCACGGCCGGTTGTGATACAGCCTGGATTCGAACCAGGGTGTCTGCAGTGACACCTCTAGCACTGAGATGCAATGCCTTAGACCACTGCGCCACTCGGGAGGCCCATGCTAACCACAGAGAACTTAAATTGTTGAAACTAATGAATTTATACACTTTATATACAGCAGTATGTGGACACCTCTTCAAATTAGTGGATTTGGCTATTTCAGCCACACCCGCTGCTGACAGATGTATAAAATCGAGCACACAGTGATGCAATCTCCATAGACAAACATTGGCAGTAGAATGGCTCATACTGAAGAGCTCAGTGACTTTCAACGTGGCACCGTCATACAATGCCACCTTTCTAACAAGTCAGTTCATCAAATTTCTGCCCTGCTAGAGTTTCCCCGGTCAACTGTAAGTGCTGTTATTGTGAAGTGGAAACGTTTAGGAGCAACAATGGCAAGTGGCAGGCCACACAAGCTCACAGAACGGGACCGCCGAGTGTTGAAGTGGGTAGCGTGTACAAATCGTCTGTCCTCGGTTGCAACACTCAGTACCTAGTTCCAAACTGTCTCTGGAAGCTGAAACTGTTCACCGGGAGCTTCATGAAATGGGTTTCCTTGGCCGAGCAGCAGCACACAAGCCTAAGAACACCATGCACAATGCCAAGTGTCGGCTGGAGTGGTGTAAAGCTCGACTGGACTGATCTAGGTTTGGCGAATGTCAGGAGAACGCTACCTGCCCCAATGCATAGTGCCAACTGTAAAGTTTGGTGGAGGAGGAATAATGGTCTAGGGCTGTTTTTCATGGTTTGGGCTAGGCCCCTTAGTTCCAGTGAAGGGAAATCTTAATACTACAGCATACAATTTCATTCTAGATGATTCTATGCTTCCAACTTTGTGGCAACAGTTTGGGGAAGGCTCTTTCCTGTTTCAGCATGACAATGCCCCTTATGCACAAAGTTGGGATCCATACAGAAATGGTTTGTCGAAATCGGTGTGGAAGAACTTGACTGGCCTGCACAGAGCCCTGACCTCAACCCCATCGAACGCCTTTGGGATGAATTGGAATGGCGACTGCGAGCCAGGCCTAATCGCCCAACATCATGGCCCGATTTCACTAATGCTCTTGTGGCTGAATGGAAGCAAGTCCCCCACAGCAATGTTCCAACATCTAGTGGAAAGCCTTTCTAGAAGAGTGGAGGTTGTTATAGCAGGAAAAGGGGGGGCAACTCCATAGTAACGCCCATGATTTAGGAATGAGATGTTCGACGAGCAGGTGTCCACATACTTTTGGTCATGTAGTGTAATTGTGATTTAAACCTCTCCATCGCCACCTGGTGGTAGTAATGCGCATTGCAGGTCAGCAGGAGGCGTGAGGTGTTTGTAATATTAACCGGTTCAATGAAGAGAACAATAACACGAACTGAACAGGAGGGTGAACTTCGGACTGTGCTGTTGTTTCTGTCCTCTGCAACTTTCGGTCGAATGACATAACATGTCACTAAGATTAAGAACATTTTCAGTATTTTGTTCACTATTTTGCCATTAATTGATTACCAAGTTTGGACAATACATGGTGAGTTGCTATACCTTCTGCATTCCATTGTCAAAAGTTTGCGTAGCGGTCCATACTCCGTCTAGCCAGTCAATCTATAAACTTGTCTGAATAAATAACCCATCCTAAACGAATAGGCTTACATAACATAAAAACGCAATTTGATAGGTATGCCCATTTTTTTTGCGTGATTATTTATATGAAAGAAAATAACACATTAAGTTTCATTTGGCCAGGAGAGGGGCGAGTTGAAGTCCCCGGCGGGAGTGGAGTGGACTGGTCGGTTGATTAAAATTAGGCCTAGGGCCTCATTGATTCAGCAGATTGAAAGTCCACCGAAGTATTTTCTATTCTATTCTGATATATTATATTCTAATCTAATGTATTATCATTTATTCTATCTATTAATGTTACATGCCTTTATGTTTTCCAGGTAGGCATCAGGTAAAACATGCGGAACCAAGGAAAGTGTATTTCAGACTACTCGAGTGAGGGGGTCCTACTACACAAGAGGTAAAGTAAAAGAAGATAGGAGAAGGTGGAAGAACTCTTCCCTCACAGAAGCCACAGCCTTCACAGTAACTGAAGTGACATTAAACTGCAGTTGGATTAGTGACTCTGCCTGGAAAACATGGATGCTTTTGAGGGTCTCCACAGTGTCCAGCTGTCCTCCTCTCCACCACTTGTCTCTGCCACCAACCCAGGGTACGAGGTTCTAGTATCAGCCAGATCTGGTGTCCAGGTATACTCCAACACCACGTTCTATGGTAAACCCAGTGTTCTGGAGCAGGCTCAGAAGAGAGGGAGAGCCAAATATCACTCCCACCGAGAGGAGACTAAAGAAGAGAGGTGTGAGGTTGGAAGGTAAGACAACATTATGGGTTTGATTTGTTATTGTCCTTCACAGCTGTAGGTTGGTTCCAAGCCTGTAGCTTTTAGGATCGTCTTCGTATAACCATAACGAATCTCCATTTTATTTTCTACCACATTAATGTCATATGCCAGATATACTGTGAACGCCAATATTCTGTTTGACAATAATGTGTTCTAACAACACCACCCTGGGGAAATATTTGGTCGTGTTTCTTTTTAAACTGGAAACGGGTTGGGATGGGAGGATGCGTGTCATCATGTGATTAACGGCAGATCGACAACACATTTCGTCCTTTTAATAACTATCGGAATGAGCAGGAATGAATATAGACTTATCTTACGAAGCATCGCCAACAAAGACGTATATAGCGACTCAAAACTTGGGAGTAACAAAATAACATTCGACTAACTTTATCTCGTTTGATATCTCGATGAAACATTGTAGCCCATAGCGTTTCGTCAACATTATTTAATAGTAACATTGTTTTGATTGCATCCTTGTAAATGGAATGATATCGTCAGCAAGATATGAACGGTTACTGGAACAATTGATGGAATTCATGGAAACATAAACTGATGCCATCGAGGTCACGGCGACGGTACGAGGTGAATCTTCTAGCCGGGTGGTGAGAGGGTAAGGGCGGAGAGCTAGAATGGGAAATCCGGTGAATGTGTGCTGTTCCGATTGGACATAATGGTATTAGGACAAGTTCAGCCTCGCGTGTTGTTGCGATTCTTAACGACGGATTGATGTTTATAATGTTATTGTTTTCAATTATATATATTTTTGAGGATAATCATTGATAATGATCTGATGATGATGATGATGATGTATACTTCTAGACAAACGTGATCAGTACAAATATGCAGACGTTGGATTCATGTTATGAAACACATTATGATCAGGATATACAACGGCTGTCAGCCAATTCAGGGCTCGAACCACCCATTTTATAATAGAGATATATCGTATGTCCTGATTCCTAGTCACCTTACCCCCTATATATATCTACCTCTATTCATCCAGTATCCTTGGAGATATGCTACTGGAACTGACCCTGCTTACTTAAGTGTGTCTTTCTTATTTGTATATCTTGTGTGTTTTTGTTATACCTTGTTTTTCTTCTTCTTCTAGTATTACATTGTTATTGATTACTGTATTGTAGGGGTTAGAGTTTACAAGAACGGCATTTCACTGTTACTTGTGCACGTGACATTAACTTGAAACTTGAGATAAACACAGTGTACAAAACATTAACACCCTCCTAATACTTTAGTGAAATATAATATCTGTTTTGGGCTTCTTGCGGTCAGTTTGCAGTCTACAAAGTATTTGTAATTAGGTTCCGGCACCCTGACCATCGCTCCAAAAAAATAAATAAAACTAATCGTCCAGGGGCTGAATCTACTTGTTGATCATGGTTACACAGACTATCTGAATTGATCTTGCACTGATTCTATTCGCAACAACACCTCTATATAAACGCACACTACACTGATACCCTCGCCCCCCATCACACACGCATATCGAGACAACACACACACTTTCACATTCGTCATTTGCTGCTGCTACTCGGTTTTTTGTTTATTTTCTCTTATTATTATCTATCCTGATGTCTAGTCACTTTACCCTGCCTTCATGTACATGTCTACAGTGCATTCGGAAAGTATTCAGACCCCTTGACTTTTTCCACATTTTGTTAACGTTACAGCCTTATTCTACACGCAATACCCAATAATGACAAAGCAAAAACCCGGAAATATCACATTTACATAAGTATTCAGACCGTTTACTCAATACTTTGTTGAAGCACCTTTGACAGAGATTATAGCCTCAGGTCTTCTTGGCTATGACGCTACAAGCTTGGCACCTGTATTTGGGGAGTTATTCCCATTCTTCTCTGCAGATCCTCTCAAGCTCTGTCAGGTTGGATTTTGAGCATCACTGCACAGCTATTTTCAGGTCTCTCCAGAGATGTTCGATCAGGTTCAAGTCCGTGCTCTGGCTGGGCCAGTCAAGGACATTCAGAGACTTGACCCGAAGCCAGTCCTGTGTTGTCTTGGCTGTGTGCTTAGGGTCTTTGTCCTGTTGAACCTTCTCCCCAGTCTGAGGTCCTGAGCACTCTGGAGCAGGTTTTCATCAAGGATCTCTCTGTACTTTGCGCTGTTCATCTTTCCCTCGATCCTGACTAGTCTCCCAGTCCCTGTCACTGAAAAACGTCCCACAGCATGATGCTGCCAGCACCACGCTTCACCATAAGGGTAGGGCCAGGTTTCCTCCAGACGTGACGCTTGGCATTCAGGCCGAAGAGTTCAATCTTGGTTTCATCAGACCAGAGAATCTTGTTTCTCATGGTCACAGAGTCCTTTAGGTGCCTTTTGGCAAACTCCAAGCAGGCTGTCATGTGCCTTTTACTGAGGAGTGGCTTCCGTCTGGCCACTACCATAAAGGCCTGATTGGTTGAGTTCTGCAGAGATGGTTGTCCTTCTGGAAGGTTCCTCCCACCTCCACAGAGGAACTCTGGAATTCTTCCATTTGAAAATAATGGAGGTCACTGTGTTCTTGGGGAGCTTCAATGCTGCAGACATTTTTACTGGAACCCTTCCCCTGATCTGTGCCTCGACACAATCCTGTGTCGGACCTCTACAGATAATTCCTTCAACTTCATGGCTTGGTGTTTGTTCTGACATGCACTGTCAACTGTGGGACCTTTTATATAGACAGGTGTGTGCCTTTCCAAATCATGTCCAACCAATTGAATTTACCACAGGTGGACTCCAATCTCAAGGATGATCAATGGAAACAGGATGCACCTGAGCTAAATTTTGAGTCTTGCAGAAAAGAGTCTGAATACTTAAGTAAATAAGGTATTTCTGTTTAATATTTTTAATAAATTAGCAAAAAATTAAAAACAGCCATTTTCGATTTCTTTATGGGGTATTGTGTGTAGAATGAGGATTTGTTTTTATTCAATACATTTCAGAATAAGTCTTTAATGTAACAAAATGTCAAAAAAGGGAAGGGGTCTGAATACTTTCCGAATGCACTATCTCAAATAACTCGTACCTCTGCACATTGATCTGGTACTGGTACTCCTTGTTAATAGCTCCACATTGATCTGGTACTCCCTGTATATAGCTCCACATTGATCTGGTACTGGTACTCCCTGTATATAGCTCCACATTGATCTGGTACTGGTACTCCCTGTTTATAGCTCCACATTGATCTGGTACTGGTCCTCCCTGTATATAGCTCCACATTGATCTGGTACTGGTACTCCCTGTATATAGCTCCACATTGATCTGGTACTGGTTCTCCCTGTATATAGCTCCACATTGATCTGGTACTGGTTCTCCCTGTATATAGCTCCACATTGATCTGGTACTTCCTGTATATAGCTCCACATTGATCTGGTACTTCCTGTATATAGCTCCACATTGATCTGTTACTTCCTGTATATAGCTCCACATTGATCTGGTACTGGTACTTCCTGTATATAGCTCCACATTGATCTGGTACTGGTACTCCCTGTATATAGCTCCACATTGATCTGGTACTGGTACTCCCTGTATATAGCTCCACATTGATCTGGTACTGGTTCTCCCTGTATATAGCTCCACATTGATCTGGTACTGGTTCTCCCTGTATATAGCTCCACATTGATCTGGTACTGGTTCTCCCTGTATATAGCTCCACATTGATCTGGTACTTCCTGTTTATAGCTCCACATTGATCTGGTACTGGTACTCCCTGTTTATAGCTCCACATTGATCTGGTACTGGTACTCCCTGTATATAGCTCCACATTGATCTGGTACTGGTACTCCCTGTATATAGCTCCACATTGATCTGGTACTGGTACTCCCTGTATATAGCTCCACATTGATCTGGTACTGGTTCTCCCTGTATATAGCTCCACATTGATCTGGTACTGGTTCTCCCTGTATATAGCTCCACATTGATCTGGTACTGGTTCTCCCTGTATATAGCTCCACATTGATCTGGTACTGGTTCTCCCTGTATATAGCTCCACATTGATCTGGTACTCCCTGTATATAGCTCCACATTGATCTGGTACTCCCTGTATATAGCTCCACATTGATCTGGTACTCCCTGTATATAGCTCCACATTGATCTGGTACTCCCTGTATATAGCTCCACATTGATCTGGTACTGGTACTCCCTGTATATAGCTCCACATTTATCTGGTACTGGTACTCCCTGTATATAGCTCCACATTGATCTGGTACTCCCTGTATATAGCTCCACATTGATCTGGTACTCCCTGTATATAGCTCCACATTGATCTGATACTGGTACTCCCTGTATATAGCTCCACATTGTACTGGTACTACCTGTATATAGCTGCACATTGATCTGGTACTCCCTGTATATAGCTCCACATTGATCTGGTACTCCCTGTATATAGCTCCACATTGATCTGGTACTCCCTGTATATAGCTCCACATTGATCTGGTACTCCCTGTATATAGCTCCACATTGATCTGGTACTCCCTGTATATAGCTCCACATTGATCTGGTACTCCCTGTATATAGCTCCACATTGATCTGGTACTCCCTGTATATAGCTCCACATTGATCTGGTACTGGTACTCCCTGTATATAGCTCCACATTGATCTGGGTCTGGTACTCCCTGTATATAGCTCCACATTGATCTGGTACTTCCTGTATATAGCTCCACATTGATCTGGTACTGGTTCTCCCTGTATATAGCTCCACATTGATCTGGTACTCCCTGTATATAGCTCCACATTGATCTGGGTCTGGTACTCCCTGTATATAGCTCCACATTGATCTGGTACTTCCCTGTATATAGCTCCACATTGATCTGGTACTGGTTCTCCCTGTATATAGCTCCACATTGATCTGGTTCTCCCTGTATATAGCTCCACATTGATCTGGTACTCCCTGTATATAGCTCCACATTGATCTGGGTCTGGTACTCCCTGTATATAGCTCCACATTGATCTGGTACTTCCTGTATATAGCTCCACATTGATCTGGTACTGGTACTCCCTGTATATAGCTCCACATTGATCTGGTTCTGGTACTCCCTGTATATAGCTCCACATTGATCTGGTACTACCTGTATATAGCTGCACATTGATCTGGTACTCCCTGTATATAGCTCCACATTGATCTGGTACTGGTTCTCCCTGTATATAGCTCCACATTGATCTAGTACTGGTACTTCCTGTATATAGCTCCACATTGACCTGGTACTCCCTGTATATAGCTCCACATTGATCTGGTACTCCCTGTATATAGCTCCACATTGATCTGGTACTCCCTGTATATAGCTCCACATTGATCTGGTACTCCCTGTATATAGCTCCACATTGATCTGGTACTCCCTGTATATAGCTCCACATTGATCTGGTACTGGTTCTCCCTGTATATAGCTCCACATTGATCTAGTACTGGTACTTCCTGTATATAGCTCCACATTGACCTGGTACTCCCTGTATATAGCTCCACATTGATCTGGTACTGGTTCTCCCTGTATATAGCTCCACATTGATCTGGTACTGGTTCTCCCTGTATATAGCTCCACATTGACCTGGTACTCCCTGTATATAGCTCCACATTGATCTGGTACTGGTTCTCCCTGTATATAGCTCCTCATTGATCTGGTACTGGTTCTCCCTGTATATAGCTCCACATTGACCTGGTACTCCCTGTATATAGCTCCACATTGATCTGGTACTGGTTCTCCCTGTATATAGCTCCACATTGATCTAGTACTGGTTCTCCCTGTATATAGCTCCACATTGACCTGGTACTCCCTGTATATAGCTCCACATTGATCTGGTACTGGTTCTCCCTGTATATAGCTCCACATTGATCTGGTACTGGTTCTCCCTGTATATAGCTCCACATTGATCTGGTTCTCCCTGTATATAGCTCCACATTGATCTGGTACTCCCTGTATATAGCTCCACATTGACCTGGTACTCCCTGTATATAGCTCCACATTGATCTGGTACTGGTACTCCCTGTATATAGCTCCACATTGATCTGGTACTGGTTCTCCCTGTATATAGCTCCACATTGATCTGGTACTGGTTCTCCCTGTATATAGCTCCACATTGATCTGGTACTCCCTGTATATAGCTCCACATTGATCTGGTACTGGTAGTCCCTGTATATAGCTCCACATTGATCTGGTACTGGTACTCCCTGTATATAGCTCCACATTGATCTGGTACTGGTAGTCCCTGTATATAGCTCCACATTGATCTGGTACTGGTACTCCCTGTATATAGCTCCACATTGATCTGGTACTGGTACTCCCTGTATATAGCTTCATTCAGTCTACACCCGTTGTATTCAATGTCACAAACAAAATTTGATTTGACAACCAATTCCTTATTATATTCCTTTTTAAAAATGTATTTAACTAAGTCATTTAAGAATAAATTATTTTTCACAATGACGGCCTACCCCGGCCAAACCCTAACCCGGACCACGCTGGGTCAATTGTGCGCCGCCCTATGCGACACCCAATCACGGCTGGTTGTGATACAGCCTGGAATTGAACCAGGGTCTGTAGTGACACCTCTAGCACTGAGTTGCAGTGCCTTAGACCGCTGTGCCACTCGAGAGCCCCCCCTAGTAACTACCTAACTATCTCAATATCTCAAACAAGCAGCTGAAGGGGCTAGTTAGCTTACATGTTCATGTAGCCATTGCACTTAACAGACAAGTTTTTAAATCTCGTCTTTTGATGTTTTCTAAAGGTTGGTAGACCTGGAGCCAGGTCCAATCCCCAGGGTGGAGGGTAGAGGGCAGGGTGACCCCAGGCCCACCAGGCCCCAGGAGCAGGGTACCCAGGCCAGGGGCAGAGAGGGCAGCAGGCTGGAGCGTGCTGCCCCGCTGGAGGGTGCCCGGGGCGGGGAGCATGAAGACAATGTGTCCCGCCTCCGGAGCTCTTCCCTGGAGATCAGAGAGAAGGGATCAGAGATCCTCAGAGAGCAGCTAGATGCTGCACAGAAGGTGGCTGAGGCCCATCTTGTTATACAGTACACCTCTTCTATTCTGACCCAGTTCTACCCTACACCTCTTCTATTCTGCTGCAGTTCTTCTATTCTGACCCAGTGCTACCCTTCACCTCTTCTATTCTGACCCAGTTCTAGCCTTCACCTCTTCTATTCTGACCCAGTTCTAGCCTTCACCTCTTCTATCCTGACCCAGTTCTAGCCTTCACCTCTTCTATTCTGACCCAGTTCTAGCCTTCACCTGTTCTATCCTGACCCAGTTCTAGCCTTCACCTCTTCTATTCTGACCCAGTTCTAGCCTTCACCTCTTCTATTCTGACCCAGTTCTAGCCTTCACCTCTTCTATTCTGACCCAGTTCTAGCCTTCACCTCTTCTATTCTGACCCAGTTCTAGCCTTCACCTCTTCTATTCTGACCCAGTTCTAGCCTTCACCTCTTCTATTCTGACCCAGTTCTAGCCTTCACCTGTTCTATCCTGACCCAGTTCTAGCCTTCACCTGTTCTATCCTGACCCAGTTCTAGCCTTCACCTCTTCTATTCTGACCCAGTTCTAGCCTTCACCTCTTCTATTCTGACCCAGTTCTAGCCTTCACCTCTTCTATTCTGACCCAGTTCTAGCCTTCACCTCTTCTATTCTGACCCAGTTCTAGCCTTCACCTCTTCTATTCTGACCCAGTTCTAGCCTTCACCTCTTCTATTCTGACCCAGTTCTAGCCTTCACCTCTTCTATTCTGACCCAGTTCTAGCCTTCACCTGTTCTATCCTGACCCCAGTTCTAGCCTTCACCTCTTCTATTCTGACCCAGTTCTAGCCTTCACCTCTTCTATTCTGACCCAGTTCTAGCCTTCACCTGTTCTATCCTGACCCAGTTCTAGCCTTCACCTGTTCTATCCCCTCCCAGGAGCTGAAGCTGAAGGATAAGGAGTGTGAGCGTCTGTCACAGATCCGGGATCAACTAGAGCAGGAGCTGGAGGAGCTAACTGCCAGTCTGTTTGAGGTAGGAAGGACTGACTACTAGGCCTGCTACAACCTACAGCTAGCCGAACTGGTGAAGGACTGACTACTAGGCCTGCTACAACCTACAGCTAGCTGAACTGGTGAAGGACTGACTACTAGGCCTGCTACAACCTACAGCTAGCCGAACTGGTGAAGGACTGACTACTAGGCCTGCTAAAACCTACAGCTAGCTGAACTGGTGAAGGACTGACTACGAGGCCTGCTACAACCTACAGCTAGCTGAACTGGTGAAGGACTGACTACGAGGCCTGCTACAACCTACAGCTAGCTGAACTGGTGAAGGACTGACTACTAGGCCTGCTACAACCTACAGCTAGCTGAACTGGTGAAGGACTGACTACGAGGCCTGCTACAACCTACAGCTAGCTGAACTGGTGAAGGACTGACTACTAGGCCTGCTACAACCTACAGCTAGCTGAACTGGTGAAGGACTGACTACTAGGCCTGCTACAACCTACAGCTAGCTGAACTGGTGAAGGACTGACTACGAGGCCTGCTACAACCTACAGCTAGCTGAACTGGTGAAGGACTGACTACGAGGCCTGCTACAACCTACAGCTAGCTGAACTGGTGAAGGACTGACTACGAGGCCTGCTACAACCTACAGCTAGCTGAACTGGTGAAGGACTGACTACTAGGCCTGCTACAACCTACAGCTAGCTGAACTGGTGAAGGACTGACTACGAGGCCTGCTACAACCTACAGCTAGCTGAACTGGTGAAGGACTGACTACTAGGCCTGCTACAACCTACAGCTAGCTGAACTGGTGAAGGACTGACTACTAGGCCTGCTACAACCTACAGCTAGCTGAACTGGTGAAGGACTGACTACGAGGCCTGCTACAACCTACAGCTAGCTGAACTGGCGATGGTACAAGTACATCTGGACTTAGAAAGTTGTGGATCCTGCATGTTAACTATGTCCTTTTTTTGCTGTTACCCTAGGAAGCTCACAGGATGGTGCGCGAAGCCAACGTGAAACAAGCAGCAGCAGAGAAACAGCTGAAGGAGGCTCAGGGCAAGGTCCGTTTATGTCTCCTATTTAAACTAAAAACTTTATCCTTCAGGGTTAGAGAGGTGTGTGTGTGTGTGTGTGTGTGTGTGTGTGTGTGTGTGTGTGTGTGTGTGTGTGTGTGTGTGTGGGGGGGGGGGGGGGGGCGGGATGGGTACAATCTATAACTTCTGTCTATAACCACTTGTGTTCTTGTATCTCCCCAGAGTGATGTTCTGCAGGCGGAGGTGTCAGCCCTGAAGACCATGGTCCTGACCTCCACCCCGTCTTCCCCTAACCGCCAGGCCCACCCTCAGCTCCTTTCCCCGGGCACTAGGTCCAGGGGTGCCAGCCCCCAACATGGAGGGGGACACACACGCAACAAGAGTGCCAGTGGTGCCCTCCCATTGGCCCCTGGTGGGCACTCAGACCTGCCCTCTGACCTGCAACCAGTCAGAGAGGACAAAGAGGTAGGACCAGCTGCCTTCAGACTACAGACCGGCCATGTCTGAATACCCATAATGCTGTTCTAAGTAGTAGGCTTTTCATTTTTTTGCAAAAAATACAACATTTTATAGCATGTGCATTTTTGTTGTTGTTGTCTGCTTTAAATGCCAGGATGTCATACTCATTTTGGCTTTTCAACTAGTAGAATTCACTGGACACTATTGATGAAAATAATGGACTTCAGAACTAACTCTACTACTGCTTCCTACTATAACTCTACTACTGCTTCCTACTATAACTCTGCTTCCTACTATAACTCTACTACTGCTTCCTACTTTAACTCTACTACTGCTTCCTACTATAACTCTGCTTCCTACTATAACTCTACTACTGCTTCCTACTTTAACTCTACTACTGCTTCCTACTTTAACTCTACTACTGCTTCCTACTTTAACTCTACTACTGCTTCCGACTATAACTGCTTCCTACTTTAACTCTACTACTGCTTCCTACTATAACTCTACTACTGCTTCCGACTATAACTCTGCTTCCTACTATAACTCTACTACTGCTTCCTACTTATAACTCTACTACTGCTTCCTACTACTCAACTCTGCTTCCTACTATAACTCTGCTTCCTACTATAACTCTACTACTGCTTCCTACTTATAACTCTACTACTGCTTCCTACTATAACTCTACTACTGCTTCCTACTATAACTCTACTACTGCTTCCTACTATAACTCTACTACTGCTTCCTACTATAACTCTGCTTCCTACTATAACTCTACTACTGCTTCCTACTATAACTCTACTACTGCTTCCTACTATAACTCTACTACTGCTTCCTACTATAACTCTGCTTCCTACTATAACTCTGCTTCCTACTATAATTCTACTACTGCTTCCTACTATAACTCTACTACTGCGTCCTACTATAAATCTACTACTGCTTCCTACTATAACTCTACTACTGCTTCCGACTATAACTCTGCTTCCTACCATACCTCTACTACTGCTTCCTACTATAACTCTACTACTGCTTCCTACTATAACTCTACTACTGCTTCCTACTATAACTCTGCTTCCGACTATAACTCTGCTTCCTACCATAACTCTACTACTGCTTCCTACTATAACTCTACTACTGCTTCCTACTATAACTCTGCTTCCTGACTATAACTCTGCTTCTTACCATAACTCTACTACTGCTTCCTACTATAACTCTGCTTCCGACTATAACTCTGCTTCCTACCATAACTCTACTACTGCTTCCTACTATAACTCTACTACTGCTTCCTACTATAACTCTGCTTCCGACTATAACTCTGCTTCCTACTATAACTCTACTACTGCTTCCGACTATAACTGCTTCCTACTTTAACTCTACTACTGCTTCCGACTATAACTGCTTCCTACTTTAACTCTACTACTGCTTCCTACTATAACTCTACTACTGCTTCCGACTATAACTCTACTACTGCGTCCTACTATAACTCTACTACTGCTTCCTGCTATAACTCTACTACTGCTTCCTACTATAACTCTGCTTCCTACTATAACTCTACTACTGCTTCCTATTATAACTCTACTACTGCTTCCTACTATAACTCTGCTTCCTACTATAACTCTGCTTCCTACTATAACTCTGCTTCCTACTATAATTCTACTACTGCTTCCTACTATAACTCTACTACTGCGTCCTACTATAAATCTACTACTGCTTCCTACTATAACTCTACTACTGCTTCCGACTATAACTCTGCTTCCTACCATACCTCTACTACTGCTTCCTACTATAACTATACTACTGCTTCCTACTATAACTCTACTACTGCTTCCTACTATAACTCTGCTTCCTGACTATAACTCTGCTTCCTACCATAACTCTACTACTGCTTCCTACTATAACTCTACTACTGCTTCCTACTATAACTCTGCTTCCGACTATAACTCTGCTTCTTACCATAACTCTACTACTGCTTCCTACTATAACTCTGCTTCCGACTATAACTCTGCTTCCGACTATAACTCTG
Source organism: Salmo salar (assembly GCF_965601325.2). Taxonomy (NCBI): domain Eukaryota; kingdom Metazoa; phylum Chordata; class Actinopteri; order Salmoniformes; family Salmonidae; genus Salmo; species Salmo salar. The sequence goes on along the minus strand of NC_138313.1, from coordinate 47,084,311 downwards.
CTTCCTACCATAACTCTACTACTGCTTCCTACTATAACTCTGCTTCCGACTATAACTCTGCTTCCTACCATAACTCTACTACTGCTTCCTACTATAACTCTACTAATGCTTCCTACTATAACTCTGCTTCCGACTATAACTCTGCTTCCTACCATAACTCTACTACTGCTTCCTACTATAACTCTGCTTCCGACTATAACTCTGCTTCCTACTATAACTCTACTACTGCTTCCTACTATAACTCTACTACTGCTTCCTACTATAACTCTGCTTCCGACTATAACTCTGCTTCCTACTATAACTCTACTACTGCTTCCTACTATAACTCTGCTTCCTACTATAATTCTGCTAATGCTTCCCACTATAACTCTACTACTGCTTCCTACTATAACTCTACTACTGCTTCCTCCTATAACTCTGCTTCGTACTATAACTCTTCTACTGCTTCCCACTATAACTCTGCTACTGCTTCCAACTATAACTCTGCTTCCTACTATAACTCTGCTTCCTACTATAACTCTGCTTCCTACTATAACTCTACTGATGCTTCCCACTATAACTCATACTGCCTACTATAACTCTACTCCTGCTTCCTACTATAACTCTGCTTCCTACTATAACCCTGCTTCCTACTATAACTCTGCTTCCTACTATAACTGTACTACTGCTTCCTACTATAACTCTGCTTCCTACCATAACTCTACTACTGCTTCCTACTATAACTCTACTACTGCTTCCTACTATAACTCTGCATCCGACTATAACTCTGCTTCCTACCATAACTCTACTACTGCTTCCTACTATAACTCTACTACTGCTTCCTACTATAACTCTGCTTCCGACTATAACTCTGCTTCCTACTATAACTCTGCTTCCTACTATAACTGTACTACTGCTTCCTACTATAACTCTGCTTCCTACCATAACTCTACTACTGCTTCCTACTATAACTCTACTACTGCTTCCTACTATAACTCTGCTTCCTATTATAACTCTACTACTGCTTCCTACTATAACTCTGCTTCCTACTATAACTCTGCTTCCTACTATAACTCTACTACTGCTTCCTACTCATAAATCTACTACTGCTTCCTATTATAACTCTACTACTGCTTCCTACTTATAACTCTACTACTGCTTCCTACTTTAACTCTACTACTGCATCCTACTTTAACTCTACTACTGCTTCCTATCATAACTACTACTGCTTCCTACTATAACTCTGCTTCCTACTATAACTCTGCTACTGCTTCCTACTATAACTATACTACTGCTTCCTACTATAACTATACTACTGCTTCCTACTATAACTCTGCTTCCTACTATAACTCTGCTTCCTACTATAACTCTGCTTCCTACTATAACTCTGCTTCCTACTATAACTCTACTAATGCTTCCCACTATAACTCTGCTTCCTACTATAACTCTACTCCTGCTTCCTACTATAACTCTACTACTGCTTCGTACTATAACTCTGCTTCCTACTATAACTCTACTACTGCTTCCTACTATAACTCTGCTTCCTACTATAACTCTGCTTCCTACTATAACTCTGCTTCCTACTATAACTGTACTACTGCTTCCTACTATAACTCTGCTTCCTACTATAACTCTACTACTGATTCCCACTATAACTCTACTACTGCTTCCTACTATAACTGTGCTTCCTACTATAACTCTACTACTGCTTCCTACTATAACTCTGCTTCCTACTATAACTCTGCTTCCAACTATAACTCTGCTTCCTACTATAACTCTGCTTCCTACTATAACTCTACTACTGCTTCCTACTATAACTCTACTACTGCTTCCTACTATAACTCTGCTTCCTACTATAACTCTGCTTCCTACTATAACTCTGCTTCCTACTATAACTCTACTACTGCTTCCTACTATAACTCTACTACTGCTTCCTACTATAACTCTGCTTCCTACTGTAACTCTACTACTGCTTCCTACTATAACTCTGCTTCCTACTATAATTCTGCTAATGCTTCCCACTATAACTCTACTACTGCTTCCTACTATAACTCTACTACTGCTTCCTCCTATAACTCTGCTTCGTACTATAACTCTTCTACTGCTTCCTGCTATAACTCTACTACTGCTTCCCACTATAACTCTGCTACTGCTTCCCACTATAACTCTGCTACTGCTTCCCACTATAACTCTGCTACTGCTTCCAACTATAACTCTGCTTCCTACTATAACTCTGCTTCCTACTATAACTCTGCTTCCTACTATAACTCTGCTTCCTACTATAACTCTGCTTCCTACTATAACTCTGCTTCCTACTATAACTCTACTAATGCTTCCCACTATAACTCTGCTTCCTACTATAACTCTACTCCTGCTTCCTACTATAACTCTACTACTGCTTCCTACTATAACTCTGCTTCCTACTATAACTCTGCTTCCTACTATAACTCTACTACTGCTTCCTACTATAACTCTGCTTCCTACTATAACTCTGCTTCCTACTATAACTCTGCTTCCTACTATAACTGTACTACTGCTTCCTACTATAACTCTGCTTCCTACTATAACTCTACTACTGATTCCCACTATAACTATACTACTGCTTCCCACTATAACTCTGCTACTGCTTCCAACTATAACTCTGCTTCCTACTATAACTCTGCTACTGCTTCCAACTATAACTCTGCTTCCTACTATAACTCTGCTTCCTACTATAACTCTGCTTCCTACTATAACTCTGCTTCCTACTATAACTCTACTAATGCTTCCCACTATAACTCTGCTTCCTACTATAACTCTACTCCTGCTTCCTACTATAACTCTACTCCTGCTTCCTACTATAACTCTACTATTGCTTCCTACTATAACTCTGCTTCCCACTATAACTCTACTACTGCTTCCTACTATAACTGTGCTTCCTACTATAACTCTACTGCTGCTTGCAACTATAACTCTACTACTGCTTCCTACTATAACTCTACTACTGCTTCCTACTATAACTCTGCTTCCTGTTATAACTCTACTTCCGCTTCCTACTATAACTCTACTATTGATTCCTACTATAACTCTGCTTCCTACTATAACTCTGCTTCCAACTATAACTCTACTACTGCTTCCAACTATAACTCTGCTTCCTACTATAACTCTACTACTGCTTCCTACTATAACTCTACTACTGCTTCCTACTATAACTCTACTACTGCTTCCTACTATAACTCTACTACTGCTTCCTACTATAACTCTGCTTCCTACTATAACTCTAGTACTGCTTCCTGCTATAACTCTAGTACTGCTTCCTGCTATAACTCTACTACTGCTTCCTGCTATAACTCTACTACTGCTTCCTGCTATAACTCTACTACTGCTTCCTGCTATAACTCTACTACTGCTTCCAGCTATAACTCTGCTTCCTACTATAACTCTACTACTGCTTCCTGCTATAACTCTACTACTGCTTCCTGCTATAACTCTGCTTCCCACTATAACTCTACTGCTGCTTCCTACTGTAACTCTACTACTGATTCCCACTATAACTATACTACTGCTTCCTGCTATAACTCTGCTTCCCACTATAACTCTACTGCTGCTTCCTACTGTAACTCTACTACTGATTCCCACTATAACTATACTACTGCTTCCTACTATAACTCTACTACCGCTTCCTTCTATAACTCTGCTTCCTACTATAACTCTACTACTGCTTGCAACTATAACTCTACTACTGCTTCCTACTGTAACTCTGCTTCCTGCTATAACTCTACTTCTGCTTCCTGCTATAACTCTGCTTCCTACTATAACTCTATTAATGCTTCCTACTATAACTCTACTACTGCTTCCAACTATAACTCTACTACTGCTTCCTGCTATAGCTATAACTCTGCTTCCTTCTATAACTCTGCTTCCCACTGGAACTCTACTACTGCTTCCCACTATAACTCTGCTTCCCACTATAACTCTACTACTGATTCCTACTATAACTCTACACTGAAATTCTACTATAACTCTGCTTCCTACTATAACTCTTATCAATGTATTTCTCTCCTTCCCTTTTTTTCTTCATTTCTCTAGCTCTCTTCCCTTTCTATTTTCATCTTCCTCTTCCTTACATCATGTGATCTTCTTGTCTCTCTTCCTGTTTTCTCTTGGTCGTCATCATCTTTCCCTGCCCTCTTCTCTTTTCTCTTTCAATCTCTCCTTCCATATCTCTTTCTCTCCCTCCATCGCTTTCTCTCCCTCCCTCCATCGCTTTCTCTCCCTCCCTCCATTTCTCATTCTCTCCCTATTCTCTCCCTTCCTCCATCTCCTTCTCTCGCTCCCTTCTTCTCTCCCTCCCTCTCTCCTTCTCTCTTTCTCTCTCTCCCTTCCTCACTCCATCTCTTTTTCTCTCCTCCCTCCATCTCTCCTCCCTCCATCTCTCCTCCCTCCATCTCTCCCTCCCTCCCTCCCTCTCTCTCCCTACATTTGTCCTTCTCTCCCTCTCTCCATCTCTCCTTTCTCAGCCTACTGTTCCTACGCTCCTCTTGCTGATTCTATGTCTGGTTCCGGGTCACTCTCTCTCTGTGACCTATGAACCCTACTGGGCAGAGCATGGGGAGGGGCCTACGGTCTCTCAGCCGCCAGGTAACCACACACCTCTGGTTCCTCAAGGTTTCCTTCTTCTTGTTCCTTTGCCACTGTGATTCTGCTTGGTCTTTGGGTCTAGGATGGGGTGACTGTAAAACCCTTTGGGACAACTGAAATTAAAAAGGACTTTATAACAGCGCCTATACACTGAGTGTACAAAACATTATTTTACCCTCTGAGCAGCCTCAATTAGTCAGGGCATGGACTCTACAAGGTGTCGAAAGCGTTCCACAGGGATGCTGGCCCATATTGATGCCAATGCTTCTTACCACAGTTGTGTCAAGTTGGCTGGATGTCCTTTGGGTGGTGAACCATTCTTGATACACACGGGAAACTGTGAAGTGTGAAAAACCTAGCAGCGTTGAAGTTCTTGACACAAACCGGTGCACCTGCATCTTTTGTTTTGCCCATTCACCCTCTGAATGGCACACGTACACAATTCATGTCTTAATTGTCTCAAGGCTTAAAAATCCTTCTTTAACCTGTCTCCTCGGCTTCTTCTACACTGATTTGAAGTGGATATAGCAAGTGACATCAATCAAGGGATCATAGCTTTCACCTGAATACTCTATATCATGGGAAGCTTTGTATATGGAGGCATTTCTGTAGTCATTATTCCTGCTTAAAAGTATGATCAGGATGTAAGTTATGGTTCATGGGTCAGTTTTATTTTATTTATTTATTTGGCCAACTTTATTTTCTTACCAGGGGGAAACTCATTTGTTCATGAGCTTAAAAAAAAACAAAGTACAGTAATATTACACACCCAAAAAACCCACAGAATAATACACAATAAAATGTACATGTGAGTGAATGTCTCTTTGTCCTCTACGGAGTAATGTTATCTGGATCATCGATGGACGGTTGCGGGAACGACGGATGGAGAGGAAATTCAATTTCACTCGCACATCCTGGGATTCCACCTTGCCTCCGAGTCATCCCGGAAGTCCCCGATGGTCCTGTAGCAGAGAGCACCCGAGATTTCCCGACCTTCCACGAGAATCACCGAGGACGGCCGAGGCACTGTTTCCTGAGCCCATGCAACTGGGCATGGGCCGGTTCGTCTTTGTTCGGTTCGTCTTTGTCTACATTGATGACATCCTGGTCTTCTCCCGCTCCCCCCCCAAGAACATGTGCTCCATGTCCGGCAGGTTCTCCAGTGCCTTCTGAAGAACCAATTGTTCATTAAGGCGGAAAAGTGCGAGTTCCATCGCTCCACCATTCCCTTTCTGGACTACATCATCTCTGCTAGGAGCGTCAAGATGGATCCCGTGAAGGTGAAAGCGATGGTGGATTGGCCTCAGCCTACGTACAGGGTGCAGCTGCAACGCTTCCTGGGGTTCGCCAACTTTTATCGCCGTTTTATCCAGGGTTACAGCACCCTGGCCTCTCCCCTGTCTTCCCTCACCTCTACCAAGGTTCCGTTCACGTGGTCCACGGCCGCGGACCGGGCATTCCCGGGACCTTAAACACTGCTTCACCACGGTATCCGATCCTGGTTCATCCGGACCCTTCCTGTTAGTTTGTGGTGGAGGCCGATGCTTCGGATGTGGGAGTGGGGGCTGTTCTGTCTCAACGTTCTGCCCTGAACCTTGAAGCTGCATCCCTGTGCCGCCTTCTCCCACCATCTCACCCCCAAGGAGAGGAATTGCAATGTGGGGAATTGGGAGCTTCTCGCGGTGAAGATGGCATTGGATGAATGGAGGCACTGGCTCGAAGTGGCGGAACATCCGTTCATTGTGTGGACCGACCACAAAAATCTGGGCCCTGTTGTTTACCCGGTTCAACATTTCCCTCTCCTACCGGCTGGGGTTCAAGAATGCCCTGTCTCGCCGCTATAACCCCACAGCTACCTCGCCGGAGCCCGAGACCATCCGTCCCACCTCGTGCCTGGCAACGGCACTCAGCTGGAGTGTTGGGAAACAGGTCTGGGAGGTGCAGTGGTCCCAGCCGAACCTTGGGGGGGTCCAGATAACCGGATGTTCGTGCCTGACGCTGTCCGCTCCGCGGTCCTGGAGTGGGCCCATTCCTCCAGGTTTGCCTGCCACCCGGGCCCCCGGTGGTGGCCTACCATGGTTCCGGACATCGCCGCCTTTGTCACCACCTGCAAGGTCTGTGCACAGAACAAGACCCCTCGACAAGCTCCGGCTGGCCTCCCCAACCTCTGCCCATCCCTCATCTCCCCTGGTCTCACATCTCCTTGGACACTTTGTCACGGGTTTCCGCCCGTCTGATGGCAACACCGCCATCCTGACCATGGTGGATCGCTTTTCCAAGGCCGCCCACTTCATTCCTCTCCCCAAGTTACCCCCTGCCAAGGTGGCGGCCCAGCTCATGGTGCAGCACGTCTTCCGGATCCATGGACTGCCCGTGGGCATGGTCTCCGACCGCGGCCCTCAGTTCTTATTCTGGAAAGGCGTTCTGTACCCTCATTGGGTCATCGGCCAACCTGTACTCCGGGTTCCACCCCCAGTCTAACGGACAGTTGGAGCGAGTCAACCAGGACCTCGAGACCACCCTGCGCTGCCTGGTCTCCGCCAGCCCCACCACCTGGGACCAGCAGCTGGTGTGGGTGGAATACGCCCGCAACACCCTTCCCTGCTCTGCCACGGGCCTATCACCGTTTGAGTGGTCATTGGGGTATCATCCCCCGCTCTTCCCTGAGCAGGAAGAGGTTGGCATACCCTTCTGCCAGGATGTTTGTCCACTGCTGTCATCGTACCTGGAGGAGAGCCCCGGTCGGCTCTCAAGACCACCTCCAGGTATCGACGACAAGCGGATCGCCATCGGACCCCGGCTCCCCAGTATCGTCTCGGGCAGAAGGTATGTCCCTCCACCCGCAAACTCTTCCCCCCCGGTTTATCGGCCCATTCCCCATCTCCAAGATCATTAGCCCCTCTGCTTCTGATGCCCCGTAACCTTCGTATTCACCTTTCATGTGTCCAGGGTCAAACCCATGTCTCACAGCCCTTTGTCTCCCGTTTCCAGGTTACTGACCCCTGCCTGCCTTGACCTGTATAATGCCTGTCCCTGTTGGAATATTAAACTATTGTTTATTCAACGTGGGCTGCATCTGAGTCTTATCTTCATACCTGATAAGTCATGCAACACCCAATGCCCCTGTGTGAAAAGTAATTGCCACCTTTATACTCAATAACTGGTTGTGCCACCTTTTAGCTGTATTGAATCCAACCAAACTCTTCCTGTAGTTGTTGATCAGTCTCTCACATCACTCTGGAGGAGTTATGGCCCACTCTTCCGTGCAGAACTGCTTTAACTCAGCGACATTTGTGGGTTTTCAAGCATGAACTGCTCGTTTCAAGTCCTGCCACAACATCTCAATTGGGATTAGGTCTGAACTTTTAAATAGGCCATTTTAACACATTAAATGTGTTGTTTTTCAGCCATTTTCATGTAGACTTGATTGTGTGTTTTGGATCATTGTTTTATTGCATGACCCAGCTGCTCTTCAGCATCAGCTCACAGACAGCAGTTCTGCATGCAAGAGTGGGCCAAAATTCCTCCAGAGCGACGTAAGAGACTGATCAACAACTACAGGAAGTGTTTGGTTGCAGTCATTGCAGCTAAAGGTGACACAACCAGTTATTGAGTGTAAGGGGGAATTACTTTTACACACAGGGGAATTTGGTGTTGCATAACTTTGTTAAGAATAAGAATCCATTTTATTTTTGTAAACTCAGGTTCCCTTTATCTAATATTACGTTTTGGTTGAAGATCTGATAACATTCAGTATCACAAATATAGAAAATAGAGAAAATCAGAAAGGAGTCAAATACTTTTTCACAGGACTGAAAGCTATTCCCTAATACAATCATGTTTATTACATATCAATCCATATCCACAGTAAATCAAATACTGGAAAATAACTAATCAATTATATCTCCTCTCCTCAGATGGACAACATTCTGTATGCAGAGTTCTTGACCTGGAGAAACAGACCTAGTCTGGACAGAAGTTCAGCCTTCCTGGTGCGGATATACAGGGAGGACATCAGCCCCTGCCTCTCCTTCACAAGATCTGAGGTACCAGTACCTGCATGTTTCTCTGTACATAGAATACCATAACTATTCTAATAGCAGAATATAATAGAATGCCATAACTATTCTAATAGGAGAATATAATAGAATGCCATAACGATTCTAATAGCAGAATATAATAGAATGCCATAATTATTCTAATAGCACCATACCATAACATTAGAATACCATAACTATTCTAATAGCAGTACCATTTTTTTTTACCTTTATTTAACTAGGCAAGTCAGTTAAGAACAAATTCTTATTTTCAATGACGGCCTAGGAACAGTGGGTTAAGTGCCTTGTTCAGGGGCAGAATGAAAGATTTGTACCTTGTCAGCTCGGGGATTCGAACTTGCAACCTTTCGGTTACTAGCCCAACACTCTAACCACTAGGCTATCCTGCCGCCCCACAACTAATATATTAGCAGAATATAATAGAATACCATAACTATTATATTAGCATAATAGAATACGTAACTATAATATTAGCATAATATAATACGTAACTATTATATTAGCATTATAGAATACGTAACTATTATATTAGCATAATATAATACGTAACTATTATATTAGCATAATAGTATACCATAACTATTCTATTAGCATAATAGAATACTATAACAATTTTAGAATAATTGAATACTATGACTATTATTTTAGCATAATAGAATACGTAACTATTATATTCGCATAATAGAATACTGTAACTATTATTTTAGCATAATAGAATACGTAACTATTATATTCGCATAATAGAATACTGTAACTATTATATTAGCATAATAGAATACCATACTTATTATATTAGTATAATAGAATACTGTAACTATTATATTAGCATAATAGAATACTGTAACTATTATATTAGCATAATAGAATAGAATAACATACTTATTATATTAGTATAATAGAATACCGTAACTATTCTATTAGCATAATATGTTAATACATGTACGTGTGTCGGGTGGGGAAAGGGTTTTGTGTGCATGTATAGTTTGTTGTTGTATTAATGCATTGTGACTCTGGGCCACAGTTGTCTCAGTCAGTACAGAGTGCAGTGGAGAACAACTCTCTAACCATCGAGCCGGTGGCCATGTCAGCTTTACCCATGGTCAAAGCCAACGCCATAGAGTGTGGCGGGCCCAAGTGAGTTATCCCTCAATGTTATTAAAACGTTATCACAACTTTATTATAATGTTTTAAGGTTGTTTTTATTTCAAACATTGGGACTGTTTTCCTCTGAAAATGTAGTCTGCTTCATGTTTTGTTTCCTTGCTGTGATACTTCAGAGTATTGTGATATTGGTCATGACAACAGTAATCACAACAGAACCACACCCATCTGTCTCTCGTTCTCGTTCTCATTCAATTCATATTCATGCTCAAATCAACACTCTCTCTCTCTCTCTCTTTCTCTCTCTCTCCTCTCTCTCTCTCTCTCTCTCTCTCTCTCTCTCTCCTCTTGGTGACTTTTCACAATTACACCTGTCATCTATAATGAATATCATTATTCCTGACTCCATGACAAATTATGCAAACTTGATTGGTCTGACTTTCTATGGATTAGTTTAGTTTTTCTCTTCAAATCTGTTCTGGTTTTTTGGGTTTTCTCTTGAGTCCTAATGAGCTGAATCAATGGGCTACACTGCTAATGTGGTACTGTTTCACCTCATGCTTCCTAATCAAATGTTGATTGAATTATTTTCCCCAGTGGCTTGAAGGCAGCAGTAGAGACGTAAGTAACTTTAGGAGCGAATCATTTCATTACCTTTTTTCTTTTCCACTAACAACAAACTGTTCTGTGCTCTGTTGTTCACTGTCCTGTATGCTAACCCATTCCTCTCTCATCAGAATGCCCTCCAGCACTCTGTCCAGCCATGCATGTCTTGTTGTTGTTCACTGTCCTGTATGCTAACCCATTCCTCTCTCATCAGAATGCCCTCCAGCACTCTGTCCAGCCATGCATGTCTTGTTGTTGTTCACTGTCCTGTATGCTAACCCATTCCTCTCTCATCAGAATGCCCTCCAGCACTCTGTCCAGCCATGCATGTCTTGTTGTTGTTCACTGTCCTGTATGCTAACCCCCCCCATCGTGCCCTCCGCCTCTGCCAGCCATGCAGCGGGCACGCCGATGCCCCTCCCCCACGGCCCCCAGCCTCTGTCCAGCCATGCATGTCTTGTTGTTGTTCACTGTCCTGTATGCTAACCCATTCCTCTCTCATCAGAATGCCCTCCAGCACTCTGTCCAGCCATGCATGTCTTGTTGTTGTTCACTGTCCTGTATGCTAACCCATTCCTCTCTCATCAGAATGCCCTCCAGCACTCTGTCCAGCCATGCATGTCTTGTTGTTGTTCACTGTCCTGTATGCTAACCCATTCCTCTCTCATCAGAATGCCCTCCAGCACTCTGTCCAGCCATGCATGTCTTGTTGTTGTTCACTGTCCTGTATGCTAACCCATTCCTCTCCATCAGAATGCCCTCCAGCACTCTGTCCAGCCATGCATGTCTTGTTGTTGTTCACTGCCATCTTGTCTGTAGTCTAACATACACAGGTCTTGTAAGGCATCATGTCTGTAGTCTAACATACACAGGTCTTGTAAGGCATCATGTCTGTAGTCTAACATAAACAGGTCTTGTAAGGCATCATGTTTGTAGTCTAACATACACAGGTCTTGTAAGGCATCTTGTCTGTCCTCCCAGCTTGTCTGTAGTCCAACATACACAGGTCTTGTAAGGCATCATGTCTGTCCTCCCAGTGTGTCTGTAGTCTAATATACCTAACATTTCTCAGATGTAACCAACTCCATCCGTGGAGGAAGCGACTCCATATCTGTCCAGTATTCAGCTTTTATTTGTTCCTTTTCTGATGTTAAACAACTAACAATCATGTTGTCATGTCTTCTACATGTATTGCCGGTTTCACAGACCCAGGTTAAGCCTAGTCCTGGACGAAAGAACTTGCTCAGTGGAGAATCTCCCTTCAAAGTACATGTTTAATTTGTGTCCGTGAAACCCGAAGCCGTAGAATTCCATAAATGAGTGAGTTAGTTGGTGTGTGTTTTTTAAATTTTTTTTCCTCTGCCTCTATAACAGGAAGTGTGCGTTGAGCGGCATATCCTGTTCCTGTAAGCACCAAATCAAACTGGGTGACGAAGAGAGTTACTACTATATCTCTCCCTCCAGCAGGGCACGGGTACCTAGCAATCATGTTTGTTGTTTTAAAAAAAAAAAAAAATTGAAAAAAAAAATGTATTTATTCACTTATCCTCCTCAACATCTATAGGCATATAAATATGACAACTTTTATCATGTAGGCCTATGTGAGAGAACTTTTGTTTGGAAGTGTGTGTGAGCCATTCCTCAATTCCGCCCCTCTAGATCACAGCCGTGTGTAACTTCTTCACCTACATCCGCTATATCCAGCAGGGCCTGGTTAGACATGATGGTAAGTCTGACGTCCCCCTTCTAAAAGATGGACACAGAGAGATCAACAATAGACCCATTTTAACAGTGAAAAATGACAGTGGCAATACGTTATCTTTGTTAATGCAGACATTAAATCTGTCTGGCGTTCTGAAACCATTTCAACCCTCATGTCTTTCTCTGCCCCCCCCCCCCCAGCGGAGCAGATGTTCTGGGAGATGACACGTCTACGGAGGGAGATGACTGTGGCCAAGCTGGGCTTCTACCTCACAGACCAGGAATAGGAGGACAGATGGGAGGAGATGTCACCGTAGACCTAGGTCGTGTTTACTAGGGCACACCGTAGCAAAACGTTTCAAAATGTCGTGCAACGGACAATGAAAATTTGCTGATTTCTTCCTCTTCGTGCCCAGTGAACACGGCCCAGGGCTAGAAGACAGGAGTCACCAATCAACTGTACAGAGAACACAGTACGATTTGAGAGTCAGATCACCTGTACCGGTTTCACACTGTCGGGACAACCCAAACCGAACTGGGCTGGCTTGGTTTGGCTCGGCTCAGTTCAGTTTGGCTCAGTAGTGTGAAAAGCCCTCAGGAGGACATGCGGGACTCAGAAACCGGATGGAGCCCTCAGGACAACTATGCTGCTCACTTTTCATTCACACAGTGCCATATACCCTCCAGTACTGCTGCATTACCCCTAGGTGTTGTCTCCTCTCTCCTTAGAACCACTGTTGTTTCCTCTCTCCTTAGAACCACTGTTGTTTCCTCTCTCCTTAGAACCACTGTTGTTTCCTCTCTCCTTAGAACCACTGTTGTTTCCTCTCTCCTTAGAACCACTGTTGTTTCCTCTCTCCTTAGAACCACTGTTGTTTCCTCTCTCCTTAGAACCACTGTTGTTTCCTCTCTCCTTAGAACCACTGTTGTTTCCTCTCTCCTTAGAACCATTGCAGAAAACCAGACCACCTCTTACTTTGCCTCAACCTTGATAGATTCTTGCACTACATTGTAAATGCCTTGCATGGCTTATACAGAAAATATATCTGTAGTTAGAATGGGTTATAGAAGGGCAGGGATTCACTCTGCAGATTTCTGAGTGTGGATAAAGAAAATAGCTGCATTTAGGCTGTTTAGTACTAACCAGTTCAGAAATAGTGTGTGCACATCCCGTTACATTCAGGTACTTCAGTTAAATAAAAAAATTAAATAAAAAATAATCAGATTCACTTTATTTGCCAAGAACATTTACACATACCCAGAATTTTACTTGGTGAATAGGAGCTGCGACTTGCAGTTGCACGGTACCAGAAATAAAAGTCCTGAACGTAAAGCCTATTCAGTCTTCTCAAATATCTTCGTCTTCATTCTGGATGCTGTGACAGTTTTAGCAATGACTATCCTAGAAATAGAGGTTACAGTCATTTGTTATTTAACATAATGGAATGATTTAGCAATAAGCTGTTTCTCCCTAACACTCCCAATGTATTCCGTTTTTAAATAACTATCTAGTTGGGAAATATAATCGCTTTAAGTTGTAGTTGCACTCCTGTAACATGTAATTTCAAATTCTCTACTATTTTGTATAATAATAATGTATAAGCCATACATGACCAAATAAGGTGTAGCTTTGCATGGATACATAGCCATATACTGTAGTGTGTACAAAGCTTTGCATGGATACATTGCCATATACTGTAGTGTGTACAGGTGTGTACAAAGCTTTGCATGGATACATAGCCATATACTGTAGTGTTTATTAGTCATTGCTTGCATCAAAAGCCTTATCAAACTAAATGAACACTATTCATGTCTGAACGTGCAATATAGTAACTGCTTTCCTCTTAGGCTGCCTTTACACAGGCAGCCAGATTCTGATCTTTTGTCCACTAATTGGTCCTGGTATTTATTAGGATCCCCATTAGCCGCTGCAAAAGCATCAGCTACTCTTCCTGGGGTCCACAGGAAACAATGCACAGTACAGAAAGAACATTATTAGTCAAGGACTGAAAGACATACATTTAAAAAACTTCACACACAGCCTTCATATGAGTACATACACGCAGTATCTAGGTCTAATGCATAGTACAGTGCAGATTACAATATAAGATATATCAAAATGTCTGTCTCCACAGTCCCTGTCATTCCATAAGGTGTTCTTCTATCTGTTTTTATTGCTAGCTTGAGTTACCTGGGGTGGCAGAGAGTTCCATGTAATCATGGCTCTATTTAATACTGTGTGTTTCCCAGCCTCTGTTCTGGACCTGGGGACTGTGAAGAGACCTCTGGTGGCATGTATTGTGTTGTACAGATGAGTGTCCGAACCGTGTGCCAACTGTTTGAACAGACAGTTTGGTACCTTCAACACCTCGCACTAAGACCAATAGGGATGCAGTCAATCTCCTCAACTTTGAGCCAGGAGAGACTGACATGCATGTTACTGACACTGATAGAGCAACTCCCTATCATGTACAGATCTCTTTCCATTTTATCAATCAGAGTATATGTTTTGACCATGACAGCTTCCTATCTAGGGTTACACTCAGCAGTTTAGTCTCCTCAACTTGCTCAATAGCCACATTATTCAATAAAAGATCGAAACAAGGTTTAGCGTTGATTGGGTCATTTGTCCGAATAATGATGCTTTTAGTTTTTGCGATATTTAGCACCAGCCTATTGCTAGTTACCCATTCTATAACTGACTGGAGCACTATGTTAAGTGTCTTATTTATTTTACTGTTGCAGCCGACTTGTATACTGTTGAGTTGTCAGCGTACATAGAAACAAAGGCTTTATTCAAGGTCAGTGGAGGGTCATTTGTAAAAACAGAAATCAATAATGACCCTAACCGGCTGCCCTGCAGTACACCACACTCAACTGAATGTGCATGAGAGAGGCTTCCATAAATGAAATCCCCTCTGTGTTCTATTAGATAGTTAACTCTCAATCCATAATAAAGGGAGAAGATGGAAATCCATAACATAAGTTTTTTTCAGCAAAAAGTTATGATCAATGACATCAAAAGCTGCACTGAAGTCTAACAAAACAAACTCCCACAATCTTCTTATCAATTTCTTTCAGCCAATCATCAGTCATTTGTGTCAGTGCAGAACATGCTAAAAGCTCAGAAAAATATCTGATATGAAAAGATCTGATCAAAAGAGCAATTAGTGAAAAACATATCAGAATTGGGCTGCCTATATAAACGCAGCCTTAGGGCCCGATTCAAATCAGATCCACTTTAGCCGACATCTGCATAGCTGATATTTTGACAGTGTCGGAGGTGGAACAACTGCGTTAACCTGTTGAGGACAGACGTTCCGCTAGCGGAACCCCTAGCCAACAGCCAATGGCATCGTACGGCGCGAAATACAAAACCAACTAAAATACCACAATTCATTTTTCTCAAACAATCAACTATTTTACACCATTTTAAAGATAAGACTCTCGTTAATCTAACCACATTGTCCGATTTCAAAAAGGCTTTACAGCGAAAGCAAAACAGATTATGTTAGGAGAGTACATAGACACAAATAATCACACAGCCATTTTCCAAGCAAGCATATATGTCACATAAACCCAAACCACAGCTAAATGCAGCACTAACCTTTGATCTTCATCAGATGACACTCCTAGGACATTATGTTGTACAATACATGCATGTTTTGTTCAATCAAGTTCATATTTATATCAAAAAACAGCTTTTTACATTAGCATGTATTGTTCAGAACTAGCTTACCCACCGAAAACTTGAATTTACTAAATTACTCATGATAAACGTTGACAAAATACATAACAATTATTTTAAGAATTATAGATACAGAACTCCTTTATGCAATCGCGGTGTCAGATTTTAAAATAGCTTTTCGGCGAAAGCACATTTTGCAATATTCTGAGTACATACCTCGGCCATCACGGCTAGCTATTTTGACACCCACCAAGTTTGGGACTCACTAAACTCAGAATTACTATTAGAAAAATTGGATTACCTTTGCTGTTCTTCGTCAGAATGCACTCCCAGGACTTCTACTTCAACAACAAATGTTGTTTTGGTTCCAAATAATCCATAGTTATATTCAAATAGCTCCGTTTTGTTTGTTCGTGCGTTCAGGTCACTATCCGAAGGGTGACGCGCCAGCGCATTTCGTGACAAAAAAATTCCAAATATTCCATTACCGTACTTATAAGCATGTCAAACGCTGTTTAAAATCAATTGTTAGGCTATTTTTCTCGTAAAATAGCGATAATATTCCAACCGGGCAACATTTTATTCATTCAAAGGCTGAAAGAAAAAAATGGAGTAGTCTCGTGAACGCGCATCTCAGTCTCACTGTCCCCAGGCTGACCACTTACAAATTCTGCTGCTGTTCTTTGCCCAGAGACAGCAGACACCCCATTCCACTTTCTGGCGGCTTTAGAGAGCCAATGGAAGTCTTAGAAAATGTCACATTACAGCACAGATGCTGTATTTTCGATAGAGATGCAACAGAAGGACAACAAATTGTCAGACAGGGCACTTCCTGTATGGAATCTTCTCAGGTTTTGGCCTGCCATATGAGTTCTGTTATACTCACAGACACCATTCAAACAGTTTTAGAAACTTTAGAGTGTTTTCTATCCAAATCTACTAATTATATGCATATTCTCATTTCTGGGCAGGAGTAGTAACCAGATTAAATCGGGTACGTTTTTTTATCCGGCCGTGAAAATACTGCCCCCTATCCCAAAGAAGTTAAGAGTTGTGAAATCAACAAGCAGCTCCCAGCATTATACCTAAAGTGGACATTGTCATTGGCTGCATAGAGTCTCATTAAGATAAATCCCGTGCAGCGTTGTTTACAACTTCGAACACTGGAATGTGATCTACACGTCATTATTTCGTTTAATGATTTTTCAATTTGAGCGTCATTATTTATATATAGCCTATACTTTCTCGTTCTGAACTTGGCGGTGGGTGTGGCTTCGACAGCTCTAAACGCAGTTCGATCTCCGACACCGCCAAAACAGCGGCGATGCGGACGTCGGCTAAACGCTTGATCAAAAAACAAATAACATTTTTAATTGGGTCACATACGTGTTTAGCAGATGTTATTGCGGGTCTAGCGAAAAGGCTCGATCTGATTGGTTGAGAGAGTCATGTTATGAGCTCATAATCTTTGCCATATCACGGCAACATAACAACCAGTATGATCGTATTCTCCAAGTCACACGGTCACGCTGTAGAATGATAGTAAATATATAGTGACCAGTGAGTTGTCTGGTCTAGTCTGCTGTCTCTGTTATAGTCTCTTGAATCTGCAATGATTAGTCATGGCAAATGATATGCTCAAATCATGTTTTTAAAAAAAAAGTTTAAAAAAAGTAATGTAGATGTGTCATAGAAATGAAGGGCTCTATTCAATCCGTATTGCTGAAGTTCAGCGTTACAGTGTGATTTAAATGTTAAGACAATGTTCCCGCGATAGTGGAGACTGCTGTTATGTTTACATTTCTATCACGTGATGTGGAACGCTTCAGCGATCTGGAACGCTTCAGAGATCGAGACCTGAGTTCTATTTGTATGTGAAAATACCATGTGATGCATTTGCTTCCATTGCCTGCATTTTTGAGGGTGCCTTGGTTGCCCACTTTGCACACATTAAAAAGTGTGGCTTAGTGCTGAGCGATTAGTGCTTTTTGAGGGCGGTTTGGTGTCCGTTCGATTATTTAAAAAATAATCACAGTTTTCGAATTCGATATATTTTTACATTAAATGCACTATGCATTATGTGGGTTGAATGCTGTAACACAATTACTTTACCTTAATAAAATATTTCAGTTATTGTGTACATTACATTTGATGACTTATTTAATTCCAAGTCATCATCTCATCTCAATATCCCCTCATGATCATGCATTCTTTTGTCTCTTCTGTAGCAGGCATAAAATATACACAGAACGGACAAGTAGGTGTGCAATGGATTATGGTCATTGTAGTTAATTACCACGTTTTCTGCGATAAATTATGAAGAATATTGGCCTGCTGGAAACTACAACTCCCTACTACATCGCAGAGTTCAGCCTGGATCTGTTTTTAATCTCTAGAGAAACTGTTCAAGGTGTGCATTGAGCTCACAGGAAAATAAATCATTGAACCAACATCTGTCAATTAGTTGTTTATAAAATGAAAAATAACCGAAATGCCAGTTAATCGCTCAGCATTAGTGTGGCTTTAACCCACAGAAGCCCTGCCTGAAGTAGCCTACAAATCATGTACTGTGGAATCCTTCCAGTAAAGAGCCATATTTGACCACAGGGCCCAGGCAGGTCACTAGATTTAGGTTGTTACCAAGAAGTGGATGGTTAGTTACCCTCTAATACAAAAAGCCTCCAGTCGACTCCCTCCCACACCCACAGTTGTTGCTAAACAGGTTTGAAGGGAGAGGAATATGGCACAGAGATCCAAGAACATACTGGTAATCAGAAATGTGGTCGACGGCATTCCAGACTGACTACATTGCAGTTGCCTGACTGATCATATGATATAGCAGTTTGACACGCAAACCATTAAAGGCTGCCTGTAGTCGGCCTGGAATGCGACCTGTCACTGTCAGAATGGCATTACCGGTCAGGAAAGCTGTCATAGGTACCGAACAGGGACATGCGTTCCAAGATTTTGAACAAGTGTTCCGGACTAGTGTTTCTTCCCGGATACTAACTGGTTCAAATACCTGATCAGACAAGGTGAAAAGTCTGTCGATGTGCTCTTGAGCAAGGCACTTAACCCTAATTTGCTCCAGGGGTGCCGTACTACTATGGCTGACCCTGTAAAACAACACATTACACTGAACCTATCCGGTGTATGTGACGACAAAACATATATATATTTTTTAAAAACTGTAATGCCCTTTAATGCTGTTTGATGAGGCTTCAAACACGTTGACTAGAACAGACAAATACACTGATATCCAAGTATTTGGACTGTGACACATGTTTTGTTTTGGCTCTGTACTCCAGCAATTTGGATTTCAAAGCTGACAGTGCCGACTGGCAGCTTTAATTTGAGGGAATTTTCAGGTAAACCGTTTAGGAATTTTCAGCACTTTTTGTACATTTAACTTTTAGGCAACCAAAAGTATTTAGACAAATTCACTTATGTGTATTAAAGTAGTGAAAAGTTTAGTATTTGGTCCCATATTCCTATCACACAATAACAACATCAAGCTTGTAACTTAAACTTGTTGGATGCATTTGCAGGTTTGTTTTGGTTGTGTTTCAGATCATTTTTTTGTGGCCAATAGAAATTAAATGGTAAATAATGTATTGCGTCATTTTTTGTCACTAAACAGAACTACAACAAAAAATTGTCACTGTCCAAATACTGTATGGCGGGACATATGCACCAAATACAGCGAATTACATTCTGCACTTTGAGTCAGACCTTTGAGGTTTTATATATCATGTGACTGTGCTCTAAAATGAGGTTACAATTCAGTTATTTCTTATTTCCAGGTTATTATCTAACAAATAATCTGAAGTTACGTTTTAATATCAACACATTCAAGTGCATACTTTTGGGATATATGTCACATTTTTAAAACAAAATACTAAAATGTAATGAAATATGTAAGGACTATATTTCCAGAGGTGTCGCTTGGTTATCTGTCCCTCTTACAGCAACCACTGTTTATCGGTTCTGTTTATCGGTTCTGTTTATTGGTTCTGGCTTCCTTGGAAAATACCTGCAAGAATAAATAAATAAAATATATATATGTATACAGTTTTTGAAATGTTACATAACATTTGTTAAGCAACATCTACCAGGGTTGGGGTCAATTTCATTTCAATAAAATATTGAAGTATTTATACTTTTCAATGAATGAAATAAGACATAGAATTTCAGTTTACTTCCTGAATTGACAAGGACATTATGAAATTGACCCCAACCCTGATACATTACAATGACCGTTATCACCTGGACATCATTATAATGACGTACCTTCTACAACAGGCCAGTATCACCAACATGATGACCACACCCCCAACCACAGCTATTACTGCAGAGATCACTGAGACTGCAGACAGGGAGGACAGGTCCAGGTCTGGAACACACACCAAACAGACAGAGGAACACTTGTTCAATATGTTTATTAAGGACTCTATTCAATCTGTAGTACCGAAGCGTTACCAAATATAAAAGGTCATTTCTGAAGGTCAGACACATTAGTATTGATTAACGTCTGATGATCAGACACATTAGTATTGATTAACGTCTGATGATCAGACACATTAGTATTGATTAACGTCTGACGATCAGACACATTAGTATTGATTAACGTCTGACGATCAGACACATTAGTATTGATTAACGTCTGACGATCAGACACATTAGTATTGATTAACGTCTGATGATCAGACACATTAGTATTGATTAACGTCTGATGATCAGACACATTAGTATTGATTAACGTCTGATGATCAGACACATTAGTATTGATTAACGTCTGACGATCAGACACATTAGTATTGATTAACGTCTGACGATCAGACACATTAGTATTGATTAACGTCTGATGATCAGACACATTAGTATTGATTAACGTCTGACGATCAGACACATTAGTATTGATTAACGTCTGACGATCAGACACATTAGTATTGATTAACGTCTGATGATCAGACACATTAGTATTGATTAACGTCTGACGATCAGACACATTAGTATTGATTAACGTCTGACGATCAGACACATTAGTATTGATTAACGTCTGATGATCAGACACATTAGTATTGATTAACGTCTGACGATCAGACACATTAGTATTGATTAACGTCTGATGATCAGACACATTAGTATTGATTAACGTCTGATGATCAGACACATTAGTATTGATTAACGTCTGATGATCAGACACATTAGTATTGATTAACGTCTGATGATCAGACACATTAGTATTGATTAACGTCTGATGATCAGACACATTAGTATTGATTAACGTCTGATGATCAGACACATTAGTATTGATTAACGTCTGATGATCAGACACATTAGAATATGTATAGAAGATGTATAGAATCTATAGAAGATGTTTGGAATGTACAAAAGACAGAGTGTATAGAAGATACAGAAGATGTATAGAATGTATAGAATATATGTTGAATCTATGGAATATGTGAAGATGTGTAGAATGTATAGAATCTATAGAAGATGTATAGAATGTACAAAAGACAGAGTGTATAGAAGATGTACAGAATGTACAGAATGTGTAGATTATGTATAGACTGTACAGAAGCTGTATAGAATGTAAAGTTGTATAGAATATGTAAAAATGTATAGATGTACAGAAGATGTATAGAATGTACAGAATATGTATAGAATATAGAAGATGTATAGAATGTACAGATGTATAGAATGTACAGAAGATGTATAGAATGTACAGATGTATAGAAGATGTATAGAATGTATAGAAGATGTATAGAATATGTACAGAAGACGTATAGAATGTACAGAAGACGTATAGAAAGTATAGAATGTGTATAGAATGTATAGATCTATAGAATGTACAGAAGATGTATAGAATGCATAGAAGATGTATAGAATGCATAGAAGATGCATAGAATGCATAGAATATGTATAGAATGTATAGAAGATGTATAGAATATAGAATGTATAGAAGATGTGTAGAATGTACAGAAAATGTATAGATGTAAAGAAGATGTATAGAAGGTATATATGTATAGAATGTATAGATGTATATAATTTATAGAAGATGTATAGAATGTATATAAATGCATTGAATGTATATATGTATAGAATGTATATAAATGCATTGAATGTATATATGTATAGAATGTATAGCTGCATAGAATGTATAAATGTATAGAATGTATAGATGCATAGAATGTATAGATGCATAGACTGTATAGAATGTATAGAAGATGTATAGAAGATATAGATGTACAGAAGATGTGTATAATGTATAGATGTATATAATTTATAGAAGATGTATAAAATGTATATAAATTCATTGAATGTATATATGTATAGAATGTATAGCTGCATAGAATGTATAAATGTATAGAATGTATAGATGCATAGAATGTATACAACGTATAGAAGATGCATAGAATGTATGGATGTATATAATGTATAGAATGTATAGAAAATGTATAGAAGATGTATAGATGTAAAGAAGGTATATATGTATAGAAGGTATATATGTATAGATGTATATCATTTATAGAAGATGTATAGAATGTATATAAATGCATCGAATGCATAGAATGTATAGATGCATAGAATGTATAAATGCATAGAAGGTATAAAATGTATAGATGCATAGAATGTATATTATGTATAAAATGTATAAAATCTATAGATGTGTAGAATGTATAGATGTATATAATGTATAGATGTGTAGAATGTATAGAATATATAGAATGTATAGATGCATAGAATGTATAGCTGTATTGAATGTATAGATGCATAGAATGTATAGAATGTATAGATGCATAGAATGTGTAGATGTATAGAATGTTTAGAATGTATAGATGCATAGCATGTGTAGATTTATAGAATGCAAAGATGCATAGATGTATAGAATGTCTACCTGTACACATGTATGACCCAGGTGTGTTGAGGCAGTCCATGTTTTGGGGGCACGGCGTTGGCTGATCGGCACACTCATCGACATCTACAGCAAATCAGTCAGAATACAAAACTAAAGACATGTAAGTCGACTGTAGTGCCTTAATTAAAATCTCTCTCTCACACACACACACACACACACACACACACACACACACACACACACACACACCCAAGCCCACTCCCTACCGTGGCAGGTTGGGGGAGCAGGACTCCATTGATAGCTGTTGGGGTCACAGGTCACAGAGGATGGACCAATCAGCTGATAGCCTGGACCACACTGGTAGTAGATGATGGAGTCACAGAGCAGAGAGAAGCCTGACTGTAACCTGGGGACTGGACCACAACTGGGATCTGAGACGGAGGGGGGGGGGGGGGGGGGGGGGGGGAGTAAGTACAGTGATAACCTAATGATGATGAGGTCACAGTAGAGAGAAGCCTCTCTGTAACCTGGGGACTGGACCACAGCTGAGGAGGTCAGATGAAAGTCAACAGCCTGTTGGAGAGGAGTGACCTGAGCAGGGCTCTGCACAGAATCCCTGATCTACTAAATACACGCATCTTGCATACCATGTAGTTGCTAGATTTCTTTACTGACTCCATGTCCAATCTTTATCCTTTCTCTACCTGTGTCTGGTTCCATCCAGACAGAGAGGTTAAGGTGAGGGATGAGGGTTAGGAGAACAGCAGCTGTTCCATCCAGACAGAGAGGTTAAGGTGAGGGATGAGGGTTAGGAGAATAGAACCTGTTCCATCCAGACAGAGAGGTTAAGGTGAGGGATGAGGGTTAGGAGAATAGTACCTGTTCCTTCCAGGCAGAGAGGTTAAGGTGAGGGATGAGGGTTAGGAGAATAGTACCTGTTCCTTCCAGGCAGAGAGGTTAAGGTGAGGGATGAGGGTTAGGAGAACAGTACCTGTTCCATCCAGACAGAGAGGTTAAGGTGGGGGATGAGGGTTAGGAGAACAGCAGCTGTTCCATCCAGACAGAGAGGTTAAGGTGAGGGATGAGGGTTAGGAGAACAGTACCTGTTCCATCCAGACAGAGAGGTTAAGGTGAGGGATGAGGGTTAGGAGAACAGCAGCTGTTCCATCCAGACAGAGAGGTTAAGGTGAGGGATGAGGGTTAGGAGAACAGTACCTGTTCCATCCAGACAGAGAGGTTAAGGTGAGGGATGAGGGTTAGGAGAACAGCAGCTGTTCCTTCCAGGCAGAGAGGTTAAGGTGGGGGATGAGGGTTAGGAGAATAGTACCTGTTCCATCCAGACAGAGAGGTTAAGGTGGGGGATGAGGGTTAGGAGAATAGAACCTGTTCCATCCAGACAGAGAGGTTAAGGTGGGGGATGAGGGTTAGGAGAACAGCACCTGTTCCATCCAGACAGAGAGGTTAAGGTGAGGGATGAGGGTTAGGAGAACAGCACCTGTTCCATCCAGACAGAGAGGTTAAGATGGGGGATGAGGGTTAGGAGAATAGAACCTGTTCCATCCAGACAGAGAGGTTAAGGTGAGGGATGAGGGTTAGGAGAACAGCACCTGTTCCATCCAGACAGAGAGGTTAAGGTGAGGGATGAGGGTTAGGAGAATAGTACCTGTTCCATCCAGACAGAGAGGTTAAGGTGAGGGATGAGGGTTAGGAGAATAGTACCTGTTCCATCCAGACAGAGAGGTTAAGGTGAGGGATGAGGGTTAGGAGAATAGTACCTGTGTCAGGCTCCTTCCAGGCAGAGAGGTTAAGGTGAGGGATGAGGGGGTGGCTGCAGGCCAGCATGTCTTCTGGGCTGACCGTACGGCTGAATGGGTCGGAGGGAACGCGTGTGATGTGTGTGTTGTCACAGATGATACGGGACAGGGACACGGTGTGAAGCTGAGCTCTCTGGGTGCTGGTGAACACAGCCTCTCTCTCCCACCAGAACCTGACAGAGTGGGAGAGGTTGCTGGGTAGGCAGACATACTGTAGGGCCGATTCAAACAGACACATTGGGTGGGCAGCATCTCAGACATACACTGAGTGTACAAAACATTAGTAACACCTTCCCAATATTGAGTTGCACTCCCTTTTTAACCCTCAGAACAGCATCAATTCGCTGTGGAATGTTTGACTCCAATGCTTCCCACATTTGTGTCAAGTTGGCTTGGTGGACCACACATGGGAAACTGTTGAGCGTGAAAAACCCAGCAGCGTTGCAGTTCTTGACACTCAAACCGGTGCGCCTGGCACCTACTACCATACCACGTTCAAAGGAACTTAAATATTTTGTCTTGCCCATTCATCCTCTGAATGGTACATATACACAATCAATGTCTCAGTAGTCGCAAGGATTATAAGTCCTTCTTTAACCTGTCTCCTTCCCTTCATCTACACGAATTAAGTGGATTTAATTAACAAGTGACATCAATAAGGGATCATAACTTTCACCTGGTCATTCTATGTCATGGAAAGAGCAGGTGTTATTAAAGTTTTGCCCACTAAGTGTAGATGGTCATGAGATTCATGTATTTTTGGAAATGATCAATATACAATATATTCATTCAAACAATTTATATTGCAAACCAGTCTAAGCCCAGGACTCAATCCGGTCTGTGGATGATCTGCGTTGTAGCGCGGGTCACATTTAAAGGTAATTTCCGATTGACTCGGCATTTACTTAGAATGTGATCTCTGCGACCGCGGTAACAATGCCTTTAAATGGTGCATAGCCAAAAAGGGCCGATCGGATTGAATTCCAGCCTAATTGTTATTACATGTGTTTGTGTTTCACAACCTTGTAAACACCTTAACATTGTTTTGCAAGTGTTGCTGTGTGCAGAGGGTCCCTGGTTCGAGCCCAGCTTGGGGTTAGAACAGGGACAGAAGCCTTACTGTTACACAATAGAGGGGAACACCATCTCATCTCACCTGTCTCCGTCTCTCAGTGCTCTGAACTGCTTGGCCAGCAGACAGGCCAGGAGGGGTCCCACTCGGCCCCCAGGTAGAGGAGGCTCTGAGATGGCCCCCACCCATACGTCAATGTTCTGGGATGTCCCGTACAACAACAGGAACTTCTCAGCCAGACCAGGGTTACCCAGGATTCCTGGCAGGCCAGAGGTCAGACGAACGTGATGGAAAGACGTTGGAACACGGTTTTTGTTGTCCTATATTATCCTTCATGGTTTAGAATGTAGTATGGTGCATTGTATACACTCATGTGTTTGGAATTAGGAGGACCACAATGAAAACAAGAGCGGTACATACAATTATGAAAGCAAGTTCCCAATGAGTTTGTCTAGAATGTATTTTTTATAATGATCAAATATTCTGTTTATCTATCTACCTGCAAGGTCAGAGGTGGTGTTGGGAACAGAGAGGCCACAGAGCCCACGCCACGAGCTGTAACCTGGTAGAGCAGGAAGTAGGGGAAGGAGAGATTGATGGAGGGATACATAGAAAAGGGGTAGAAGAATGCAGAAAACAAATTGAGATAAAACAACAACAAGGATTAGTCCAGTTGGGCCGTCTTCTAACATGTACGTTTGAGAGTATACTATAAGTACTGTATACTGTTTAATATAACCAGCAGGGACCAGGTAGGCCTGTACTAATATAGTATAGTACTAATATTACCAGGCAGGCTTTGGTCTATATAATATAGTATAGTAATATAGTACTAATATTACCAGGCAGGCTTTGGTCTATATAATATAGTATAGTAATATAGTACTAATATTACCAGGCAGGCTTTGGTCTATATAATATAGTAAATAATATCGTACTAATATTACCAGGCAGGCTTTGGTCTATATAATATAGTATAGTAATATAGTACTAATATTACCAGGCAGGCCGTGGTCTATATAATATAGTATAGTAATATAGTACTAATATTACCAGGCAGGCTTTGGTCTATATAATATAGTATAGTAATATAGTACTAATATTACCAGGCAGGCTTTGGTCTATATAATATAGTATAGTAATATAGTACTAATATTACCAGGCAGGCTTTGGTCTATATAATATAGTAAATAATATCGTACTAATATTACCAGGCAGGCTTTGGTCTATATAATATAGTATAGTAATATAGTACTAATATTACCAGGCAGGCCGTGGTCTATATAATATAGTATAGTAATATAGTACTAATATTACCAGGCAGGCTTTGGTCTATATAATATAGTACAGTAATATAGTACTAATATTACCAGGCAGGCCATGTTCTATATAGTATAGTAATATAGTACTAATATTACCAGGCAGGCCATGGTCTATATAATATAGTAATATAGTATGGTAATATAGTACTAATATTACCAGGCAGGCCGTGGTCTATATAATATAGTAATATAGTATGGTAATATAGTACTAATATTACCAGGCAGGCCGTGGTCTATATAATATAGTAATATAGTATAGTAATATAGTACTAATATTACCAGGCAGGCCGTGGTCTCGGCCCCGCTGCAGGTTGAGGGCACCCAGGTCTAGTGGCATCCCACCCTGGGCTTGGAACAGCCTCTCAGTTAGCTCCTCAACCATCATCTGGCCTGGCATCTGGAGCTTGGCTGGGGAAAGGAGGAGGCCACGCAGCACTGGGTCTATACCACCTGAGAGAGGTGGGAGAGAGGTGGGGGAGAGAGAGAGGGGAGAGAGGTGGGAGAGTGAGGGGAGAGAGGAGGGAGAGAGGTGAAAAGAGGTGAGGGAGAGAGAAGAGAGGTGGGGGAGAGAGAGGAGAGAGGTGGATGAGCGAGATGAGAGAGAGGTGGATGAGAGGTGGGGAGAGAGGCGGGGGAGAGAAGAGAGGTGAAAAGAGGTGAGGGAGAGAGAGAAGAGAGGTGGGGGAGAGAGAGGAGAGAGGTGGATGAGAGAGAGGTGGATGAGAGGTGGGGAGAGAGGCGGGGGAGAGAGAGAGAGGCGAGAGGTGGTGAGAGAGGGAGGAGAATGGTGAGGGAGAGAGGTGAGAGAGGTGAGAGATGTGGGAGAGAGGCGGGGGCGAGAAAGGAGAAAGATGAGGGAGAGAGGTGAGAGATGTGGGAGAGAGGCGGGGGAGAGAAAGGAGAGAGGTGTGGGAGAAGTGGGAGAGAGAGCAGAAAGATGAGAGGAGAGAGAGATGTGGGAGAGAGAGAGGTGGGGGAGAGAGAGGAGAGAGGTGGGAGAGAGAGAGGTGGGGGAGAGAGAGGAGAGATGTGGGGGGAGAGAGGTGGGGGAGAGAGATGAGAGAGGTTTAATAATGCAGACATATGTTGACTTCCATCAATGTAATTGTCTGCATCATTTCCAATCCCCCATATATACAGTGCAGTCAAAGTATTCAGATCCCTTTACTTTTTCCACATCTTGTTACATTACAGCCTTATTCTAAAATTCATTAAATCTTTTTTTTCCCTCATCAATCTACACACAATACCCCATGATGACAAAGCGAAAAACAGGTTTTTAGAAATTTTAGCAAATGTATTAAAAATAAAAAACATATATACACACAGGTATATACAGTTGAAGTCAGAAGTTTACATACACCTTAGCCAAATACATTTAAACTCAGTTTTTCACAATTCCTGACATTTAATCCTAGTAAAAATTCCCTGTTTTAGGTCAGTCAGGATCACCACTTTATTTTAAGATTGTGAAATGTCAGAATAATAGTAGAGAGAAATATTTAATTCAGCTTTTATTTCTTTCCTCACATACACTCAATTAGTATTTGGTAGCATTGCCTTTAAATTGTTTAACTTGGGTCAAACGTTACGGGTAGCCTTCCACAAGCTTCCCACAATAAGTTGTGTGAATTTTGGCCCATTCCTCCTGACAGAGCTGGTGTAACTGAGTCAGGTTTGTAGGCCTCCTTGCTCGCGAACACTTTTTCAGTTCTGCCCACACATTTTCTATAGGATTGAGGTCAGGGCTTTGTGATGGCCACTCTAATACCTTGACTTTGTTGTCCTTAAGCCATTTTGCCACCACTTTGGAAGTATGCTTGGGGTCATTGTCCATTTGGAAGACCCATTTGCGACCACGTTTTAACTTCCTGACTGATGTCTTGAGATGTTGCTTCAATATATCCACATAATTTTCCTACCTCATGATGCCATCTATTTTGTGAAGTGCACCAGTCCCTCCTGCATCAAAGCACCCCCACAACATGATGCTGCCACCCCTGTGCTTCACGGTTGGGATGGTGTTCTTCGGCTTGCAAGCCTCCCCCTTTTTCCTCCAAACATAACGATGGTCATTATGGCCAAACAGTTCTATTTTTGTTTCATCAGACCAGAGAACACTTCTCCAAAAAGTACAATCTTTGTCCCCATGTGCAGTTGCAAACCTTAGTCTGGCTTTTTTTATGGTGGTTTTGGAGCAGTGGCTTTTTCCTTGCTGAGCGGCCTTTCAGGTTATGTCAATATATGACTCATTTTACTATTGATATAGATACTTTTGTACCTGTTTCCTCCAGTATCTTCACAAGGTCCTTTGCTGTTGTTCTGGGATAGATTTGCACTTTTCGCACCAAAGTACGTTCATCTCTAGGAGACAGAACACGTCTCCTTTCTGAGCGGTATGACGGCTGCGTGGTCCCATGGTGTTTATACTTGCGTACTATTGTGTGTACAGATGAACGTGGTACCTTCAGGCATTTGGAAATTGCTCCCAACGATGAACCAGACTTGTGGAGGTCTACAATTTTCTTTCTGAGGTCTTGGCTGATTTCTTTTGATTTTCCCATGATGTCAAGCAAAGAGGCACTGAGTTTGAAGGTAGGCCTTGAAATACATCCACAGGTACACCTCCAATTGATTTTAATAATGTCAATTAGCCTATCAGAAGCTTCTAAAGCCATGACATAATTTTCTGGAATTTTCCAAGCTGTTTAAAGACACAGTCAACTTAGTGTATGTAAACTTCTGACCCACTGGAATTGTGATGGAGTGAATTATAAGTGAAATAATCTGCCTGTAAACAATTGTTGGAAAAATTACTTGTGTCATCCACAAAGTAGATGTCCTAACCGACTTGCTAAAACTATAGTTTGTTAACAAGACATTTTTGGAGAGGTTGAAAAACGAGTTTTAATGACTCCAACCTAAGTGTATGTAAACTTCTGTCTTCAAAAGTACATAGGCGTACAGAGGCCCATTATCAACAACCATCACTGCTGTGTTCCAATGGCACGTTGTGTTAGCTAATCCAAGTTTATAATTTTAAAAGGCTAATTGATCATTAGAAAACCCTTTTTGCAATTATGTTAGTACAGCTGACAACTGTTCTGATTAAAGAAGCAATAAAACTGGCCTTTAGACTAGTTGAGTATCTGGAGCATCAGCATTTGTGGGTTCGATTACAGGCTCAAAATGACCAGAAACAAAGAACTTTCCTCTGAAACTCGGCAGTCTATTCTTGTTCTGAGAAATTAAGGCTATTCCATGCAAGAAATTGCCAAGAAACTGAAGATCTCGTACAACGCTGTGTACTACTCCCTTCACAGAACAGCGTAAACTGTCTCTAATCAGAATAGAAAGAGGAGTGGGAGGCCCCGGTGCACAACTGAGCAAGAGGACAAGTACATTAGAGTGTCTAGTCTGAGAAACAGATGCCTCACAAGTCCTCAACTGGCAGCTTCATTAAATAGTACCCGCAAAACACCAGTCTCAACATCAACAGTGAAGAGGCAACTTCGGGATGCTGACCTCCTAGGCAGAGTTGCAAAGAAAAAGCCATATCTCAGACTGGCCAATAAAAAGAAAAGATTAAGATGGGGAAAAGGAACACAGACACTGGACAGAGGAACTCTGCCTAGAAGGCCAGCATCCCGGAGTCGCCTCTTCGCTGCAACTCCCCAACGGAGGTGAAGGTCGAGTCATGCGTCCTCCGAAACATGACCCGCCAAGCCACGCTTCTTAACACTCGCCCGTTTAACCCAGAAGCTAACTGCACCAATGTGGCGAAAGAAACACGACCGATGTCAGCCTGCAGGCGCCCGGCCCACCACAAGGAATCGCTAGAGTGCAAAGAGTCAAGTAAAGTAAAGCCCCCCCAGCCAAACCCTCACCCGGGTCTGTAGTTCCTTAGACCGCTGCGGGAGGCCTATAAACATATTCTATTCTTATTTACAATAAAAGTGACTCCAAAATGACACAATACATTATTTACCATTAATTTCTATTGGGCACAAAATAATCTGAAACACATCCAAAACAAACAGCAAATGCATCCAACAAATTTGCTGTCAGAAGCTTGATGTAGTCATTGCATGCTATGAATATGGGACCAAATACTTGGTCCTACTTTAATACACATATAAGTGAATTTGGCCCAATACGTTTGGTCCCCTAAAATGGGGGGACTATGTACAAAAAGTGTTGTATTTTCACTCTATATTGATCAAAATACCCTCAAATTAAAGCTGACAGTCTGCACTTTAACCTCATAGTCATTGTATCATTTCATACCAAAGTGCTGGAGTACAGAGCCAAAACAACAACAATTAAATTCCATATCCCAATACTTTGGAGCTTACTATATGTGGTGGTTTTACTTACTTTTGTTTAGTGCACTGATTTTAATTCTCTCCAGGTAAAACAAGAGTTTCTGCTAAAAACATTCAGGCCAGTTTCCCGGACCCAGATTAAGCCTACTGCTGGACTAAAAACCTATTTCAAATGGATATTTTCTATTGAGAATACTTTTTAGTCCAGGACTAGGCTTAATCTGTGTCCGGGAAACCGGGCCCTAATATAAAATGTCTCACCCTCCTGTACGACCCTCCAGGATGCAAAGAGGGAGTGGTGTAGGGGCAGAGGTGGGTGCTGTGGGGCGAGGCTGTACCCGGGGCCCAGGCGGGCCACCATCGGCTGCACGGTGACGTGGGCAAAGCGGAAGGCGGCGGCTGAGAAGACGTTAGCGATGCTGGGGTCAATCTCAGGGTCGTAGCCCCTGTACGGAGGCATCAGGAGGGAGGTGGGGGTCTCACCCAGGACCCTGGGCAAGTAGTGCTCCCAGGTCAGTATCTGAGGGAGGAAGAGATCAGGGGTGAGGCAGTATTCTTACTTTAGGTCCGTGTCACTGTCTGCAATACAGAAAACAGAAAACACGACACCAACTCCATCATCACTTGTAGGCCTGATAACCAACTGGCGTTGTAGGGCGAGGACAACAACCTCTCCCTCAACGTCAGCAAAACAAAGGAGTTGATTGTTGACTTCAGGAAACAGAGGAGGGAACATGCCCTGATCCACATCAACGGGACTGCAGTAAAGAGTCAGATGTTTTAAATTCCTCGGCGTCCACATCACAGAGGACATGACGTGGAACAACAAAACCACGACTCTTGTCAAGAGGGCGCAACAGCATCTCTACTTCCTAAATTGGCTGAATAAATTTGGCATGCCACCCCGGGTCCTCTCCAAATACTACTGCTGCACCATCGAGAGCGTCCTGATCGGTTACATCACGGCCTGGTACGGGAATTGCTCCATCCATAACAGCAAGACCCTCCAGCGGGTGATAAAGACGGCCCAGTACATCACTGGGACCGTGCTCCCGCCCATCCAGGACATCTACTTGAAACGCTGCCTGAGCATCATCAAGGACCCAACACACCTCAGCCACGAGCTGTTCTCTCCCTTACTGTTGGGCAGACGGTACCGGAGGATGAGGTCTGATACCAACAGACTCAGAGACAGTTTCTATCTACAAGACATCAGACTGCTGAACACTTGAACTGGACTGACCACCTGCTCTGATTCTCACACACACATCATAACTGATGCTACCAGACTCTTAATATGATTGTTAAATACTGCACAATTTAAACACTTACCCCTCAATTCCCCCTTCCCCAAAACACATGTAAATACAGACCCTCTAAATTGTGTCTTCCTGTATTACAATGATGCTAAAGTGATTATTCTATTCTACTGAGGCATTTACTTTATGTTGCTATTCTTATCTTGTATTTCTATTTGTTGTTGTATTGTCCAGAAGGAACCTGTAAGGAAGCATTTCATTGGACGGTGTATCCCGTACATACAACTAATAAACAATAGGAAGCAAAATAAACAGAGAGCAAGTAGAGGGGGACACAGAGCCGTATCACCCAGACCCTGGAGGAGGCTTCATCTGTCTGGGAAACAGAAGCACCTAGAACCCAGACCCTGGAGGAGGCTTCATCTGTCTGGGAAACAGAAGCACCTAGAACCCAGACCCTGGAGGAGGCTTCATCTGTCTGGGAAACAGAAGCACCTAGAACCCAGACCCCGGAGGAGGCTTCATCTGTCTGGGAAACAGAAGCACCTAGAACCCAGACCCTGGAGGAGGCTTCATCTGTCTGGGAAACAGAAGCACCTAGAACCCAGACCCGGAGGGGCTTCATCTGTCTGGGAAACAGAAGCACCTAGAACCCAGACCCGGGAGGCTTCATCTGTCTGGGAAACAGAAGCACCTAGAACCCAGACCCTGGAGGAGGCTTCATCTGTCTGGGAAACAGAAGCACCTAGAACCCAGAGGAGGCTTCATCTGTCTGGGAAACAGAAGCACCTAGAACCCAGAGGAGGCTTCATCTGTCTGGGAAACAGAAGCACCTAGAACCCAGACCCTGGAGGAGGCTTCATCTGTCTGGGAAACAGAAGCACCTAGAACCCAGACCTCAGAGGAGGCTTCATCTGTCTGGGAAACAGAAGCACCTAGAACCCAGACCCTGGAGGAGGCTTCATCTGTCTGGGAAACAGAAGCACCTAGAACCCAGACCCCGGAGGAGGCTTCATCTGTCTGGAAAACAGAAGCACCTAGAACCCAGAGGAGGCTTCATCTGTCTGGGAAACAGAAGCACCTAGAACCCAGACCCTGGAGGAGGCTTCATCTGTCTGGGAAACAGAAGCACCTAGAACCCAGAGGAGGCTTCATCTGTCTGGGAAACAGAAGCACCTAGAACCCAGACCCTGGAGGAGGCTTCATCTGTCTGGAAAACAGAAGCACCTAGAACCCAGATCCTGGAGGAGGCGTCATCTGTCTGGAAAACAGAAGCACCTAGAACCCAGACCCTGGAGGAGGCTTCATCTGTCTGGAAAACAGAAGCACCTAGAACCCAGATCCTGGAGGAGGCTTCATCTGTCTGGGAAACAGAAGCACCTAGAACCCAGACCCCAGAGGAGGCTTCATCTGTCTGGGAAACAGAAGCACCTAGAACCCAGAGGAGGCTTCATCTGTCTGGAAAACAGAAGCACCTAGAACCCAGACCCTGGAGGAGGCTTCATCTGTCTGGGAAACAGAAGCACCTAGAACCCAGAGGAGGCTTCATCTGTCTGGGAAACAGAAGCACCTAGAACCCAGACCCTGGAGGAGGCGTCATCTGTCTGGGAAACAGAAGCACCTAGAACCCAGACCCTGGAGGAGGCTTCATCTGTCTGGGAAACAGAAGCACCTAGAACCCAGACCCTGGAGGAGGCTTCATCTGTCTGGGAAACAGAAGCACCTAGAACCCAGACCCTGGAGGAGGCTTCATCTGTCTGGAAAACAGAAGCACCTAGAACCCAGACCCCGGAGGAGGCTTCATCTGTCTGGGAAACAGAAGCACCTAGAACCCAGACCCTGGAGGAGGCTTCATCTGTCTGGGAAACAGAAGCACCTAGAACCCAGACCCTGGAGGAGGCTTCATCTGTCTGGGAAACAGAAGCACCTAGAACCCAGAGGAGGCTTCATCTGTCTGGGAAACAGAAGCACCTAGAACCCAGACCCTGGAGGAGGCTTCATCTGTCTGGGAAACAGAAGCACCTAGAACCCAGAGGAGGCTTCATCTGTCTGGGAAACAGAAGCACCTAGAACCCAGACCCTGGAGGAGGCTTCATCTGTCTGGGAAACAGAAGCACCTAGAACCCAGACCCTGGAGGAGGCGTCATCTGTCTGGAAAACAGAAGCACCTAGAACCCAGACCCTGGAGGAGGCTTCATCTGTCTGGGAAACAGAAGCACCTAGAACCCAGACCCTGGAGGAGGCTTCATCTGTCTGGGAAACAGAAGCACCTAGAACCCAGAGGAGGCTTCATCTGTCTGGGAAACAGAAGCACCTAGAACCCAGACCCTGGAGGAGGCTTCATCTGTCTGGGAAACAGAAGCACCTAGAACCCAGACCCTGGAGGAGGCGTCATCTGTCTGGAAAACAGAAGCACCTAGAACCCAGACCCTGGAGGAGGCTTCATCTGTCTGGGAAACAGAAGCACCTAGAACCCAGATCCTGGAGGAGGCTTCATCTGTCTGGGAAACAGAAGCACCTAGAACCCAGACCTCAGAGGAGGCTTCATCTGTCTGGGAAACAGAAGCACCTAGAACCCAGACCCTGGAGGAGGCTTCATCTGTCTGGAAAACAGAAGCACCTAGAACCCAGACCCTGGAGGAGGCTTCATCTGTCTGGAAAACAGAAGCACCTAGAACCCAGACCCTGGAGGAGGCTTCATCTGTCTGGAAAACAGAAGCACCTAGAACCCAGACCCCGGAGGAGGCTTCATCTGTCTGGGAAACAGAAGCACCTAGAACCCAGACCCTGGAGGAGGCTTCATCTGTCTGGGAAACAGAAGCACCTAGAACCCAGACCCTGGAGGAGGCTTCATCTGTCTGGGAAACAGAAGCACCTAGAACCCAGACCCTGGAGGAGGCTTCATCTGTCTGGGAAACAGAAGCACCTAGAACCCAGAGGAGGCTTCATCTGTCTGGGAAACAGAAGCAACCAGAACCCAGAGGAGGCGTCATCTGTCTGGAAAAACAAACATAGTGTGTGTACCTGGTGGACAGCCCCCATGATCTTCCTGGCCTCCTGGTACAAGGTGTCTGGGCTCCAGTGAGGGTTGAGGAGGTGCAGCTCTCTGACCAATCTGTTGTGTTCCCTCAGGAACAACGTGTGGAGTGCTATCATCCCCAGGTGCTCATTGGCCCGTGAGTCACCTAGACAACAGAAAACAGGAAGTTTGACACATGGACATACAGTTACTAGAAGGAAGAGCTATCAAGGTGCTCATTGGCCCGTGAGTCACCTAGACAACAGAATACAGGAATTTTGACCCATAGACATACAATAACTAGAAGTATTGGTCTGTCACATGTTATGACCCAGTATTGGTCTGTCACATGAATGAAACAAAATGGTAATGATTAATTAATGATGCTAAATCAAGCAAATATAACTTGTCTGTGTATAGCCGTATAGAAGACAACTGCTGGGTCTTTCCAGGCAGAGCTCCTGATTGACATGTGTACTATGGTGCATTAAGTTGGTTGGAACCTGTTCAGCGCACTGACAATAAACTATAATTCATATTAAGATTGACTCTGAGTGTCCCTGGTGTTGAACTTCCACCACAATCTTTAACCTGAGGTCTACTACAGTACATTACCACTAGTCAACTGACCAGAACATTCACACAGGATGTTTAACCTGAGGTCTGCTACAGTACATTACCACTAGTCAACTGACCAGAACATTCACACAGGATGTTTAACCTGAGGTCTGCTACAGTACATTACCACTAGTCCAACTGACCAGAAACATTCACACAGGATGTTTAACCTGAGGTCTGCTACAGTACATTACCAAGGGTCATAGAAATTGTTCAAAGGTTTTGAAAACAATTCTAATAAATACAATATAATTCAGATATTGACTGAATTATAGAGCATAAAACATTTTACTGGCCTAGACGTTTTAATGAATGGAGTTCAGGGATTTTGAATAGTTTGTAACAAAGAAAATTATGTGTGCCTCATTTGCATAAACATATTGGATTATTTGCATATATATATGAATGAATTAACATAAATGATGTAACAGGGCTGCAAACCACCAAACACTTGTTCTGTCTACCCTACCAGCACTCAGCTGCAGTGTCTAGACTGCCTCATTAATTACTGTTGTTGCCACGTTCTGTTGCATAATTCAGCAAGTGTGTCAATAGCAGGACACCCTCTGATAAAAAAAATAAAACATTTAAAAAATGTACACTCATCAAAATAAAAGTTATCTTTCTACTCTTTCTTGTGGTGTAAATGTCGAGACATTGCGTTAAATCCCTGACTAAGCTTTAGCGTTCATACAGATTGAACTGAAAGACAATGTATCTTATTGAACCCATGTCAGCCATTACCAGGGTGTGTTTGACAGGTCATTGCGAACTTTTCCACGGTGGTAATGCTAATGGGGGAAAAACATCAGGCACAAGCAAGAGTACGAAAGAGTTACAGGAGTAAAATGAAAGCAATCAATCCAGTGAGATTTAAAGTGATAAGTGGATTTTGCATCCCTCAAACACAGGAAATACTGCTGAAAAAGACAGACCCTGAGGTGGGCGGGGCATGCGCGTTGCTATAGAAACATTCTGTATCTAGGCACACAGTTTATAGCAGCAGATAACTAGGTTGTTACTGTAAAGCACTTTGTGAGAGATGTTGTAAAAAGGTCTTTATACATGTTTTTGTTTGATTGATTGATTCATTGATTGATGGATGGATTGTAACATACCTGCTTGGAAACAGGATGTGATATTCTCCTGTTCTGTTGATGCAGTAGCAGATGTGTCAGAGGCACTTGTGGCTCCGGTGGAGTTGGCCCCAGACCCGCTTCGTGGCCCACAGGGATCCAGGCGTCCCTGTAGGCGAGGCAGGTAGGGCATGTAGGCGAGACCCTGGTCTGAGGCCTGGTCATTGAGGGCCAGAAGACCCAGTGGAGAGGAGAGGTTCCTCAGGGCCGCAGCCATGGGGGAGGAGCTACCGTACACCATACTGGCATCCACGAATGAGGTGATGGCGTTCAGTTGCTCCCGGTGATGGTGGGGTGTGGCCCCGGTGAAGGCTTCACTCCCGACACAGCTGGGCGCCGAGCGGAAGAAAGGCATGCAGCTCTGTATACCAGTACGAGGGTCTGACAGCGGGATCTGGGGAGAGGGGAAGTGTGTGTGCGTGTGCATGTGTGCGTTTCACTTTACACTGAGTAGATTCGGAGCAGGAGAGAATTAGACTGGCCAACCAGCAGTTAAAACTATTTAAAAGGGGTCTCCCAGCCCCTGTTTTGGTAAAACTATTTAAAAGGGGTTCTCCCAGCCCCTGTTTTGGTAAAACTATTTAAAAGGGTGCTCCCAGCCCCTGTTTTGGTAAAAAGATGAGGGATGGAGGCTGGAGAAATGTAACCACAGAGCTATGGATGCAAAGACTGACCATTCATGATATCAACATTATAGTTTTAATCATGTTGGAGACTATTTAGTGTTTGTTTAGGGATGGTTCAAAATGTACAAAATGAGGACCTGGGGGAAAATAGGGGGGAGGGCCATGCTTTTTCAATTTCAGTCAGGGGGCAGGATTTAGTGTGGTTTTAGGGAGGGCCATATAATTTGCAATTGATGAAATGTCTATATTTCCGTGATTTAGTTGCTTAGTAGCCATTATATGGATGTCTTCCCAATGCCGACCCTCATCTCTGAATCTCCGCTGGGTGCGCAACATCAGTTGTGCCTATAGGATATTAATAAATGTGGTCTCAATCAAATGATCCCATACTTTATTTTAATAATAACAACAATATGTTTCGTTGCCCATGATGAAGCTATTCATCAGAGTTATTGACGTCACAAATAAGCCAGATTCAAGTAGCTTACATTGTGGTGCTGAGACTTAAAGCGGCAGAAGCTGCACAATCAAACAGAAATGGACAGCTCACGGGTCTGACAGGAGGCAAATTCATTTCAACCGTCTTCATTTTAATTTGACTTTACTAACAACAAGAGGGCTTTGTGTTGCAGCCTATTTCTTCCTATTTAAGAATAGGAGGTAGGCCTGCCTACCTGTTTAACAGACGACATTATAGGCATATTATAGGCTATAGGCTGCTATATCCATAGATTTTGTCGGTCAGTTCTTCCACCCACCATGCACTCTTTAAATAGCTTACCGCCGTGTCAGTTAATGGCTTGGTGTGTTAAGTTAAAATCAGAACTCAAATTGACGGGGTATGTGAGGATATGCCATAGGCCTGCCTACCTTGTGTTAAAGAAAATGGCAAAAAGCATCGATCTACCCTTTGTTAGCTTAAGATTTGATGAAAATAAAATGGATCCAGTACTTTAGTCTGTGAAACAAGCTGTAAAAAAAAAGGCGGGAAAGATGTGACTCCGATGAATGTAAGAATATCATTGGTTTGTCTCTATGACATTCAGAGGCTGAGCTACAACCTTCTATAGTCGAGAAGACAACCATTTTACTTTGATTGCGAAGTAATCTAATTCTGTCGCTATCATTTTTGTAATATGGAAGATGTTTTAAACCCAGACAACTTTTAGGTGAAACACTTGTGACCCACTGAGCACAGATGTAAATTCAACATCTATTCCACATTGGTTCAACATCATTTTCATTTAAATGTTGGGTTAAAGCCATGGAAGAGTAGCAGCAGGGTAAAAGCTTACATTTCTTTTTGTTTTGGGTAGGTAGACCTACTCAGTCTAGGCTGGAAAAGTAGGCCTATGAGAAGATGAATGCATAGGCATTTCTCTCTGTCCATTATTAGCTGGTAATTAGTGTAGTGAAAAAGATCCTGCAAGGGTCTCCAGTCATGTAAACTTATGTAGAATTGCATGAAATGAAATGTGTTTATAAAAGGCTACTTGTACTCGGACCCGCAAATACAAAATGGTAGATTCATGCAGTGCCTTTATTATAAAAGGAGATCTTTCCCCGCTACTCTTGTCCATGGTGGTCTCTGAACCGACAACCTTCTGGCCCACAGCCCTGCCCCTTGCCCGCTATAGAACGATGAACAGTTTCTAAATAAAGTACACACCCCTACATTTACTTTGTTTACAAACATTGAAGAAAAACAAGTTTATATTTCAGGGTTCTGATGGAGTGTGACAGTTGAACTAAACTCATGAGGCATTTATTTATTTAAGTTCTATTCTTCAACAATCAATGGGCATGGTGTTTGCAACGCCAGGGTTGTGGGTTCGATTCCCACGGGGGACCGGTACGGAGAGAAAATGTATGCATTCACTACTGTATGTCGCTCTGGATAAGAGCGTCTGCTAAATGACTAAAATGTAAAATGTATGTAGCAATTGCAGACCGCCCCATAAAACGGAATCATTGTTACAGAATTAAAAGCAGAACCTGCTAGTAGAGCACAGCGCTTGTTAAGAACAGTGCCAGCAAAGCTAATTTCTAAATCTAAGAGTGTTGGGAGGGGAAAGTGGGTTAGCATTAGGAGGGGAAAGTGGGTTAGCATTAGGAGGGGAAGGTGGGTTAGCATTAGGAGGGGAAGGTGGGTTAGCATTAGGAGGGGAAAGTGGGTTAGCATTAGGAGGGGAAGGTGGGTTAGCATTAGGAGGGGAAAGTGGGTTAGCATTAGGAGGGGAAGGTGGGTTAGCATTAGGAGGGGAAGGTGGGTTAGCATTAGGAGGGGAAAGTGGGTTAGCATTAGGAGGGGAAGGTGGGTTAGCATTAGGAGGGGAAAGTGGGTTAGCATTAGGAGGGGAAGGTGGGTTAGCATTAGGAGGGGAAGGTGGGTTAGCATTAGGAGGGGAAGGTGGGTTAGCATTAGGAGGGGAAAGTGGGTTAGCATTAGGAGGGGAAGGTGGGTTAGCATTAGGAGGGGAAAGTGGGTTAGCATTAGGAGGGGAAGGTGGGTTAGCATTAGGAGGGGAAGGTGGGTTAGCATTAGGAGGGGAAAGTGGGTTAGCATTAGGAGGGGAAGGTGGGTTAGCATTAGGAGGGGAAAGTGGGTTAGCATTAGGAGGGGAAGGTGGGTTAGCATTAGGAGGGGAAAGTGGGTTAGCATTAGGAGGGGAAAGTGGGTTAGCATTAGGAGGGGAAAGTGGGTTAGCATTAGGAGGGGAAGGTGGGTTAGCATTAGGAGGGGAAATCAAAGGAATATGGACTGCAGTGATAAGAGAAGATGGATAGTAAAAACAGACCAGTGTGAGAAAGAACAGAGTAAAAACAGACGAGCGGGAGAAAGAAGGAGCAGAAACAGAACCAGCTGGGTCACATGACAAGGCGGGGCAGGTGTACTTCACCTGTAAAGGGAAGCAGGGAAGATGTAATAGGAAAAGAATTGCATTTATATAGCGCTTGGCTTTTCCACCAGGTGCTCAAAGCACTTTCCATAGTAAGGGAGAGGTGCACCTGCTTCATGGCTTTTGTCAGTCTGTATCCTGTTGCTCTGTTCTGGACGTGTCTCTGTTCTGGACTTGTCTGTGTCTCTGTTGATCTGTTCTGGACGTGTCTCTGTTCTGGACTTGTCTGTGTCTCTGTGTCTCTGTGTCTCTGTTCTGGACTTGTCTGTGTCTCTGTGTCTGTGTCTCTGTTCTGGACTTGTCTGTGTCTCTGTGTCTGTGTCTCTGTGTCTCTGTTAATCTGTTCTGGACTTGTCTGTGTCTCTGTGTCTCTGTTCTGGACTTGTCTGTGTCTCTGTGTCTGTGTCTCTGTTCTGGACTTGTCTGTGTCTCTGTGTCTCTGTTGCTCTGTTCTGGACTTGTCTGTGTCTCTGTGTCTGTGTCTCTGTGTCTCTGTTAATCTGTTCTGGACTTGTCTCCTGCTGATTTGTTATTTATTTTTAAATTATTGCATTGTTTTTGTAAAATGTGTTAAGACCTTAACTACACTTTCAATAAATTGTGATTGATTTGATTTGACCTGTAGCTCTATAGGGAAGCAGGGAATGCCTCACCTGTATAGGGAAGCAGGGAGTGCCTCACCTGTATAGGGAAGCAGGGAGTGCCTCACCTGTATAGGGAAGCAGGGAGTGCCTCACCTGTATAGGGAAGCAGGGAGTGCCTCACCTGTATAGGGAAGCAGGGAGTGTCCCGGCTGCATGTGCGGGTGCAGTCGGCCCCGGTCCTGAAGGCAGCTGTGCTGGGACTCTGAGGGGTCAGAGCGAAGTCATGGTCGATCCACTGACCCCATTCAACCAGCAGGTGGGACAGAGATGAGTCCAGAGAGATGTTCTCATTGTGGGTGTAGAGAACGTCCTGGGATACCAGGCGCACCTGGAGGGAGGTGGGAGGAGAGGAGGAGAG
Organism: Salmo salar; assembly: GCF_965601325.2. NCBI lineage: Eukaryota > Metazoa > Chordata > Actinopteri > Salmoniformes > Salmonidae > Salmo > Salmo salar. Next base: position 47,042,603 of record NC_138313.1, on the reverse strand, counting down.
AGTGAGAAGGGTGAGGTTATTACAGTGAGTTTGGTTTTACAGCTGACGTAGAGTAAAATGACAGAGCAAACATTCCGTGTTGAACAGAGGCTTATGATGAGGCTTATGATGGCTCAGGTCAACAGCAGTGCACTATATAGGGATACTGTAGCCAGAGATAGGATAGGACTCTTACCAGTGCAGGGTGTAGTAGATAGGATAGAACTCTTACCTGGGGACAGGGTGTAGTAGATAGGATAGGACTCTTACCGGGGGCAGGGTGTAGTAGATAGGATAGGACTCTTACCTGGGGACAGGGTGTAGTAGATAGGATAGGACTCTTACCGGGGGCAGGGTGTAGTAGATAGGATAGGACTCTTACCTGGGGACAGGGTGTAGTAGATAGGATAGGACTCTTACCTGGGGACAGGGTGTAGTAGATAGGATAGGACTCTTACCTGGGGACAGGGTGTAGTACTTTGACCTCTTTCTCCCCTCTCTCTCCAGATGAAATCTCGCATCTTGTGACGGCCGGCCGCCCAACAACCTGCCCACTTGACCCTATCCCCTCCTCTCTTCTCCAGACCATTTCCGGAGACCTTCTCCCTAACCTCACCTCGCTCATCAACTCATCCTTGACCGCTGGCTACGTCCCTTCCGTCTTCAAGAGAGCGAGAGTTGCACCCCTTCTGAAAAAACCTACACTCGATCCCTCCGATGTCAACAACTACAGACCAGTATCCCCTTTCTTTTCTCTCCAAAACTCTTGAGCGTGCCGTCCTTGGCCAGCTCTCTTGCTATCTCTCTCAGAATGACCTTCTTGATCCAAATCAGTCAGGTTTCAAGACTGGTCATTCAACTGAGACTGCTCTTCTGTGTGTCACGGAGGCTCTCCGCACTGCTAAAGCTAACTCTCTCTCCTCTGCTCTCATCCTTCTAGACCTATCTGCTGCCTTTGATACTGTGAACCACCAGATCCTCCTCTCCACCCTCTCCGAGTTGGGCATCTCCGGCGCGGCCCACGCTTGGATTGCGTCCTACCTGACAGGTCGCTCCTACCAGGTGGCGTGGCGAGAATCTGTCTCCGCACCACGTGCTCTCACCACTGGTGTCCCCCAGGGCTCTGTTCTAGGCCCTCTCCTATTCTCGCTATACACCAAGTCACTTGGCTCTGTCATATCCTCACATGGTCTCTCCTATCATTGCTATGCAGACGACACAAATTAATCTTCTCCTTTCCCCCTTCTGATAACCACATGGCGAATCGCATCTCTGCATGTCTGGCAGACATATCAGTGTGGATGACGGATCACCACCTCAAGCTGAACCTCGGCAAGACGGAGCTGCTTTTCCTCCCGGGGAAGGACTGCCCGTTCCATGATCTTGCCATCACGGTTGACAACTCCATTGTGTCCTCCTCCCAGAGAGCTAAGAACCTTGGCGTGACCCTGGACAACACCCTGTCGTTCTCCACTAACATCAAGGTGGTGACCCGATCCTGTAGGTTCATGCTCTACAACATTCGCAGAGTACGACCCTGCCTCACACAGGAAGCGGCGCAGGTCCTAATCCAGGCACTTGTCATCTCCCGTCTGGATTACTGCAACTCGCTGTTGGCTGGGCTCCCTGCCTGTGCCATTAAACCCCTACAACTCATCCAGAATGCCGCAGCCCGTCTGGTGTTCAACCTTCCCAAGTTCTCTCACGTCACCCCGCTCCTCCGCTTTCTCCACTGGCTTCCAGTTGAAGCTCGCATCCGCTACAAGACCATGGTGCTTGCCTACGGAGCCGTGAGGGGAACGGCACCTCCGTACCTTCAGGCTCTGATCAGTCCCTACACCCAAACGAGGGAACTGCGCTCATCCACCTCTGGCCTGCTGGCCCCCCTACCTCTGACGAAGCACAGTTCCCGCTCAGCCCAGTCAAAACTGTTCGCTGCTCTGGCACCCCTATGGTGGAACAAGCTCCCTCACAACGCCAGGACAGTGGAGTCAATCACCACCTTCCGGAGACACCTGAAACCCCACCTCTTTAAGGAATACCTAGGATAGGATAAAGTAATCCTTCTACCCCCCCCCCCTAAAAGATTTAGATGCACTATTGTAAAGTGGTTGTTCCACTGGATATCATAAGGTGAATGCACCAATTTGTAAGTCGCTCTGGATAAGAGCGTCTGCTAAATGACTTAAATGTAAATGTACATAGGATAGGACTCTTACCTGGGGCAGGGTGTAGTAGATAGGATAGGACTCTTACCTGGGGACAGGGTGTAGTAGATAGGATAGGACTCTTACCTGAGGACAGGGTGTAGTAGATAGGATAGGACTCTTACCTGGGGCAGGGTGTAGTAGATAGGATAGAACTCTTACCAGTGCAGGGTGTAGTAGATAGGATAGGACTCTTACCTGGGGCAGGGTGTAGTAGATAGGATAGGACTCTTACCAGTGGCAGGGTGTAGTTATAGGATAGGACTCTTACTGGGGGCAGGGTGTAGTAGTTAGGATAGGACTCTTACTGGGGGCAGGGTGTAGTAGTTAGGATAGGACTCTTACTGGGGGCAGGGTGTAGTAGTTAGGATAGGACTCTTACTGGGGGCAGGGTGTAGTAGTTAGGATAGGACTCTTACTGGGGGCAGGGTGTAGTAGTTAGGATAGGACTCTTACCGGGGGCAGGGTGTAGTAGATAGGATAGGACTCTTACTTGGGGCAGGATGTAGTAGATAGGATAGGACTCTTACCGGGGGCAGGGTGTAGTAGATAGGATAGGACTCTTACCGGGGGCAGGGTGTAGTAGATAGGATAGGACTCTTACCGGGGGCAGGGTGTAGTAGATAGGATAGGACTCTTACCTAGGGCAGGGTGTAGTAGATAGGATAGGACTCTTACCGGGTGCAGGGTCTAGTAGAAAGGATAGGACTCTTACCTGGGGCAGGGTGTAGTAGATAGGATAGGACTCTTACCGGGGGCAGGGTGTAGTAGATAGGATAGGACTCTTACCGGGGGCAGGGTGTAGTATATAGGATAGGACTCTTACCGGGGGCAGGGTGTAGTTATAGTAGGTGTGTTCAGGGTCCCAGCCCCTAGGGACCCCTCTGACGTCCTCGTACTCTGGGGGGAGCCAGCGGGAGTACGGGGTATTGGCTGCACCCCACTTAGGGTGCTGTCTGGAGAGGGTTGACAACATGGGTAACATACACAAACTACAAGTCATGTCAAATCTAAACACTCATTTCCTTTTTACACTGTAGTTTCAATCTGAACCCTACTGGCTGGACGTTGTCTTTTCACACTGAAGTTTCAACCTTATCCCTACTGGCTGGACGTTGTCAGGCAGACAGAGCGAGAGAAAAAGAGACAAGCAGACAGCCAGAGATCTGTCACAACGTCCACAGAAGGTGGCGCCTCTCCCCGGTCGGGCGGGGCTCGGCGGTCGTCGTCGCCGGCCTACTAGCTGCCACCGATCTATGTTTCTGTGTCTTTTGGTTATGTCTGTTTAGTCTGCACCTGTTTTGTGTTAGTCATTAGTGGGGTATTTCGTTTGTCTGTTTCGTTTGGGGATTTGTGCAGGATTGTTTATTGTGTCACGCCTTTTGGGCACGTAGGGGTTTATTGCATTTTCCCATTTTACGCTGCGTGTTTTAGGCATTAGGGTTGCTGGGCTGCGTCCCGTCCTTTGGTATTTTTGGAGCTGTTCTCCTACCTTATTATTGTGCACCTTGCCTTGTTGTAGCATTTTTACAAAACTATTAAAACATGTGTTTCACGGACCTCAGTCTCCTGCGCCTGACTTCACCCCTCCTGCTATCCAAGTGTATCGTGACAAGATCAAATATAATTGTATTTGTCACATGCACCAAATACAACAGATGTAGACTTTACCGTGAAATGCTTACTTTACGAGCCCTTTCCAACAATGCAGAGTTAAAAAGTCCATAAAAAAATACAACATTTGAAACAAAAATGAGGAAATAATAACAATAAAATAACAATAATGAGGCTACATACAAGGAGTACCGGCACTGAGTCATGACAGACAAGACAGACAGACCTGTTGTTGCACTCCCCGGTGAATGAGCGGTAGCGTTCAGATAGACAGCCAGTCTTACAGAGGGGTCTCTGCATCTCAGAGGAACAGCCTGTAGCCTGCAGTAGAACCTGCATATCCTCCTCACTCAACAGGTCTGTTGGGGGAGATTGACACACAACCCAAACCGTACTGCTGACTCAAACCATACTGTGTTTTCTGACATAGTTCCAGCAATTATGGTAACAAGGCCAACACAGCTCGGCCCGAGTCAGGTCGGCTCTGTAGTATATGTGTAATATGATAGTTCAGTACCAGGTAGACTGGACTGGGACATGGGTTAGGGTTAGGCAGTACCAGGTAGACTGTACTGGGACATGGGTTAGGGTTAGGCAGTACCAGGTAGGCTGGACTGGGACATGGGTTAGACAGTACCAGGTAGGCTGGACTGGGACATGGGTTAGGGTTAGGCAGTACCAGGTAGACTGTACTGGGACATGGGTTAGGGTTAGGCAGTACCAGGTAGACTGGACTGGGCCATGGGTTAGACAGTACCAGGTAGGCTGGACTGGGACATGGGTTAGGATTAGGCAGTACCAGGTAGACTGGACTGGGACATGGGTTAGGGTTAGGCAGTACCAGGTAGACTGGACTGGGCCATGGGTTAGACAGTACCAGGTAGGCTGGACTGGGCCATGGGTTAGACAGTACCAGGTAGACTGGACTGGGCCATGGGTTAGGCAGTACCAGGTAGACTGTACTGGGACATGGGTTAGACAGTACCAGGTAGACTGGACTGGTGGGACATGGGTTAGACAGTACCAGGTAGACTGGACTGGGCCATGGGTTAGACAGTACCAGGTAGGCTGGACTGGGACATGGGTTAGGGTTAGGCAGTACCAGGTAGACTGTACTGGGACATGGGTTAGGGTTAGGCAGTACCAGGTAGACTGGACTGGGCCATGGGTTAGACAGTACCAGGTAGGCTGGACTGGGACATGGGTTAGGGTTAGGCAGTACCAGGTAGACTGGACTGGGACATGGGTTAGGGTTAGGCAGTACCAGGTAGACTGGACTGGGCCATGGGTTAGACAGTACCAGGTAGGCTGGACTGGGCCATGGGTTAGACAGTACCAGGTAGACTGGACTGGGCCATGGGTTAGGCAGTACCAGGTAGACTGTACTGGGACATGGGTTAGACAGTACCAGGTAGACTGGACTGGGACATGGGTTAGACAGTACCAGGTAGACTGGACTGGGACATGGGTTACGCAGTACCAGGTAGGCTGGACTGAGACATGGGTTAGGCAGTACCAGGTAGACTGGACTGGGACATGGGTTACGCAGTACCAGGTAGGCTGGACTGAGACATGGGTTAGGCAGTACCAGGTAGACTGGACTGGGACACGGGTTAGGCAGTACCAGGTAGACTGTACTGGGACATGGGTTAGACAGTACCAGGTAGACTGGACTGGGACATGGGTTAGACAGTACCAGGTAGACTGGACTGGGACATGGGTTACGCAGTACCAGGTAGGCTGGACTGAGACATGGGTTAGGCAGTACCAGGTAGACTGGACTGGGACATGGGTTACGCAGTACCAGGTAGGCTGGACTGAGACATGGGTTAGGCAGTACCAGGTAGACTGGACTGGGACACGGGTTAGGCAGTACCAGGTAGACTGGACTGGGACACGGGTTAGGCAGTACCAGGTAGACTGGACTGGGACATGGGTTAGGCAGTACCAGGTAGACTGGACTGGGACACGGGTTAGGCAGTACCAGGTAGACTGGACTGGGACACGGGTTAGAATTAGACAGTACCGGGTAGACTGGACTGGGCCATGGTACTGGTGTAGACCATCTCTCTGATCAGTTCCACTGTATTGTCCAGCAGCTCAGCGGCGCTGATGTGCCTCCTGGTCTGGGGGCCGATCTGTTTGAACTGGGCTAGGAGGTCACTGGGTCTCAGAGCACCCTCCGACAGAGATGTCTTCACTCTGGAAGGACAGAGGATAGTACCCATATTATCAGACAGACAGGCAAGCAGATGAACAGGCATGCAGGCAAATGGACAGGCAGGCAAATGGACAAGCAGGCAGATGAACAGACAGGCAGGCAGATGAACAGACAGGCAAGCAGGTGAACAGACAGGCAGGCAGATGAACAGACAGGCAGGCAAATGGACAGGCAGGCAGATGAACAGACAGGCAAGCAGGTGAACAGACAGGCAGGCAGATGAACAGACAGGCAGGCAAATGGACAGGCAGGCAGATGAACAGACAGGCAAGCAGGTGAACAGACAGGCAGGCAGATGAACAGACAGGCAGGCAAATGGACAGGCAGGCAGATGAACAGACAGGCAAGCAGATGAACAGACAGGCAGACCCTAATTGGTAAATAGCATTTCTCTTTTCATAGACATTAACATGGCTTTTCACAAATAATCTGAGCAATTTACTGAGGATCGTCTTCTTCTATTGGCTCACCTCTCCTTGGTGTGGGCGTAAGCAGCAGTAGTACGTTCTAAAGCCCTTTTCAGAGCCTCCTCTACCAACGTAGAGCGCAGATAGGAAACCCCTGGAGATGATGCAATACAATGAATAACCCATGGAACTCTTTATGCCTTGGAATGAGTCAAGGAGTAGTAGCCCTTTATAAACAGATGAGTTTATTACTAACCCAGAGCGTTGCGTAACAGGCAAGCAGCTGCACGCAACGTGTGTCAGGGTACGTTCCAATACTCTCACAATGCTAGCAACATGTACTCAAAGTGCTGCACCACCTGGTGGCGCGCATGTCTATTTACCTTAATAACCACATCGCAACACTTATAGTGAGTGCATATACATTTTAAGAAACAAAATGTTCCAGAAAACTCTCTCTAACCAGGTTTCTACCAGACCTTTTTATGCGCGCAAAGTACACATTTGGAGTCACGCATTGACATGTGTGGCAGCCAGCTGTGTGGTCATCCCACTACAACTCGTCGGGAAAGCTCGCAGTTTATTAAACTACAGAATAAATAAATGATGATGAACTTCACAGAGTGGTGAAAGTGCAAGTTTGTGAGCTTGATGCTCCTTTCCAATAAATATCGAGGGTCTTATTTTGGTGACCTGAGGATCGATGCTTAACAAATACAATTATATTTAGCTTTTATCCGTAGACTAGCCGAACCGCACTGCATCGGTTGTTGGCTAGAGCGAACGCGCCAAGAACCAGAGTGGGAACATTTGCTATTTAATGCAACAGTTTCGGTAGTGATAGAGTGGAAAATGCGATGGAAACACATTTTGAATTTCAGATATCTAAACAAGAAAGCATGAAAACTTAAGCAGAAAATGTTTTTTTTTGTGTGTGTGCAATATATATATATTTTTTTTTTAATCAGCAACAAGCCCGTTTGGTCCACTGTGGATTTTGGAATATTCGCATGGAAATCTGTCACCATTTGGATGGAAACCTAGCTAATGACACTGATCAATAATAACTGATATGAAACTAGCCTTTATTATATTGGAGGACATAATCGGTTCCCAACAATCCCTTTAACTTTACAACAGATGATCAGATTATCAATTCTTGTCATAAACATGGATGACCCCCTTTTTAAAATGTCTTATAATCCCATGACAATATGAAGTGTTCTCAACAGGCCATTTAAAACACAGTACAGTGTACCTGAGTCATTGTGAGCTAGCTCAGTTGGTGAAACTTGGTGAGGTAGACAGCAGAGCAGAGCTAGAGACAGAACTAGCAGGAGACCCTACAACAACAAGACATGTAACATAAAAACAATGACATAGAGGTAGTCTGAGAACCCAGAACCACATTTTACACTCTGTCATGAGATCAACATAGAGGTAGTCTACTTTCAGATCAACATAGAGGTAGTCTGAGAACCCAGAACCACATTTTACACTCTGTCATGAGATCAACATAGAGGTAGTCTACTTTCAGATCAACATAGAGGTAGTCTGAGAACCCAGAACCACATTTTACACTCTGTCATGAGATCAACATAGAGGTAGTCTACTTTCAGCTCAACATAGAGGTAGTCTGAGAACCCAGAACCACATTTTACACTCTGTCATGAGATCAACATAGAGGTAGTCTGAGAACCCAGAACCACATTTTACACTCTGTCATGAGATCAACATAGAGGTAGTCTGAGAACCCAGAACCACATTTTACACTCTGTCATGAGATCAACATAGAGGTAGTCTACTTTCAGATCAACATAGAGGTAGTCTACTTTCAGATCAACATAGAGGTAGTCTGAGAACCCAGAACCACATTTTACACTCTGTCATGAGATCAACATAGAGGTAGTCTACTTTCAGACCAACATAGAGTAGTCTACTTTCAGATCAACATTGAGGTAGTCTACTTTCAGATCAACATTGAGGTAGTCTACTTTCAGATCAACATAGAGGTAGTCTGAGAACCCAGAACCACATTTTACACTCTGTCATGAGATCAACATAGAGGTAGTCTACTTTCAGCTCAACATAGAGGTAGTCTACTTTCAGATCAACATAGAGTAGTCTACTTTCAGATCAACATAGAGTAGTCTACTTTCAGATCAACATAGAGTAGTCTACTTTCAGATCAACATAGAGTAGTCTACTTTCAGATCAACATAGAGTAGTCTACTTTCAGCTCAACATAGAGGTAGTCTACTTTCAGATCAACATAGAGGTAGTCTGGGAACCCAGAACCACATTTTACACTCTGTCATGAGATCAACATAGAGGTAGTATATTTTCAGATCAACATAGAGGTAGTCTACTTTCAGATCAACATAGAGGTAGTCTACTTTCAGATCAACATAGAGGTAGTCTACTTTCAGATCAACATAGAGGTAGTCTACTTTCAGATCAACATAGAGGTAGTCTACTTTCAGATCAACATAGAGGTAGTCTACTTTCAGATCAACATAGAGGTAGTCTACTTTCAGATCAACATAGAGTAGTCTACTTTCAGATCAACATAGAGTAGTCTACTTTCAGATCAACATAGAGTAGTCTACTTTCAGATCAACATAGAGTAGTCTACTTTCAGATCAACATAGAGTAGTCTACTTTCAGATCAACATAGAGTAGTCTACTTTCAGATCAACATAGAGTAGTCTACTTTCAGATCAACATAGAGTAGTCTACTTTCAGATCAACATAGAGTAGTCTACTTTCAGATCAACATAGAGGTAGTCTGCTTTCAGATCAACAGAGTAGTCTACTTTCAGATCAACAGAGTAGTCTACTTTCACGTCCATTTATATTGCCTTAAAATATTGGAATGGAAAGAAGGTAAATAAGGTAGAAGGTGACATCCAGCCATATATATAAAAAAATAATCCTTACCATGGGTGGCATGTCCATCTATCTGTTAGTGCAGGTCTCCAAAAGAAGCAGGTCAGAATTAGGCATCAACCAATGTTCATTTGAAGGTGCTGGTGATTGAAACGGCTGTGTCATTTAGTACCATACAGACTTAATAACCTAAATGCATGTTTATGAGGCCCGAATTAATAATATGTACCTTAAAGGGTGCTGCTAAGCATTGTGAGTTGTAATCAACAGGTGTGTGTGTGTGTCATGGTTTGTGTGTGGCATGTCTTCCTTAAGCAAGTGAAGTTGACTCTTTTATACTCTGGCAGCACAGTCAACAGGGTGTGTGTGTGTGTGTGTGTGTGTGTGTGTGTGTGTGTGTGTGTGTGTGTGTGTGTGTGTGTGTGTGTGTGTGTGTGTGCGTGTGTGTGTGTGTGTGTGTGTGTGTGTGTGTGGTCATTAGGAATGCCCAGAATCCACTTATCAGTGTGTCTGGTGACAACCCCTCAACATCAATGAACTCTCTGTCGGGTCTTGTTGACCAGAACCATTCGAACTCTTATTGCAATTCGAGAGCGGATAGATTCTTCTCAGCATTCAACCAGTTTGTCTATTGAGTCAATAGCTAGAATTCATCTACAGTATGTTTTGAAAAAAAAACAAAAAAACATTTACAATCCATAACATGTTTTTTAGTTTCTTTATGACATGAAGAACCGCGACATTATGGAGCATTTTGTTAAAGATACCTGTATTTAAAACCATCCTCTTAAAAAGTTTCCTCAAGCACCAGTTTTTGGATTCTAATCTCTAGATTAAACTCTAGATTAAACAGAACCCTACACATCTGTCAGGTGAGGAAGGCACAAATCCAGTGCCATGTGTTCATTAGAGGCTGTACAGATCTTTTTCTCTCTCTCTGGATTCATTAACGGGGTATGAAGGACACTTGTCTTAGAGAACGACTCAACGGACCAAAGGGGCAGTGGTTTTCTTATACATCTACATGTAATAGCTATGAATCCCACTGCAAAGAATCAGAAAGCAATAATTCTAGGTGCTGATTTGACTCTTTCAAAAAAAGGCAGCTGTAATTCCAATCAGGATAAACAGCATGGAATGTAACGGTGACATCATCCATATTATTCCACAGTTTTCAATTTAAAAAAAGTCCCGTCTATCTGTTCGCCCGTCTCTCTGTTCTAAACACTGAGTGTCAGTGTCTTCAGTGGCTCTGCCCAAATGTCGAAACCTTTGAATCTGATTGTCACTAAGCCAGGGGGCTTCCAATGACATGACCAGGTGGGCAAGACAGGACCGGAGGAGATAGGAGATGAGTGAGTGGAGAGGATTATGCGAAGGACTGGAGGAGAAGGAGAGATAATATGAGGACTGTTTTTGGAAGATCGAGCTCATTTTTTTTGAGGTCAATCAAATTTGTTCAATTGAAAATGTAATGTTTTATTTTTGAGACATTATTTTAGAAGGACATCAAGATACAGCAGCAACTTTTGTGTACTTTCTCTCTCCCTCGTTCCTCCTAGTTGTATCTCTTTCTCTCTCCCTCGTTCCTCCTAGTTGTCTCTCTCTCTCCCTCGTTCCTCCTAGTTGTATCTCTTTCTCTCTCCCTCGTTCCTCCTAGTTCTCTTTCTCTCTCCCTCGTTCCTCCTAGTTGTATCTTTCTCTCTCCCTCGTTCCTCCTAGTTCTCTTTCTCTCTCCCTCGTTCCTCCTAGTTGTCTCTTTCTCTCTCCCTCGTTCCTCCTAGTTGTCTCTTTCTCTCTCCCTCGTTCCTCCTAGTTGTCTCTTTCTCTCTCCCTCGTTCCTCCTAGTTGTCTCTTTCTCGTTCCTCCTAGTTGTATCTCTTTCTCTCTCCCTCGTTCCTCCTAGTTGTATCTCTTTCTCTCTCCCTCGTTCCTCCTAGTTGTATCTCTTTCTCTCTCCCTCGTTCCTCCTAGTTCTCTTTCTCTCCCTCGTTCCTCCTAGTTGTCTCTTTCTCTCTCCCTCGTTCCTCCTAGTTGTCTCTTTCTCTCTCCCTCGTTCCTCCTAGTTGTATCTTTCTCTCTCCCTCGTTCCTCCTAGTTGTCTCTTTCTCTCTCCCTCGTTCCTCCTAGTTGTATCTCTTTCTCTCCCTCCTAGTTGTATCTCTTTCTCTCTCCCTCGTTCCTCCTAGTTGTATCTTTCTCTCTCCCTCGTTCCTCCTAGTTGTATCTTTCTCTCTCCCTCGTTCCTCCTAGTTCTCTCTCTCTCCCTCGTTCCTCCTAGTTGTATCTCTTTCTCTCTCCCTCGTTCCTCCTAGTTGTATCTCTTTCTCTCTCCCTCGTTCCTCCTAGTTGTATCTTTCTCTCTCCCTCGTTCCTCCTAGTTGTATCTCTTTCTCTCTCCCTCGTTCCTCCTAGTTGTATCTTTCTCTCTCCCTCGTTCCTCCTAGTTGTATCTCTTTCTCTCTCCCTCGTTCCTCCTAGTTGTCTCTCTTTCTCTCTCCCTCGTTCCTCCTAGTTGTATCTCTTTCTCTCTCCCTCGTTCCTCCTAGTTGTCTCTCTCTCTCCCTCGTTCCTCCTAGTTGTATCTCTTTCTCTCTCCCTCGTTCCTCCTAGTTGTCTCTCTTTCTCTCTCCCTCGTTCCTCCTAGTTGTATCTTTCTCTCTCCCTCGTTCCTCCTAGTTGTATCTCTTTGATGTTCCAGGTGTGGATTTATCACGCACCGTTTCACGAGAAAACAAAGGCTCATTTCATTCCAGTGTTATTAATACGATCTCTAATGACAGTACTACCAACACAACAACTTTAACAACTGCAAGCCACAAGAGACACTGTGCATGTGTCGTTCATTTCTTCCACACACGGCAACATGAAAACATCCATTTATCCTGGAGGGAGTAAGCCTTTCTCCCATTTTTAAGCGTTCTTTAAATAAAGTTTGATAAAATTCTTTCAATAAAGTTCTTTAAATAAAGTTTGTAATAAAAACAGTCAGTGGATCAGATCATCATTATCATATATTTTATTATTCACATTAAATATTATATTAATAGATTAGAGCATTTCAATAAAATTATATTTTCACAATTGTCTTCAAAACAATTCATTCAGGTGCTTTCTAACCACGTTGCAGTAGTTTGATCCAAGGAGGAGATGTCGTTGATAACAAAGTCAGATATACCATCATCAGGGTTGAAAATGCATCCGAGGACCTTACAATTCAAAAACAATACTTTCAGATTATTTATAGATTAATCCCATATTTCTTCGGTAAGGCAGGGTTTTGGCAACTATAAAATAGTAACAACTTAAATACAGTGGTCTGTCTTGACTGTAACCAGGTCAACCAGAGTGGCATTCTAGAATGTTGGTGCGGAGTAGAACTCAGGAATGGTACAACATAAATTATTAGAGCCCAGTTTAAAAAGTAGTTAGTAAGCATTGTGGTCACATTAAGGGTAATTTAACTTGTTCTGGATGGCTCTGGATCAGATCAGGGCTAGGGTCAATTTCATTTCAATGTGGATAACTGGAATTTAAATTTCCGTTTAACTGCCTGAATTGGAAATGGAATTGACCCTAACATTGCTCCCCATAGCAGTTGTCCGTAATAGTTGTTCTAAATGGCGTTGGTTGAGGACCCGCTAGGCGCGTTGGTTGGTGTTGTCTCGCTAAGCATGCTGGGACCAGAGGAAGCGATCACAGCGCTCCAGCATGGTCTGGATCAGAGCCCTGGGGTAGACAGGAAAAAGAGAGGAACATTAGTATCATATGTGTTTTTTGTATAACCTTGTGTTGTCTAGGGGATGATTGTTATATCAATCAATGACATTGTTTTTTTAACTAGCTGATCATAGTCCCTGGTATCTTGTATCATAGTCCCTGGTATCTGGTATCACAGTCCTTGGTATCTGTTATCATAGTCCCTGGTATCACAGTCCCTGGTATCTGTTATCATAGTCCCTGGTATCATAGTCCCTGGTATCTGGTATCATAGTCCCTGGTATCATAGTCCCTGGTATCATAGTCCCTGGTATCTGGTATCATAGCCCCTGGTATCATAGTCCCTGGTATCTGGTATCATAGCCCCTGGTATCATAGTCCCTGGTATCTGGTATCATAGTCCCTGGTATCATAGTCCCTGGTATCATAGTCTCTGGTATCATAGCCCCTGGTATCATAGCCCCTGGTATCATAATCCCTGGTATCTGGTATCATAGCCCCTGGTATCATAGCCCCTGGTATCATAGTCCCTGGTATCTGGTATCATAGCCCCTGGTATCATAGTCCCTGGTATCATAGTCCCTGGTATCTGGTATCATAGCCCCTGGTATCTGGTATCATAGTCCCTGGTATCATAGTCCCTGGTATCATAGTCCCTGGTATCTGGTATCATAGTCCCTGGTATCATAGTCCCTGGTATCTGTTATCATAGTCCCTGGTATCATAGTCCCTGGTATCATAGTCCCTGGTATCTGGTATCATAGTCCCTGGTATCACAGTCCCTGGTATCTGTTATCATAGTCCCTGGTATCATAGTCCCTGGTATCTGGTATCATAGTCCCTGTTATCTGGTATCATAGCCCCTGGTATCATAGTCCCTGGTATCTGGTATCATAGTCCCTGGTATCATAGTCCCTGGTATCATAGTCCCTGTTATCTGGTATCATAGTCCCTGGTATCTGGTATCATAGTCCCTGGTATCATAGTCCCTGGTATCATAGTCCCTGGTATCTGGTATCATAGCCCCTGGTATCATAGTCCCTGGTATCATAGTCCCTGGTATCATAGTCCCTGGTATCATAGTCCCTGGTATCTGGTATCATAGTCCCTGGTATCATAGTCCCTGGTATCTGGTATCATAGTCCCTGGTATCATAGTCCCTGGTACCTGGTATCACAGTCCCTGGTATCACAGTCCCTGGTATGATCCATCACCCACCTCTGTCTCTTCTCAGCCACACGGAGCAGCTCACAGACCAGGGTGGAGTGTGGCCCCAGCTCCATGTCCGACTGCATCCCCACCTCCTGTAGGGCCCCAAGGGCCCGGTCGGGGCCCACAGCCCGGGCCAGACGCAAGACCAGGTTCTCTGGAGTCACCTCTGTCTGGATATGGTCAGCTGCAGAGCCACCGTTGGTCAGGCTGGGGCTGGTCCCGTTGGAGGCTAGGGCCAGGGAGAGGGCGGGAGCCGAGGAGGGGGTGGGAGCCGGGGAGGGGGCCGGGGAGGGGGCGGGAGCCGGGGAGGGGGAGGGAGCCGGGGTTGGGATATGGTCAGACGGTCTGCTGTTACTACACTGCTGAGACAGCTGGAGAAGCATCTTCCACTCATCCATGGTCTGAGGCACCATGCCTGAGAATCACACCAGAAGAGAGTTAAAGACATAGCGAGAGAGAGAGACAGAGAGAGACAGACACAGAGACAGAGACAGAGACAGAGACAGAGAGAGAGAGAGAGAGAGAGAGAAATAAGAGCATTCAGGGTTGTGATCATGTAGACCAAATATTTACTAAACCGTAGTAGTAGTACATTGAGAGGCTAATCCCTTCTTAATTCAAATGATTACTATGAGAGTCATTACCACTGGGTTCCTCCAGCAGACTCATGTCATCCAGTCTACAGATGGTAGAGAAAGCCTCTGTACGACGCTGGAGCTCACAGCACAGGTACACATAGCCAGTCCAGTACCTGCACAGAGAACAGTCATTTTAACAGTGCTAACAGCACAGGTACACATAGAAAAACATTAGCCTGCATTAATGGTGACACGATATCGCCCCCTTCTGGTAGAAATCAGGTAATGTCTCTTCACCCATGATCAGTATTTAAGTACATCTCACACACGTTCAAAAGTTTGGGGTCACATAGAAATGTCCTTGAAAGATAAGCAACTTTTTTGTCCATTAAAAATATCATCAAATTGATCAGAAATACAGTGTAGACATTGTTAATGTTGTAAATGACTATTGGTGCTGGAAACGGCAGATTTTTTATGGAATATCTACATAGGCGTACAGAGGCCCATTATCAGCAACCATCACTCCTGTGTTCCAATGGCATGTTGTGTTAGCTAATCCAAATGTATCATTTAAAAGGCTAATTTATCATTAGAAAACCCTTTTGCAATTATGTTAGCACAGCTGAAAACTGTTGTTCTGATTAAAGCAGCAATAAAACTGGCCTTCTTTAGACTTGTTGCGTATCTGGAGCATCAGCATTTGTGGGTTCGATTACAGGCTCAAAATGGCTAGAAACAAATACCTTTATTCTGAAACTCATCAGTCTATTCTTGTTCTAAGAAATGAAGGCTATTCCATGCGAGAAATTGCCAAGAAACTAAAGATCTCATACAACGCTGTGTACCAACCACTCCCTTCACAGAACAGCGCAAACTGGCTCTAACCAGAATAGAAAGAGTGGGAGGCCCCGGTGCACAACTGAGCAAGAGGACAAGTACATTAGAGTGTCTTGTTTGAGAAACAACCGCCTCACAAGTCCTCAACTGGCAGCTTCATTAAATAGTACCCACAAAACACCAGTCTCAAAGTCAACGGTGAAGAGGCGACTCCAGGATGCTGGCCTTCTAGGCAGAGTTGAAAAAGCCATATCTCAGACTGGCCAATAAAAAGAAAAGATTAAGATGGGCAAAAGAACACAGACATTGGACAGAGGAAGATTGGAAAAAAGTGTTATGGATAGACTAATCTAAGTTTGAGGTGTTCAATCCCAAAGAAGAAGCATCTGACTCATTGAAGAAGAACTCCTCGTCCAATTCAAGGTGAATAATCCCAGTTCTGACGTCCAGAAGCTCTTTTTGGTCATAAGAGACGGTAGCAGAAACATTATGTACAAAACGAGTTACGAACAATGTGAAAAAACAAACAAAATAGCCCGGGTTGGTTAAGAGCCGATAATTCTAAATTAATCACCAGCAAAGCACCCCCACATCATCACACTTCCTCCTCCATGCTTCACGGTGGGAACCACACATGGAGAGATCATCCGTTCACCTATTCTGCGTCTCACAAAGACACGGCGGTTGGAACCAAAAATCTCAAATTTGGGCTCGTCAGACCAAAGGACAGATTTCTACTGGTCTAATGTCCATTTCTCATGTTTCTTGGCCCAAGCAAGACCCGTATTCTTATTGGTATCCTTTAGTAGTAGTTTCTTTGCAGAAATTCGTCCATGAAGGCCTGATTCACGCAGTCTACTCTGAACAGTTGATGTTGAGATGCGTCTGTTACTTGAACTCTGTGAAGCATGTATTTGGGCTGCAATTTACCCCCTGTAAATCTAATGAACTTATCCTCTGCAGAAGAGGTAACTCTGGGTCATCCTTTCCTGTGGCCGCCCTCATGAGTGCCAGTTTCATCATAGCGCTTGATGAAACTTTAAATGTTCTTACAATTTTCCAGATTGACTGACTTTCATATCTTAAAGTAATGATGGACTGTCTTTTCTCTTTGTTTATTTGAGCTGTTGAAGCTGGTTGAGAGAATGCCAAGAGTGTGCAAAGATGTCATCAAGGCAAAGGGTGGCTACTTTGAAGAATCTCAAATATGACATATATTTTGATTTGTTTAACACTTTTTGGGTTACTACATGATTCCATATGTGTTATTTCATAGTTTTGATGTCTTCACTATTATTATACAATGTAGAATGAGTAGGTGTGTCCAAACTTTCGACTGGTACTGTGTGTGTGTGTGTGTAATATATATATATATATATATATATATATATATATATACATACAGTTGACATCGGAAGTTTACATACACTTAGGTTGGAGTCATTAAAACTCGTTTTTCAACCACTCCACAAATTTCTTGTTAACAAACTATAGTTTTGGCAAGTCGGTTAGGACATCTACTTTGTGCATGACACAAGTCATTTTTCCAACAATTGTTTACAGACAGATTATTTCACTTAATCACAATTCCAGTGGGTCAGAAGTTACATACACTAAGTTGACTGTGCCTTTAAACAGCTTGGAAAATTCCAGAAAATGATGTCATGGCTTTAGAAGTTTCTGATAGGCTAATTGACATAATTTGAATCAATTGGAGGTGTACCTGTGGATGTATTTCAAGGCCTACCTTCAGACTCAGTGCCTCTTTGCTTGACATCATGGGAAAATCAAAAGAAATCAGCCAAAACCTCAGAAAGAAAATGGTATACTTCCACAAGTCTGGTTCATCCTTGGGAGCAATTTCCAAACGCCTGAAGGTACCACGTTCATCTGTACAAACAATAGTATGCAAGTATAAACACCATGGGACCACGCAGCCGTCATACCGCTCAGGAAGGAGACTCCTTCTGTCTCCTAGAGATGAACGTACTTTGGTGCAAAAAGTGCAAATCAATCCCAGAACAACAGCAAAGGACCTTCTGGTAGGCCTGATCACCGACGAGACAGCCTATAGGGAGGAGGTCAGAGACCTGGCCGGGTGGTGCCAGAATAACAACCTATCCCTCAACGTAACCAAGACAAAGGAGATGATTGTGGACTACAGGAAAAGGAGGACCGAGCACGTCCCCATTCTCATCGACGGGCCTGTAGTGGAGCAGGTTGAGAGCTTCAAGATCCTTGGTGTCCACATCAACAACAAACTAGAATGGTCCAAACACACCAAGACAGTCGTGAAGAGGGCACGACAAAGCCTATTCCCCCTCAGAAAAGAAAAATATTTGGCATGAGTCCTGAGATACTCAAAAGGTTCTACAGCTGCAACATCGAGAGCATCCTGACCGGTTGCATCACTGCCTGGTACGGCAATTGCTCAGTCTCCGACCGCAAGGCACTTCAGAGGGTAGTGCGTACGGCCCAGTATATCACTGAGGCTAAACTGCCTGCCATCCAGGACCTCTACACCAGGCGGTGTCAGAGGAAGGCCCTGAAAATTGTCAAAGACACCAGCCACCCCAGTCATAGACTGTTCTCTCTACTACCGCATGGCAAGCGGTACCAGAGTGCCAAGTCTAGGACAAAAAGGCTTCTCAACAGTTTTTAGCCCCAAGCCATAAGACTCCTGAACTCATAAGACTCCCGGACTATTTGCATCGTGTGCCCCCCCCCCCCCCCCCTCTCTGTTTATCTTATATGCATAGTCACTTTAACTATACATTCATGTACATACTACCTCAATTGGCCCGACCAACCAGTGCTCCCGCACATTGGCTAACCGGGCTATCTGCATTGTGTCCCACCACCCGCCAACCTCTCTTTTTACGCTACTGCTACTCACTGTTCATCATATATGCATAGTCACTTTAACCATATCTACATGTACATACTACCTCAATCAGCCTGACTAACCGGTGTCTGCATGTAGCCTCGCTACTTTTATAGCCTCACTACTGTATAGAGCCTGTCTTTTTACTGTTGTTTTATTTCTTTACTTACCTATTGTTCATCTAATACCTTTTTTGCACTATTGGTTAGAGCCTGTAAGTAAGCATTTCACTAAGGTCTACACCTGTTGTATTCGGCGCACGTGACATATGAACTTTGATTTGATATGCTGGAGGAAACAGGTACAAAAGTATCTATATCCACAGTAAAACGAGTCCTATATTGACAAACTGAAAGGTCGCTTAGCAAGGAAGAAGCCACTGCTCCAAAACCGCCATAAAAAAAGCCAGACTGCGGTTTGCAACTGCACATGGGGACAAAGATCGTACTTTTTGGAGAAATGTCCTCTGGTCTGATGAAACAAAAATAGAACTGTTTGGTCATAATGACCATCATTATGTTTGGAGGAAAAAGGGGGATGCTTGCAAGCTGAAGAACACCCTCCCAACCATGAAGCACGGGGGTGGCAGCATCATGTTGTCGGGGTGCTTTGCTGCAGGAGGGACTGGTGCACTTCACAAAATAGATGGCATGATGAGGGAGGATAATTATGTGGATATATTGAAGCAACATCTCAAGACATCAGCCAGAAAGTTAAAGCTTGGTCGCAAATGGGTCTTCCAAATGGACAATGACCCCAAGCATACTTCCAAAGTGGTGGCAAAATGGCTTAAGGACAACAAAGTCAAGGTATTGGAGTGGCCATCACAAAGCCCTGACTTCAATCCTATAGACAATTTGTGGGCAGAACTGAAAAAGCGTGTGCGAGCAAGGAGGCCTAGAAACCTGACTCAGTTACACCAGCTCTGTCAGGAGGAATGGTCCAAAATTCACCCAACTTATTGTGGGAAGCTTGTGGAAGGCTACCCGAAACGTTTGACCCAAGTTAAACAATTTAAAGGCAATGCTAGCAAATACTAATTGAGTGTATGTAAACTTCTGACCCACTGGGAATGTGATGAAAGAAATAAATGCTGAAATAAATAATTCTCTCTACTATTATTCTGACATTTCACATTCTTAAAATAAAGTGGTGATCCTAACTGACCTAAGACAGGGAATTTTTACTAGGATTAAATGTCAGGAATTGTGAAAAACTGAGTTTAAATGTATTTGGCTAAGGTGTATGTAAACTTCCGACTTCAACTGTGTGTGTGTGTGTATGTATGCATTTAGTCATTTTTACATTTTAGTCATTTGGCAGACGCTCTTATCCAGAGCGACTTACAGTAGTGAATGCATACATTTCATACTTTTATTTATTTTTGTATTTATTTTTTGTACTGGCCCCCCGTGGGAATCGAACGCACAACCCTGGCGTTGCAAACACCATGCTCTACCAACTGAGCCACAGGGAAGACTATATATATATATATAAAAAAAAATAGTCTTTACCCGTGGCTCCTGCATGTCTCAGCCATCTTCTGTTTGGAGGCCAGGTCAGCTGGAAGGCGGATCAGGAGGGATAGGAGACGACCATAACCCCAGCTGAAGAAATGGGAGTGCCATCTCGGTTGTCCGTCTGTGGTCAGTGTGTCGCTCTTTTGAGGTGCATCGTGGGTAAGGGCCAGCTCCAGCCAATCCTGTCGCAGAGTCTCTGGTTGGAGGAGGGACCCAAGGAACGACAGTCTAAGGGAGAGAAACAGAACAGCATGGTGTTCATTAGGTACCAAACTGAAGAATGTAGTGAAGCACAGAGGGATAACCTGGATTTGAGTAGTTTCTGTTGCAAAACGTTATAAAATGTTTTCCGCTGTGTACCCTAATGAACACGACCTAGATGTATTCATATTGAGGGCTGTGATACATTCATTAACTCTTTAAATGGAGAGAAAGATCTATAAAAACATTGTACTTCATGGTTTAGTGTAAACCTACCTTTGTTCCTCGGCCCATGATTGGACAAGGTTGTCTAGGTAAGCCAGGAAGTGGCTATGTTTGGCCATGGCTGTGATGTCCGAGGGGAGGATTGTGGGATAGAACTGGGTGAAGGAGCGAACTGCTAACTCTCCGTGCTTCTCATACAACCTACACAAAAGAGGAGAGGAAGGAGGAGAGGAAGGAGGGGAGGAAGGAGGAGAGGAAGGAGATTTAGAGAAGGTTATCATGAGCTAGAGACGAGTCAGACAGACATTATGATGATCAGGAGGCCCTCCTGCTGTGTTCCGGTCGAATTGAACCCATTTACAAGTTCTCTCTGAAAAATGTAGTTCATTTAATCTGATTGTCATAAGGTTCCATGACTTTGCCCACACAGGGCATCTGAACACATATACACAACATACATGTTGATGATTTTCATTACATTTAGGGTGTTTTATTTAACTTTTGTACACCTGTGGTGTTCTCGGTCAAAAATGACCGGTCATTAGAAATAAATGGGTGAGAGTACAATTAGTATATAACATTTTGTTCAGGCACATTCCCATTCATCAGAAGGACAAACTTCCTCTCCCAGACCCCCACATGCATGTGTGTTCGAGCACACACACACACACACACACACACACACACACACACACACACACTCACACACTCACACACTCACACACTCACACACTCACACACTCACACACTCTCCCCTTCTTGGCTTCCATGGCAACCCCCACAGGAACCTTCCCCAATAGAATCTTTCCCCACAGGAACCACACCTGTTGCCATTCTCACAAACAATCACAACATTGTTTCAATAATATATAGAACTTTTCTCGCAGCTCTGGTGTATAAAGCTTTTTGAGGCCTTGCTCACAATTCATTCTGTGGCAGCACAATGACCAAACGGTATACTGTATGTGATGTTCTTGATCATATCTTTGATCATGACACTGGTGAGGAGGAGAGAGTCCTTGTTAAACTTTGACACAAAGTAGTCTGTGATAAATAGCACAATATGTTTCATCTGAGTATTTGTTATAGTCAGAATAATCCATACATTATGATTTTATTTACTCAGAACGTGTTGTATGAACTCAGGTCAATGAGGCCTACAGGCCATAAATAGTAAATAGAAGATCAAAACTTGTAATGTTCACAAGAACTTCAGTTGATAAAAAGATCTAACACAACATTAGGTGATAATATATGTATTATTATGTATTTTATAATCAGCTATAATGGGGTGGTCATTTTGGACCGGGAACACAGAATGAATTAACATGAAACTAACACAACAGGAGGGTTAAGTCACCAGATTTCTAAATGTTTAAGCTAGGCGAAGATGCGGTTGACTGTTTAAGCTAGGCGAAGATGCGGTTGACTGTTTAAGCTAGGCGAAGATGCAGTTGACTGTTAAAGCTAGGCGAAGATGCAGTTGACTGTTAGAGCTAGGCGAAGATGCAGTTGACTGTTAGAGCTAGGCGAAGATGCAGTTGACTGTTAAAGCTAGGCGAAGATGCAGTTGACTGTTAAAGCTAGGCGAAGATGCGGTTGACTGTTAAAGCTAGGCGAAGATGCAGTTGACTGTTTAAGCTAGGCGAAGATGCAGTTGACTGTTTAAGCTAGGCGAAGATGCAGTTGACTGTTAGAGCTAGGCGAAGATGCAGTTGACTGTTAGAGCTAGGCGAAGATGCAGTTGACTGTTAGAGCTAGGCGAAGATGCAGTTGACTGTTAAAGCTAGGCGAAGATGCGGTTGACTGTTAAAGCTAGGCGAAGATGCAGTTGACTGTTTAAGCTAGGCGAAGATGCAGTTGACTGTTAAAGCTAGGCGAAGATGCAGTTGACTGTTAAAGCTAGGCGAAGATGCAGTTGACTGTTAAAGCTAGGCGAAGATGCGGTTGACTGTTAAAGCTAGGCGAAGATGCAGTTGACTGTTTAAGCTAGGCGAAGATGCAGTTGACTGTTAGAGCTAGGCGAAGATGCAGTTGACTGTTAAAGCTAGGCGAAGATGCGGTTGACTGTTAAAGCTAGGCGAAGATGCAGTTGACTGTTTAAGCTAGGCGAAGATGCAGTTGACTGTTAAAGCTAGGCGAAGATGCAGTTGACTGTTAAAGCTAGGCGAAGATGCAGTTGACTGTTAAAGCTAGGCGAAGATGCGGTTGACTGTTAAAGCTAGGCGAAGATGCAGTTGACTGTTTAAGCTAGGCGAAGATGCGGTTGACTGTTAAAGCTAGGCGAAGATGCAGTTGACTGTTTAAGCTAGGCGAAGATGCAGTTGACTGTTTAAGCTAGGCGAAGATGCAGTTGACTGTTAGAGCTAGGCGAAGATGCAGTTGACTGTTAGAGCTAGGCGAAGATGCGGTTGACTGTTTAAGCTAGGCGAAGATGCAGTTGACTGTTAGAGCTAGGCGAAGATGCGGTTGACTGTTAAAGCTAGGCGAAGATGCAGTTGACTGTTAGAGCTAGGCGATGATGCAGTTGACTGTTAGAGCTAGGCGAAGATGCGGTTGACTGTTTAAGCTAGGCGAAGATGCAGTTGACTGTTTAAGCTAGGCGAAGATGCGGTTGACTGTTTAAGCTAGGCGAAGATGCGGTTGACTGTTAAAGCTAGGCGAAGATGCAGTTGACTGTTAAAGCTAGGCGAAGATGCAGTTGACTGTTAGAGCTAGGCGAAGATGCAGTTGACTGTTAAAGCTAGGCGAAGATGCAGTTGACTGTTAGAGCTAGGCGAAGCAGCGGTTGACTGTTAGAGCTAGGCGAAGCAGCGGTTGACTGTTAAAGCTAGGCGAAGCAGCGGTTGACTGTTAAAGCTAGGCGAAGCAGCGGTTGACTGTTAAAGCTAGGCGAAGCAGCGGTTGACTGTTAAAGCTAGGCGAAGCAGCGGTTGACTGTTAAAGCTAGGCGAAGCAGCGGTTGACTGTTAAAGCTAGGCGAAGCAGCGGTTGACTGTTAAAGCTAGGCGAAGCAGCGGTTGACTGTTAAAGCTAGGCGAAGCAGCGGTTGACTGTTAAAGCTAGGCGAAGCAGCGGTTGACTGTTAAAGCTAGGCGAAGCAGCGGTTGACTGTTAAAGCTAGGCGAAGCAGCGGTTGACTGTTAACCTCTCTAGGGTAGGGGGCAGTATTTTCACATCCAGATAAAAAACGTACCCGATTTAATCTGGTTATTACCACTGCCCAGAAACTAGAATATGCATATAATTAGTAGATTTGGATAGAAAACACTCCAAAGTTTCTAAAACTGTTTGAATGGTGTCTGTGAGTATAACAGAACTCATATGGCAGGCCAAAACCTGAGAAGATTCCATACAGGAAGCGCCCTGTCTGACAATTTCTTGGCCTTCTATACCCTCTTTATCGAAAACAGAGGATCTCTGCTGTAACGTGACACTTTCTAAGGCTCCCATAGGCTCTCAGAAGGCGCCAGAACGTTGAATGATGACTTTGCAGTCCCTGGCTGAAAAACAGTAGCGCATTTGGATAGTGGTCGATCTGAGAACAATGTGACGGGAGCGCGCGTGCACGTGAGGAGTCCATTTTACATTTTCAGTCTTTGAACGAAAAAGACGTCTCCCGGTCGGAATATTATCCCTATTTTACGAGAAAAATCGCATAAAAATTGATTTTAAACAGCGTTTGACATGCTTCGAAGTACGGTAATGGAATATTTTGAATTTTTTTGTCACGATACGCGCCGGCGCATCACCCTTCGGATAGTGTCTTGAACGCACGAACAAAACAGAGGATATTTGAACATAACTATGGATTATTTTGAACCAAAACAACATTTGTGGATGAAGTAGAAGTCCTGGGACTGCATTCTGACGAAGAACAGCAAAGGTAATCCAATTTTTCTTATAGTAATTCTGAGTTTAGTGAACGCCAAACTTGGTGGGTGTCAAATTAGCTAGCCCATGATGGCGAGCTATCTACTCAGAATATTGCAAAATGTGCTTTTGCCGAAAAGCTATTTTAAAATCTGACACTGCGATTGCATAAAGGAGTTCTGTATCTATAATTCTTAAAATAATTGTTATGTTTTTTGTGAACGTTTATCGTGAGTAATTTAGTAAATTCACCGGAAGTTTTCGGTATGTTTGCTAGTTCTGAACGTCACATGCTAATGTAAAAAGCTGTTTTTGGATATAAATATGAACTTGATTGAACAAAACATACATGTATTGTATAAAATAATGTTCTAGGAGTGTCATCTGATGAAGATCAAAGGTTAGTGCTTCATTTAGCTGTGTTTTGGGTTTTTGTGACATATATGCTTGCTTGGAAAATGGCTGTGTGATTATTTTGGTCTATCTATTCTCCTAACATAATCTAATGTTTTGCTTTCGCTGTAAAGCCTTCTTGAAATTGGACAATGTGGTTAGATTAACGAGAGTCTTATCTTTAAAATGGTATAAAATAGTCGTATGTTTGAAAAATTGAAATTATTGCATTTTTGAGGTTTTTGTATTTCACGCCACGCTGTTCCACTGGCTGTTGAATAGAGTGGGACGGTCACGTCCCACCTAGCCCATAGAGGTTAAAGCTAGATGAAGATGAGGT